>NC_137889.1:138602120-139020355 GCF_963455335.1 Martes martes
CAATAATTGGGGGTGCCTCTGTGGTGCAGTGGGTTAAACATCTGACTCCTGATTTTGGCTCAGTTCATGTTCTCAGAGTCGTGAGTCTGAGCCCTGCATTGGGCTCCATACTCAGCATAGAGTGTGCTTGAGATTCTCTCTCCCTCTGCCCCTCCTGCTTGTATGTGTTTGCACTCTCTCTCACACTCTCCCTCCCTTTCAAATAAATATAGTTTTTATTTATTTTTATTTATTTTTTTAAATTTCTTTTCAGTGTTCCAGAATTCATTGTTTATGCACCACACCCAGTGCCCTAAGCAATATGTGCCCCCCATAATACCCACCACCAGGCTCACCCAATCTCCCATCCCTGACCCCTCCAAAACCTTCAGATTGTTTTCAGAGTCCATAGACATCCCAATGTCCATAGACATCGTTCATCTCCCCCCTCCAATTTCCCCCAACTCCCTTCTCCTCTCCATTTCGCCATGTCATCCGTGTCATCTCTTATGCTCCATAAGTAAGTGAAATCATATGATAATGGACTCTCTCTGCTTGACTTATTTCACTCAGCGTAATCTCTTCCAGTCCTGTCCATGTTGATACAACAGTTGGGTATTCATCCTTTCTGATGGAGGCATAATAGTTCATTGTATATGTGGACCATATCTTTATCCATTTGTCCATTGAAGGGCATCTTGGTTCTTTCCACAGTTTGGCGACTGTGGCCATTGCTGCTATGAACATTGGGATACAGATGGCCCTTATTTTCATTACATCTGTATCTTTGGGGTAAATACCCAGTAGTGTAATTGCAGGATCTTAGGGAAGCTCTGTTTTTAATTTCTTAAGGAATCTCCACACTGTTTTCCAAAGTGACTGCACCAACTTGCATTCCCACCAACAGTATAAGAGGGTTCCCCTTTCTCCACATCCTCTCCAACACACTGAAGCTTCTCTCTGAGATGGAGGTCTGGGTGTAGTTTGCTTTCCTCTAAACCTCCAAAGAACCACCAAAAACCACCAACAGGAGAAAAAAAAACTCCAGAGAAAAAAAGCCTGAAAAACCCATTTCCTCAGAGCCCAGCCCCTTGATAGGAGGCAGGAGGACACAATTCTAGCAAGACTGCCTGAAAAACCAGGCGGCAGGTCCCACCCCCAGAAAGCCAGCCCAAAAAAAAAAAAAAAAAAAAAAAAAAAAAAAAAAAAATTCCCAAAAACAAAAACAAAAACCCAAGAGGACAACCACCACTACACCACTACTTCATAAATATAGTTTTTAAATCAGTAATTAAAGATTAAATAATTAAGAGACTAAAAATCTTCAAATTCTGGCTTTTTGGATTGCAATGGTTAAAAAGAAAGTTTGCAAACCAGAAGATACTGAAATGTACCTCTACAAATGTAAAGTAAGCAAAAAATGTACGTGACATTGAATTGGTGATTAGTTTTCATATTCATACCAAAAGCACATTCTGTGAAAGAAAAACTTGGTAAGTTGAACTTTTATTAAAATTGAAATTTCGGGGATGCCTGGTTGACTCAGTGGGTTAAGTGTCTGCCCTTGACTCAGGTCATGATCCCAGGGTCCTGGGAAGAAGTCCCACAGGGGATACTTGCTCAGCAGTGAGCCTGCTTTTCCCTATGCCTGCTCTGCCTATTCTGCATGCAGCTCTCCCTGCTTCTGCTCTCTCTCTGACAAATAAATAAAATCTTTTAAAAAAATTAAAATTTTCTCTGCAGTGAAAGAAATGTTTAAGGGAATAGAAAAACCAGCAATAGACTGGGATAAATTATATGGAAAACACATATCTGATTAAAGTCTTGTATCCAAATTATGGAAAAAATGTTAAAACTCAACAATAAAAATAATTTTTAATGGGCAAAATATCTGGACACCTCACCAAAGATGACATACAGAGGGAAAATAAACATATGAAAATAGGCTCAAAATTATTTGTCATTAGGGAACTGCAAACTAAAACTATAAATAGAAACCACTACACAACCATTAGAATGGCTAAAATCCAAAAATTTAACAATGCCAATTGCTGGCATGGATGCAAAGCAAGAGAAACTCTCATTCAGTGACAGTATGCAAAATGGTTCAGCCACGAAAAAAAAAAAAATAGGTGGTTTAGCCATTTTGGAAGACAGCTTGGCAATTTCTAAAAAGTTAAACATAATCTTATTATACAATCCAGCAGTCATACTCTATTTACCCAATTTGGTTTAAAACGTCACAAAAAATTACAGACTTCAGGTTTCTCATTCTAAACATAAGGAATTTGGAAGTCACCCCTCTGTTCTACAACAAGTAAAAAGCTAAACAGAAAACAACAATAACTGAAAACTCAACCATTCTTAGATCAATAAAAGAGGGGAGGACACAGGGCAAACCACTGTCCCGCAAACTGGAAAGTCAGACAGGCAGGTACAGGGAGGGAGTCATGGCTACATGAACAGAGATGGACAACCAGAACCAGGGCTTGGTGCTGCAATAGGAAAACTGAACTGTAATTGACAAATTGTTCTATGCTCAGTGAAGGATACATTCACTACAGGAAGATACATTCATGGCAGGGAGGGGGGGTGTCTCCTGTGCTTTTGTGAGTTTTACCTCCAGAGCTCAGCCTGATTCTCACACTAAATAGTAAAGGAAATACCCCCTCATACTTCCAACAGCAAAAGGCAAAAAAGAACCACTATGAAATATTCCAAAGCACTCTGTTCTTAACAAGGCCAGCCCTCAGGAGAAACTAATTAACCAGAGCCTAACTCACCTGATACAAGGGAAATATACAGCAGTAGCCATCCTCATTCACCTGAGGGTAGATAAAAAGAAAAACTGTGTGAAGTTCACTGCCCAGAGGCATAAGGTCACTAAAAACTGAGATCTAATTATAGAACACTTTACCCTCCCCACACCTTACCACCACATTAGTAAAGGCCTATTTACATTTGTTCCTTGTTCATGTCCAGCTATCAAGAAAAAATTACACGGTATACTAAAAGGCAAAACACACACACACACACACACACACACACACACAATTTGAAGAGACAGAGGAGACATTAAAACCAGATATGGCACAGATATGGGAATTATCAGACTAGGATTCTAAAAGAACTATGATTAATACACAAAGGGCTCTAATGGATAGAGCAGGCAGCATGCAATGCAATGTTTGCAGAAATGGAAATCTAAAGAAAAACAAAACTAGATACTAGAGATCAAAAACACTGGAACAGATATGAAGAATGCCTTTGATAGACTTATTAGCAGACTGAACACAGCCAAGGAAAGAATATCTAAGCTTGAGGATATCTCAATATAAACCTTCAAAACTGAAAAGCAAAAAGGAAGAAAGACAAAAACAAAACAAAACAGGTACCAGAACAGAATATCCAAGAACTAAGGAACAACTACAAAAGATGTAACATACATGTATGATAATACCAGAAAGAGCAGGAAGAAAGAAAGAAAGAAAGAAAGAGAAGAAGTATTTGAAATAATACTACTGAGAATTTCCCCAAGTTAATGTCAGACACCAAATCATAGATACAGGCAATTCAGAGAACATGAAGCAGATAAAACTCCAAAAGACTACACATAGACATAGTATTTTCAAACTACAGAAAATCAAAGATAAAGATCTTGGGGGGGGGAACCCTACTTACATATATTTATAGCAGCTTTACCCATAATTGTCAAAAACCAGAAGCAACCAAGATCTCCTTGAATAGATGTGGGTAAACAACTATGCTAAATCTAAACAATGTAATGTTATTTAGTGATAAAAAGAAATGCACTGCCAAGCTACAAAAAACCATGATGAATTGTAAATACATACTGCTAAGCAAAAAAAAAAGGAGCCAGTCTGGAAAGAATAAACAATCAAAACTTGTGTAACTTTCTGGAAAAGGCAAAACTATAAAGATGACATTAAAACAAAAACAGTGGTTGCTAGATATTCAAAGACAAAGAAGTGCTACATAGGTGAAGTGCAAGGATTTTTTTTAGGGCAGTGAAATTATTCTGTATCATACTCTAGTGGTGGACATGTAGTACTACGAATTTGTCAAAACCCATGGAAATTTACAGCACAAAGAGTAAACTTTAATATACGCAAATTTTAAAATATGATTTAGAAGGTTGGGAAAATGCACAATGGAATACAGAATGTGACAAAACAATGTAACTGTATTACAAATGTTTGAAAGAATCACTAAATAGGGCTAAGCAAGAAAAGACCTAAGTAACTCTGGAAATACGTGGAGGCAGTAAACTGAAAGCCAAAATATATATAAGCACTGTGCTCTAGATAATGTTGCTTGTTACAGAGGTACAGACTAGTAATTCTCATAATGCTACATATGTATACTAAAATTAAGCAATTAGGTAAATAGATGGCAGATGGTGAAAGCCAGATTTGTCACTGTTAAATCAGGCTACACATAAGCAGGGGGAAGAGACTCGAAATATCCTCAAGACAATGAATCAGGGTTGGAGGCATCAGTATGAACTCGTGTTCAACTTAACACAATACAGATAGTTACATAAAGAAATATTTCTATTTCTAGATATTTCCATATTTCCATATTTCTATATAAATTTATAGATATTTATAGATGTGTGTATACACAGATTAGTATAACCCATTTATCCCCTTGCTTTGTCAGCTGAGAAAGCCAAGAACCAACATCACCCTAGTACCACTGAGCATGCCAGATCTTGGTTTCTAATACTATTACCAATAAAAGGATTCAAACTTCTTAGAGGAATGGCTGAGTCTAGGGCTGGTACAGGAAATACACAAAATGAGAATGTAGTATCTGGTACTTCCAGAAAGTGAAAAACAACTGGAGGGAAAAAAAAAAAAAACCAGGCAATGATTGAAGGGTATGTCAAAAGGATATATTTTAAATTTTAAAATATATTTTATGTTATATTACTTACTATCACCTAATAATTAAAGTATGAAAATAAGAAATCAACTGATTTCTGTACATTGATTTTTTTATCCTGCCACATTACTGAATTGCTGTATGAGTTCTAAGCAATCAATTTCGTAATAAATAGTATCTTGATTTCTATAAAATGCTAGGTTCTAAGTTTTTGTCAAAAATGTTACTGTTGTTGTTTATTAACTTTAATTATTAACTTTAATAATGGCCCATGAGGGAGATAGAAATGCTACCATCTCTAAAATCAAGATATTGATAAAAAAAAGTGACAGGTTTGTGGAACACAGAACTGATAGCTACATTTTACAATTACCAATTATTTGACATTATAATGATATTTGAGACTAATAGTAATTGTATTTCAATTCTACTCCCATTGAATTTTGTGTTCTTAGAAAAAGGAGGAAAGGGCACTCCCCACTCAATGCAAAATAGTATTCAAATATAAACCAGTTTAAAACAATTGGTTCAGACCCCATTAGTTAATAAAAAAGAAAGTAAAGAGATCTTGGATATATTCCAAATGTTTTAAAAGAAAACAAAAGCTAATTCTTTAACAAACAATGAATAAGGGATATTCACTGCAATGTCTTTTTTTTATTATTGGAAATTATACAGGCTGGACTAATTTCACAAAAAGATTTAAGGACTAGAAATGGGAAAATATCTCTACTTAAGATCCCTCCTTAGCTCTCTGATACAAAATACAGAAGGATACATTATCTGGTGAATTGAAGTATATTAAGTAACTAATTGGGAACATTGGACAGTTCCTCTATTATTACTTAGGCAATTGTGGCAAAAATATTTTGTCAGAATAATCAGAGTAAGGGTGACCATAACTCTTATTAATTTATTCATAGCCATACAAGATAAAAGATCATATTGACACTTTTCCTGCTACCACAACAAATAGCTAATATTATTTAAGCATTTTCTTTTTAACTCAAAACCTCCATTCATTTCTGTGCCTCCTTCTACCTCATAGCCTTCCCTGTTTTGTTTTCCAGACACTAACTCTTGCATTTGCTTTCAAGTTACCCAAAAAGCCAGACTTCTGAGCTCCTCCAACCCTTGATGCCTCTGGAGTATGCAATATTTTAAAGTGACCTCTCCTCCCTATTGATATTTCTACCACAGGAACATACCACACATAGTTACAGAAACTGAACATAAAAGGACTACAAGTGTCTACTCAACTCTGGAAACACACCTGAGCTCCAAATTAACTCAACTGCATTATTATATTCCTCATTTACTGCCTATGTTGGTTGCTCTCTATTCCAAGCTTGAAACAGGATACGTTCTTCTCTAGTACAGGGTCACAGATAGGAGACCTCTATGAGGGCATTAGGAAGAGTACTACTCACTTAACCTTTGCTTTGCTTCTCAGCTAAATCTCCTTTGTATTTGAAAACCAGGACTCTGATCCCTCTCCAGTCTCAGTTCTCCTCCTCTTGAGAACTTCATTTGTTCTGTCTCCATCACACCATAGCTGAAATCACCAAATTCCTCAAAATGAGCTATGATGCAAATGGCATACCCTCAAGTCAGTTGGGAAGAAAATTGATTGCAAATCTTTGAAGCCCATTCAGCAAGAGTTCTCAAAACTTTTAGTTTGCAGCACTCTTTAGAACCAGAAGTTTTGTCAGTTCAGGTCTTGGAAAAGATTAAAAGACACAAATAAATTCTAACATCTTAGGAAGAATGTAGTCATTCCTAGAGCTGACATCTTTACTTCCTAGGACTTCTTTCCATGGTAATGGGCAGGTGATCATTCTGAACACCATCACCAGCAAGAGAAATGATACTTACCCAGGATACTTTTGGCAGACTCAGCAAATCTCTGATTTACTGACTGAAATATTCCCCCAAAGATCTCATTCTTCCTCCTCCATTTATTTTTATTTTGTTACTTAAATTCAAGTTAGTTAATAAATAGTGTTGTACTGGTTTCAGGAGTAGAATCCAGTGATCCATCACCCACATACAACACCTGGTGCTTATCCCAGCAAGTGTCCTTAATGCCTATCACCCATCCAGCCCATCCATCCAACCACCCCCACTTCCAGCAAACCCCAGTTTGTTCTCCAATGGTTTTTCTCCCTCTCTGTTATCTTATTTCATTTTTCTTCCCATCCCCTATGTTCATCTGTTTTGTTTCTTAAATTCCACATGAGTGAAATCATATATTTGTCTTTCTTTGACTGACTTATTTTGGTTAGCATAATACACTCTAATTCCATCCACATTGTTTCACATGACAAGATGTCATTCTTTTGATAAGCTGAGTAATATTTCATTATTTATATCTATAACACATCCTCTTTATCCATTCATCAGTCACAGGACATTTGGGCTCTTTCCATAATTTGGCAATTGTTGATAGTGCAGCTATAAACATTGAGGGGCACATGCCCTTTGGAATCAGTATTTTTATATCCTTTGGATAAATACCTAGTAGAGCAATTGCTTGTTCATAGGATAGTCCTATTTTTAACTTTTTGAGAAACTTTTATATTGTTTTCCAGAGTAGCTGCACCAGTTTTCATTCCCACCAATAGTATAAAAGTGGTCCCCTTTCTCCACATTCTTTCCAACCTCTATTGTTTCCCAAGTTGTTGATTTTAGCCACTGTGGCAGGTGTGAGGTTGTATCTCATTGTGGTTTTGGTGATGTTGAACATCTTTTCATGTCTCTCTATGTTTTCTTTGGAAAAGTATCTATTTGTGTCTTTTGCCCATTTCTTGACTGGATTGTTTGTTTTTTGGGTGTTGAGTTTGATAAATTCCTTATAAATTTTGGTTACTAGCCCTTTATCTGACATGTCATTTGCAAATATCTTCTCCCATTCTGTTGGTTTTCTTTTGGTTTTGTGGTTTACTTCACTGTGCAGAAGCTTTTTATCTTGATGAGGTCACAATAGTTCATTTTTGCTATTGTTTCCCTTGCCTCTGGAGATGTATCTAGTAAGAAGTTGTTGCAACTGAGGTCAAAGAGCTTGCTGGTTGTGTTAAATGAAAGACATTTAAGTCTTTCATCCATTTTTTAATTTATTTTTGTGTATGATGTAAGAAAGTGGTCTAGTTTCATTCTTCTGAACATTGCTGTCCAGTTTTTGCTATTGTTTCCCTTGCCTCTGGAGATGTATCTAGTAAGAAGTTGTTGCAACTGAGGTCAAAGAGCTTGCTGGTTGTGTTAAATGAAAGACATTTAAGTCTTTCATCCATTTTTTAATTTATTTTTGTGTATGATGTAAGAAAGTGGTCTAGTTTCATTCTTCTGAACAGTGCTGTCCAGTTTTCCCAATACCATTTGTTGAAGAGACTGTCTTTTCTTCATTTGATATTCTTTCTTGCTTTGTCAAAGATTAGTTTGCCATGCAGTTGCAGTTCCATTTCTGGGTTTTCTGTTCTGTTCCACTTATTTATGTGTCTGCTTTTGTGTCAGTACCATACTATCTTGATGATTACAGCTTTGTAATAAAGCTTGAAGTACAGAATTGTGATGCCTTCTGCTTTACTTTCCTTTTTCAACATTACTTTGGTTATTTGGGGGTTTTTGTGGTTCCATGCAAGTTTTAGAAAAGTTTGTCCTAGCTCTGTGAAAAATTCTGGTGTTATTTTGATAAGGATTGCTTTGAACATGTAAATTGCTTTGGCTGGAGCATTTCATCCTAAAACAGCAGAATACACATTTTTTTCAAGTACACATAGAACATTCTCCAGAATAAATCACATATTGGGTCACAAATGAGGCCTCAACCAGTACAATAAGATTGAGATCATACCATGCATATTTTCAGACCACAACTTTATGAAACTTGAAGACAACCCCAAGAAAAAACTTGGAAAGACCACAAGTCCTTGGAGGTTAAAGAACATCTTACTAAAGAATGAATAAGTTAATCAGCAAATTAAAGAAGAATTAAAAATACACAGAAGCAGGGCACCTGGGTGGCTCAGTTGGTTAATCCTCTGCCTTTGGCTCAGGTCATGATCTCAGGGTCCTGGAATAGAGTCCCACATCAGGCTCCCTGCTTCTCCCTCACCCTCCTCTCCTTCCCCTGCTCATGCTCTCTCTCTCTCTCTCTCAAATAAATAAATAAAAATAAAAAAGAATACACAGAAGCAAATGAAAATGAAAATAAGACAGTCCAAAATATGACTGTCCAAAATATGACAGACCACGCAAAGGTGGTCAGAAGAGAGAAATATATAGCAATACAGGCCTCCCTCCAGAAGTAAGAAAAGTCTCAATTACACTGAAAGGAACTAGGGAAACAACAGCAAATAAAGTCTAAAACCAGTGGAAGAAGGGAAATAATTAGATTAGAGCAGAAATAAATGATACAGAAATCAAAAAAGTAGTACAGATCAATGAAACTAGGAGCTGATTCTTTGAAAAAAAAATAACAAAATTGATAAACCCTTAGCCAGACTTATCAAAAAGAAAAGAGAAAAAACCCCAAATAAATAAAGTCATGAATGAAAGAACAGAGATCACAACCAAAATTGAAGAAATGCAATTATAAGAGAATATTTTTTTAATTTTATTTATTTATTTGACACACAGAGAGAGATCACAAGTAGGCAGAGAGGCAGGCAGAATGAGAGGGGGAAGCAGGCTCCCTGCCAAGCAGAGAGCCTGATGCGGGGCTCGATCCCAGAATCCTGGGATCATGACCTGAGCTGAAGGCAGAGGCTTGACCCACTGAGCCACCAAGGTGCTCCAATTATAAGAAAATATTATGAACCATTATATGCCAACAGATTGGGTAATCTGGAAGAAAATCATTCATTTCTAGAAACATACAAGCTAGAAAACTGAAACAGGAAGAAATAGAAAATTTGGACAGACCTATAACCAGCAAGGAAATTGAAGCAGTAATCAAAAATCTCCCAATAAACAAGACTTGATGGCTGGATGACTTCCAGGGAAATCTACCAAATAGTTAAGGAACAACTAACACCTATTCTTCCAAAACTATTCCAAAAAATAGAAATGGAAGAGAAACTTCCAAATTCATTCTATGAGGCCAGCATTACCTTGCTTCGAAAACCAAAGACCCCACCAAAAAGAGGAATTATAGACCAATATCCCTGATGAACATAAATGCAAAAATTCTCAACAGGATGCTAGCTTATGGAATCCAACAGTACATTAAAAGGATTATTCACCATGATCAAGTGGTATTTATTACCAGGATGTGGTTCAACATCCACAAACCAGTGTGATATACCACATTAATAAAATAAGAACTATATGATCCTCTCGATGCAGAAAAAAAGCATTTGACAAAATATAAAACGATTTATATCCTTTGTTGATATAAATCCTCAAGAAAGTAGGGATAGAAGGAATATACCTCAAAATCATAAATGCCATGTACAAAAGACCTGCAGCTAATACCATCCTCAGTGAAGAGAAACTGAGAGCTTTTCCCCTAAGGTCAGGAACATGACAGGGATGTCTACTCTCACCACTGTTATTCAACATAGTGCTAGAAGCCCTAGCCTCAACAATCAGACAAAAGAAAAAAAAAAAAAAGCATACAAATTGGCAAGGAAGAAGTCAAACTTTCACTCTTCAGAGACAATATAATACTCTATGTAGAAAACCCAAAACAGTCCACCAAAAAATTGTTAGAACTGATGGATGAATTCAACAAAGTTGCATATATAAAATCAACATACAGAAATCTGTTGGATTTCTATGCACTGACAATGAAACAACAAAAAGAAAAATCAAGGAATCAATCCAATTTACAATTGCACCAAACACCAATTAAGAAAAACCATAAAAACCCTAAGAATAAATCTAACCAAAGAGATACAAGATCTGTATGCTGAAAACTATGAAAAACTTACAGAAGAAATTGAAAAGGACACAAGGAAATGGAAAAACACTCTTTGCTCTTGGACTGGAAGAACAAATATTTTTAAAATGTCTGTACTTCTTCCTCCATTTGAAACCCTCCCAAACTCCTCAAGAACCTCTTCGTCAACAAAAAGCTCTGAAAACCGTATGTTGCTCTGACTTTAACTGCATTTATCTTTAAATGCATGTGGCTTCTTTTTTTTTAATTGTATTTATTTTTTAATTACTTTTTAAGTGTTCCAGAATTAACTGTTTATGCACCACAGCCAGTGCTCCATGCAGTACGTGCCCTCCACAATACCCACCACCAGGCTCACCCAACCTCTCAACCCCTCCCCTCCAAAACCCTCACTTTGTTTCTCAGAGTTCACTGTCTCTCATCATTCATCTCCCCCTCCAATTTCCCCCAACTCACTTCTCCTCTCCATCTCCCCATGTCATCCGTGTTATTCCTTATGCTCCACAAATAAGCAAAACCATATGATAATTGACTCTCATTGCTTGACTTATTTCACTCAGCATAATCTCTTCCAGTCCTGTCCATGTTGCTACAAAAGTTGGGTATTCATTCTTTTTGATGGAGGCATAATACTCCATTGTATATATGGGCCATATCTTCTTTATCCATTCATCTGTTGAAGGGCATCTTGGTTCTTTCCACAGTTTGGCGACTGTGGCCATTGCTGCTATGAACAGATGGCCCTTTTTTTCACGATGTCTGTATCTTTGGGGTAAATACTCAATAGAGCAATTGCAGGGTCATAGGGAAGCTCTATTTTTAATTTCTTAAGGAATCTCCACAATGTTCTCCAAAGTGGCTGCACCAACTTGCATTCCCACCAATAGTGTAAGAGGGTTCTCCCTTCTCCACATCCTCTCCAACACACATTGTTTCCTGTCTTGTTAATTTTGGCCATTCTAACTGGTGTAATGTGGTATTTCAATGTGGTTTTGATTTGAATCCCCCTGATGGCTAGTGATGTTGAAAATTTTTTCATGTGTCTGTTAGGGATTTGTCTGTTTTCTTTGGAGAAGTGTCTGTTCATGTCTTCTGCCCATTTTTTGACATGATTAACTGTTTTGTGTGTGTTGAGTTTGAGGAGTTCTTTATAGATCTTGGATATCAGCCCTTTGTCTGTTCCGTCATTTGCAAATATCTTCTCCCATTCTGTGGGTTGCCTCTTTGTTTTGTTGATTGTTTCCTTTGTGTGCAGAAGCTTTTGATCTTGATAAAGTCCCAAAAGTTCATTTTCACTTTTGTTTCCTTTGTCTTTGGAGATATATCTTGAAAGAAGTTGCTGTGACTGATGTCGAAGAGGTTACTGTCTATATTCTCCTCTAGGATTCTAATAGATTCCTGCCTCACATTTAGGTTTTTTATCCATTTTGAGTTTATCTTTGTGTACTATGTAAGAGAATGGTTGAGTTCCATTCTTCTACACATAGCTGTCCAATTTTCCCAGCACCATTTATTGAAGAGACTGTCTTTTTCTCACTGTATATTTTTTCCTCCTTTGTCAAAGATTATTTGACCAAAGAAAAGAGAGAGGACCCAAATTAATAAAATTATGAATGAAAAGGGAGAGATCACGACTAACACCAAGGAAATAGAAACAATCATCAGAAATTATTATCATGAGTTATATGCCAATAAGTTAAGCAACTTAGATGAAATGATACATTCCTGGAAACCTATAAACTTCCAAAACTGAATCAGGAAGAAATTGACAACCTGAATAGACCAATATCTAGTAATGAAATTGAAGCTGTGATCAAAAACCTCCCAAAAAATGAGAGCCCAGGACCTGACAGATTCCCTGGGGAATTCTACCAAACTTTCAAAGAAGAAGCTGTTTCAAAAAAATTGAAGCAGAAGGAAAACTTCCAGACTCTTTTTATGAAGCTACCATTACCCTGATCCCCAAACCAGGCAAAAACCCTGCCAAAAAGGAGATTTCAGACCAATATCCCTGATGAATATAGATGCTCAGATTCTCAACAAGATTCTAACTAACAGGATCCAACAGTATATTAAAAAGATTATCCACCATGACTGGGTGGGATTTAACCATGGGATGCAAGCGTGGTTCAACATTTGCAAATAAATCAATGTGACAGAACAAATCAATAAGAGAAGAGAGAAGAACCACATGGTCCTCTCAATTGATGCAGAAAAAGCATTTGACAAGATACAGCATCCCTTCCTGATTGAAATGATTCAAAGTATAGGGATAAAGGGAATATTCCTCAACTTTATAAAATCTAGCTATGGAAAACCCACAGCGAATATCATCTTCAGTGGGGAAAAGCTGATAGCCTTTCCTTTGAGATCAGGAACACGACAAGGATGCCCACTCTCACCACTCTTGTTCAACACAGTATTAGAAGTCCTAGCAACAGCAATCAGATAACAAAGAGATATAAAAAGTATTCAAATTGGCAATGAAGAAACATGTGAATTTTTTAAAATTTTGGGCTGGACAGGAACAAGTCCCACAGCCAGGCTGAGCAGCAGTGATGTCAGTACAGCTTAGTTTTTTGCAGTTTACTCTGCTCCACTTGGAAAAACCCCAAGAACCCCAATTAAGAACTCACTGAATTTTTGTGGGCACAAGACTTTAAATATTCCAGAGTTCTTCCACTTGACTCCTGTGTCTTTGTATACGTTATTGACCAAGACATGGTTTCTTAAATCCACCAGTGTAATACATTCCATTCAGTGTATTTTATTTCTATTATATGGTTTTTATTTCCAGTCATAAAGAACAATAAACCTCCTAATTATATGTACATTACTCTTACAATAGACTTCCTTTCTAATTCTATCTGTCATATAATGTTACATGGAGTTTTTAAATACCTTTATTTTCCTCACTATTTGGTTATCACTTGAGTAGCTATGTGTTTTTCCCTGACCACACTTCCCTAGATACTCAAGAAGCAAAATTTTTACACATCCCAGTAAACTCAGAGTCTTCAGTAGACATTATTTGGTCTTAAAAATTATTTATTACTTCTGAATTATACAATACCTTTTAACCCACTCTGCATGATGCCAAATAATCCACTCAATTCATGTTTCCATCTGACATATAATCCTCACAGTAACAGTTAAAAATTGTTACATATTGATGAAAAAGTTAAAGTTATTGTCACCTGCTAAGGACCACTTAGAGTTTATTAACTAGATACTAGTAAATGCTTATGGAATTTATTCACAGTAAAGCACTAACAAGTGATATCTTTCTCCTTTTATCCAATCATTCCAACGTTCCAGGCATATTTAGGTATCACTTCAAATATATGTAGATAAATTTCAGTGATACATTTTGAACAACTTCTTCTGAATGAAGTCACTGAGATTTTATATACTGGGATGCCTGGGTGGCACATCAGTTAAGTGTCTGCCTTTGGCTCAGGTCATGATCCCAGGGTACTAGGATCAAGTTCTGCACTGGGCTGCATGTTCAGCAGGGAACCTGCTTCTCCTTTTGCCTACCCTTCCCCCTGTTCATGCTCTTTCTTTCCCTCTCCCTCTCTCTCTGACAAATAAATAAATCTTTAAAAAAGATTTTGTGTATCTATAGAGTACTAATATAGTATTGATAAATCTGTACCATAATACAGATATAGTACTGACATATCTGATATCAAAGTAATGCCACAAATTTCTTCCTCTTTAGCCTCTAATCCTTATTTTTTTCACTCTTTCTACAATGAGAACACTAATTCCTAAAAACATCAACATGTTTATTCATTTTCTCAATTTCTAATACATACAAAGTAAGTTTGTAACTATAATAATACAGTTATCACAACAAACCTACTAATTAAAATTCAAGATTTGCCTGTAGTTCTTTTTGTCCTTATGATATAGCCTCCCAAAATTATATAATTGGAGTACATTTTCACAGTACTGACAATTCAACTAGAAAATGGGGAAATAAAACAGACATTTCACTGAAGAGGATATATATAGATAGCAAAATATCATATGAAAAGATGTATAACTTGATTACCCATTGGAGAAATACAAATAAAACCACAATTAGATATCATTACACACCGATCAGAAAGGCTAAAATAAAATATATTGACCGCACCAAATGCTAGAGAGGATCTGGAGAAACTAGATCACTCATACATTGCTGGTACAAATTTAAAATGGTACAGCTGCTGGAAAAGTTTGGCAGTTACTTATGAAACTAAAAAAATCATGCAATTTTTATGTGGCTGTGCTGTTGCACTCTCAGGCATTTGTCCTAAAGAAGTAGAAGTTTACACTTACACCAAAACCTGTATGCAAATATTTAAATATTTAGCCAAAAACTGAAAGAACCCCAATGACCTTCAACAGAAGAAAGACCAAACTATAATACATTCATACTACTTAGTAACAAAAAGGACTGATTATTGATTATATGCAACAACTTGGATGAATCTCTAGGCATTATGATGAGTGAAAAAAAATGATCCAAAAAGATTACATATTGCATGTTTTTATTCATATAACATTCTTGAAATGATAAAATTATAGAAATACAGAACAGATTAATGATTGGGAGAGGTTAGGGATGTTAAGGTGAAAGTAGGAAATGAGTATCTTTATAAAGGACAAGACCAGGAATCCTTGATCCTTATGGTAATGGAATTGTTCTTTATTTGACTGTGGTAGTGGGCAAATGAACCTACATGTGCTAAAATTGCATTAAATTAAACATACACATACAAGAAAACTGGGGAAATCTGAATGAAATCAGTGGATCATATCAATGCCAATAATATGATTGTGCTGTTGTATCCTTTTGCATTATGTTACGATTAAAAGAAACTAGGTAGAGGAGTCAAGATGGCAGAGAAGTAGCAGGGTGAGATGACATCAGGTAGCAGGAGATCAGCTAAAACAAACACCTACAAATCCAACTGGAGATCGAAGAGAAGAAGAGCAACAATTCTAGAAACAGAAAATTGACCACTTTCTGAAAGGTAGGACTGGCAGAGAAGTGAATCCAAAGCGATGGGAAGATAGACCACAGGGGTAGGGGCTGGCTCCCAGCAAGTGGCAGAGCAATGGAGCACAAAATCAGGACTCTTAAAAGTCTGCTCCACTGAGGCACATCACTCCAGAGGCTAAACCGGGGTGAAGCCCACATGGGGAAAGCGTGGCCTCAGGTCCCACGGGGTCACAGAAGGATCGGGGGTGTCTGAGTGTTACAGAGCTCACAGGTATTAGAGCAGAAAAGCCCGCTAAAGAGACAGAGCCAAGGAGTGAGCTCTCAACTCGGGGTTACCTTGAACCATAATCCGTGGCACATGCCACTGCTCTGCGAGTGGGGTCCCCACAAGATCCAGGGAGACCCTCCGAAAGAGCTCAGGGATCTGTGGGGTTTGGAGACTCCTGGCAGTGCTGTGTGCCAGAGACGCTTGGTCACAGGCTGGGTGAGCAGCCCGAGACCAGGGAGATGGGAGTGATTGAGCGCTTTTCTCTGAGGGCACAATGAGGAATGGGGCCCCGAGCTCTTGGCTCCTCTGGGCCAGAGATTGGGAGGCTGCCATTTTCATTCCCATCCTCCAGAACTCTACAGAAAGCATTCAGGGAACAAAAGTTCCCAAGTGCTCGCTTCGGCAGCACATATACTAAAATTGGAACGATACAGAGAAGATTAGCATGGCCCCTGCGCAAAAGTTCCCAAAAGCAAACCTGAGCGGATTACTTAGCCTGGTCCCTGGTAAGGGCGGTGCAATTCTGCCTCAGGCAAAGACACTTGAGAATCACTACAACAGGCCCCTCCACCAGAAGATCAACAAGAAATCCAGCCAAGACCAAGTTCCATTACAAAGGAGAACAGTGGAATTCCAGAGGAGGAGAAAGCAAAGTTAATTAATTATTTTTATTTTTTTCTTCTGCTAATTTTTTTTTAACTTTTACCCTTTGTTCTTTTAACATTTTTTAACTAGTTTACCTTAATAATAACTTTCATTAAAAAAATAATCTTTTTTAAACCTTCATTATTATAGTCATATTTGATCCTTCATTTTATCTATTTTTTGTATACACATAGGGTTATTTCTTCTAAAATATTTGGGGTACAACTTCTAATAGATCAAAATACACCCTAAATCTAGCACTGGGCTTGTTCTAGTCTCCAGACCAAGCAAATTCTCTCCACTTATTCTCCCAACCAACTTTTCTTATCAACTCCTTTTTTAGAAATTGAAAAAAAAATGTTTTTCATCTTTATAGTCATATTCCATCTCTTCATTGTGTTTATCCTTATATATGTTTTTCATTCTTTAAAATTTTGGGAGGTAGTTTCTTCTAAGAGACCAAAATACTCCCAAAATTAAGTGGGTGACCCTGTTCTAGTCATCAGTCTAATATATATTTTTTTTCTTTTTTATATTTTTTCTTTACTTGTTTACTTTTTTTAATTTTTTTTTCTGAATTTCTGTTTACTCCCTTTCCCCCCCATGATTTGGGGTCCCTTCTGATTTGGTTAAAGCACATTTTCCTGGGGTCTTTGCCACCCTTTAAGTATTTTATTTGCTCCTTCATATATTCTTATCTGGACAAAATGACAAGGCGGAGAAACTCACCACCACCACCAAAAAAAAAAAAAAAAAGAACAAGAGACAGTACCAAAGGCTAGGGATCTAATCAATATGGACATTGGTAATATGTCAGATCTAGAGTTCAGAATTACAATTCTCAAGGTTCTAGCTGGGCTCAAAAAAGTCATGGAAGATATTAGAGAAACCCTATCTGGAGAGATAAAAGCCCTTTCTGGAGAAATAAAAGAACTAAAATCTAAACAAGTTGAAATTTAAAAAAGCTATTAATGAGGTGCAATCAAAAATGGAGGCTCTTACTGCTAGGATGAATGAGGCAGAAGAATTAGTGATATAGAAGATCAAATGACAGAGAATAAGAAGCTGAACAAAAGGGAGACAAACAAACACTGGACCATGAGGAAAGAATTCGAGAGATAAGCGACACCATAAGATGAAACAACATTAGAATAATTGGGATTCCAGAAGAAGAAGAAAGAGAGAGCAGAGCAGAAGGTATATTGGAGAGAATCATTGTGGAGAATTTCCCTAATATGGCAAAGGGAAAAAGCATCAAAATCCAGGAGGTGCAAAACCCCCCTCAAAATCAATAAGAATAGGTCCACACCCCGTCATCTAATAGTAAAATTTACAAGTCTTAGTGACAAAGAGAAAATCCTGAAAGCAGCCCAGGACAAGAAGTCTGTAACATACTATGGTAAAAATATTAGATTGGCAGCAGACTTATCCACAGAGACCTGGCAGGCCAGAAAGAACTGGCATGATATATTCAGAGCACTAAAGGAGAAAAATATGCAGCCAAGAATACTATATCCAGCTAGGCTATCATTGAAAATAGAAGGAGAGATAAAAAGCTTCCAGGACAAAAAAAAAAAAAAAAAAAAAAAGAATTTGCAAAAACCAAACCAGCTCTACAGGAAGTATGGAAAGGGGCCCTCTAAGCAAAGAGAGAGCCTAAAGTAGTAGATCAGAAAGGAACAGAGACAATATACAGTAACAGTCACCTTACAGGCAATACAATGGCACTGAATTCATATCTCTCAATAGTTACCCTGAATGTAAATGGGCTAAATGCCCGAGTCAAAAGACACAGGGTATCAGAATGGATAAAAAAACAAAACCCATCAATATGCTGCCTACAAGAAACTCATTTTAGACCCAAAGACACCTCCAGATTTAAAGTGAGGGGGTGGAAAACAATGTACCATGCTAATGGACATCAGAAGAAAGCTGGGGTGGCAATCCTTATATCAGATCAATTAGATTTTAAGCCAAAGACTATAATAAGAGATGAGGAAGGACACTATATCATACTCAAAGGGTCTGTCCAACAAGAAGACCTAACAATCTTAAATATCTATGCCCCTAGCATGGGAGCAGCCAACTATACAAAGCAATTAATAACAAAATCAAAGAAACACATCGACAATAATACAATAATAGTAGGGGACTTTAACACCCCCCTCTCACTGAAATGGACAGATCATCCAAGCAAAAGATCAACAAGGAAATAAAGGCCTTAAATGACACACTGGACCAGATGGACAGCACAGATATGTTCAGAACATTCCATCCCAAAGCAACAGAATGCACATTCTTCTCTAGTGCACATGGAACATTCTCCAGAATAGATCACATCCTGGGCCATAAATCAGGTCTCAACTGGTATCAAAATATTGGGATCATTCCCTGCATATCTTCAGACCACAATGCTCTGAAGCTAGAACTCAATCACAAGAGGAAATTTGGAAAGAACCCAAATACATGGAGACTAAACAGCATCCTTCTAAAAAATGAATGGGTCAACCAGGAAATTAAAAAAGAATTGAAAAAATTCATGGAAACAAATGATAATGAAAACACAACAGTTCAAAATCTGTGGGACACAGCAAAGGCAGTCCTGAGAGGAAAATATATAGTGATACAAGACTTTCTCAAGAAACAGGAAAGGTCTCAAATATACAACCTAACCCTACACCTAAAGGAGCTGGAGAAAGAACAACAAAGAAAGCCTAAACCCAGCAGGAGAAGAGAAATCATAACGATCAGAGCAGAAATCAATGAAATAGAAACCAAAACAAAACAAAACAAAACAAAACCCAATAGAACAAATCAATGAAACTAGGTGCTGGTTCTTTGAAAGAATTAATAAGATTGACAAACCCCTGGCCAGACTTATCAAAAAGAAAAGAGAAAGGACGCAAATAAATAAAATCATGAATGAAAGAGGAGAGATCACAACCAACACCAAAGAAATACAAACAATTATAAGAACATACTATGAGCAACTCTACGCCAACAGATTTGACAATCTGGAAGAAATGGATGCATTCCTAGAGACATATAAACTACCACAACTGAACCAGGAAGAAATAGATAACCTGAACAGACCCATAACCAGTAAGGAGATTGAAACAGTCACCAAAAATCTCTGAACAAACAAAAGCCCAGGGCCAGATGGCTTCCCAGGGGAATTCTACCATTTAAAGAAGAATTAATTCCTATTCTCCTGAAACTGTTCCAAAAAATAGAAATGGAAGGAAAACTTCCAAACTCATTTTATGAGGTCAGCATCACCTCAATCCCAAAACCAGACAAGGATCCCACCAAAAAAGAGAATTACAGACCAATATCCTTGATGAACATAAATGCGAAAATTCTCACCAAAATACTGACCAATAGGATCCAACAGTACATTAAAAGGATTATTCACCATGACCAAGTGGGATTTATTCCAGCGCTGCAAGGTTGGTTCAACATCCACAAATCAATCAATGTGATACAATACATTAATAAAAGAAATAACAAGAACCATATGATACTCTCAATAGATGCTGAAAAAGCATTTGACAAAGTACAGCATCCCTTCCTGATCAAAACTCTTCAAAGTGTAGGGATAGAAGGCACATGCCTCAATAACATCAAAGCCATCTATGAAAAACCCACTGCAAATATCATTCTCAATGGAGAAAAACTGAGAGCTTTTCTGCTAAGGTCAGGAACACAGCAGGGATGTCCGTTATCACCACTGCTATTCAACATAGTACTAGAAATCCTAGCCTCAGCAATCAGACAACAAAAAGAAATTAAAGGCATCCAAATTGGCAAAGAAGAAGTCAAACTATCACTCTTTGCAGATGATATGATACTAT
This sequence comes from Martes martes, assembly GCF_963455335.1. Classification (NCBI taxonomy): domain Eukaryota; kingdom Metazoa; phylum Chordata; class Mammalia; order Carnivora; family Mustelidae; genus Martes; species Martes martes. The sequence goes on from NC_137889.1 coordinate 138,622,670, forward strand.
ATGTGGGGAACCCAAAAGGCTCCGCACCAAAACTGCTAGAACTTGTACAGGAATTCAGTAAAGTGTCAGGATATAAAGTCAATGCACAGAAATCAGTTTCATTTCTTTACACCAACAACAAGACAGAAGAAAGAGAAATTAAGGAGTCAATCCCATTCACAATTGCACCCAAAACCATAAGATACCTAGGAATAAACCTAACCAAAGAGGCAAAGAATCTATACTAAGAAAACTATAAAGTACTCATAAGAGAAATTGAGGAAGACACAAAGAAATGGAAAAACATTCCATGCTCATGGATTGGAAGAACAAATATTGTGAAAATGTCTATTCTACCTAAAGCAATCTACACATTTAATGCAATCCTTATCAGATTCCCAACCATTTTTTCAAAGAAATGGAACAAATAATCCTAAAATTTATATGGAACCAGAAAAGACCTCGAATAGCCAAAGGAATATTGATAAAGAAAGCCAAAGTCGGTGGCATTACAATTCTAGACTTCAAGCTCTGTTACAAAGCTGTCATCATCAAGACAGTATGGTACTGGCACAAAAACAGACACACAGATCAATGGAACAGAATAGAGAGCCCAGAAATAGACCCTCAACTCTATGGTCAACTAATCTTCAACAAAGTAGGAAAGAATGTCCAATGGAAAAAAGACAGCCTCTTCAACAAATGGTGTTGGGAAAACTGGACAGCCACATCAGAAAAATGAAATTGGACCATTTCCTTACACCACACACGAAAATAGACTCAAAATGGATGAAGGACCTCAATGTGAGAAAGGAATCCATCAAAATCCTTGAGGAGAACACAGGCAGCAACCTCTTCGACCTCAGCTGCAGCAACTTCTTCCTAGGAACATCACCAAAGGCAAGGGAAGCAAGGGCAAAAATGAACCTTTGGGACTTCATCAAAATCAAAAGCTTTTGCACAGCAAAGGAAACAGTGAACAAAACCAAAAGACATCTGACAGAATGGGAGAAGATATTTGCCAATGACATGTCAGATAAAGGGCTCGTATCTAAAATCTATAAAGAACTGATCAAACTCAACATCCAAAGAACAAATAATCCAATCAAGAAATAGGCAGAGGATATGAACAGACATTTCTGCAAAGAAGACATCCAGATGGCCAACAGACACACGAAAATGTGCTCCACATCACTCTGCATCAGGGAAATACAAATCAAAACCTCAATGAGGTATCACCTCACACCAGTCAGAATGGCTAAAATTAACAGGTCAGGAAATGACAGATGCTGGTGAGGATGTGGAGAAAGGGGAACCCTCCTACACTATTGGTGGGAATGCAAGCTGGTGCAGCCACTCTGGAAAACAACATAGAGGTTCCTCAAAAAGTTGAAAGTAGAGCTTCCCTATGACCCAGGAATTGCACTACTGGGTATTTACCCTAAAAATACAAAGGTAGTGATCTGAAGGGGCATGTGCACCCGAATGTTTATAGATGCAATGTCCACAATAGCCAAACTATGGAAAGAACCTAGATGTCCATCAACAGATGAATGGATAAAGAAGATGTGGTATATATATATATATATATATATATATATATATATATATATATAAAATGCAGCCATCAAAAGAAATCTTGCCACTTGTGACGATGTGGATGGAACTAGAGGGTATTACGCTTAGCAAAATAAGTCAATCAGAGAAAGACAACTATCATATGATCTCCCTGATATGAGGAAGTGGAGATGCATCGTGGGGATTTGGGGGGTAGTAAATGAATAAATGAAACAATATGGAATCGGGAGGGAGACAAACCACAAGAGACTCTTAATGTCACAAAACAAACTGAGAGTGGCCAGGGGGAGGGGGGTAGGGAGAGAGTGGTGGGGTTATGGACATTGGGGAGTGTATGTGCTATGGTGAGTGCCGTGAAGTGTGTAAACCTGGCGATTCACAGACCTGTACCCCTGGGGCTAATAATACATTATACGTTTATAAAAAAATCAAAAAGTTATAAAGAATAAATAAATAAATAAATTCATTTGTCTCTCTATAGACACTTGGGTTGTTTCCATGTCTTGACTATTGTAAAGAAAACATGGGATGTGGATATCTTTTCAAGATGGTGATTTTGTTTCCTTCAGATACATACCCAGAAAGGGAATTGCTGAATCATTTGGTAGCTCTATTTTCAGTGTTTTTTTCCCCCCATTAAATATACTCTTAATCCCTGTTATCTTTTTTACCTATCACTCTCCATTCCTTTCCCCTCTGACAGCAACCAGGTCCCTGTATTTATGGGTCTGTTTCTGCTTTTGTTTATTTGTTCACTTTTTTTTTAGGTTCACTTTTTTTTAGATTCCATGTGTAAATAAAATTAAGTAAAGGCTATATGGAACCTTGTTACATTATTCCTTACAACTGTATGTGTATCTACAACTATCTCAAAATTGAAAGTTCAATTTTAAAAGTTGCTTGGTTTGATTTAGTGTCTCTGTGGGCGTGATTATTTTTTGTATATTGTTAGGCTTCTTGGCTCCTACTTACATTGAACTTTTAGAATTTTCTTTCCATCCTATTATTTAATTTTACTTTTAAATATCTAAAATTGCTCCAAAATTCAAAAATAGTTTAAAAGGCATATCCAGAGAAACTTTATCCTATTTCCTACCCCTCAGCTCTAATTTTGCCCATTCCCTATAGAAAAACAATTTCATTACATTTGTCTATGTCTCTTTTTGAAAAATTACAGCAGATCCATAAATAATTTTATATTTACTCTTCTTTCTTACACAGTAAATATCATACTTTTTTCTTTTGTACATTTTTTTCACTCAATTATATATCTGTAAATCACTCTATCAATTAATAGGTGTATTTTTCATTCTTCTTTATAGCAATAGGTTATTCATCCAATGTTTTCTATTTTGGCATTTAGGATCCTTCTAATATTTTGCTATTACAAATAGTAAGGCAGATTTTTTCACATGTTAATTCTATACATGTTGTTGGAAGTGTATCTTTCAGGGTAAATTTCCAGTGGAAATTTATTGGAGGTATGAGACAACATAATTAGACAAAAAGAGTCACTTAGCCTGTGATTGGTCAATGTTAAATAATAGTGAAAATGGTATACATTCTTGTCTGCATCCTGATTTTGGTGGAAAAGTCTATAGTGTTTCTCCATTTGGTAAGATAGCCTTAATATATATATATATATATATATATATATATATATATATATACACACACACACACACACACACATACACACACACACACACATATGTATGTATATATACATACATACATATATGTATATATACACACATATATATACATATACTGAAAATCATATTAAATAAGTATGCATTTCCTATTTTACTGAGTCTTTTTTATCAAGAATGGATATAAATTTTAGTCAAAAACTTTTCAACATCTATAAAGAACATTATGTGATTTTCCCCATGAACTAATAATATGGTGAATTACATTAATGTATTTCTTAATACTGAAACCTTGAATTCTTTGGATAATTTGCACTTGATAATAATGTATTATTTTCTTTAATATAATGTTGCATCTTCTGTATATAATTTATTTAGCTTTTGAATCGATATTCATAAGTGAGATTTGTCTCAATTTTCTTTTTTGTGATTCATTTTTTAAATCAAAGATATACTCTCAAATCAAAATCAAAGTTATACTTTCTTTGTATATATCTTGGAATTATTTTTCATTTTCTACACTAGAATAATTTGTGTATCAATGGAATTCTCTGATTTTAAAGGCTTGATTGAAATTGGAAGTAGTAGGAAATAATCCAGTCTGGTTGGCAATTTTGTTTCATTGAGTGAAGTAGATACTCAATGATTTTCTTGATTTCTCTGTGAAAATTGCCATGTTTTTGCTTTGGGGGGCCAACAGTGATAAATAATATTTAGGATCAATATTTGTAAGTTATATTTACTTTTAAAATTATTTTATCATGTTTCTAAATTTATTGCATAAATTGTGTAAAGTGATTTCATGATTTGTAAAATTTCTTCTCTCTCAGTGGTTACTTCCCTCTTGTCATTTCCATTTAGGTTTTTTTCTGTTTATTTAAATTCAATTAATCAACATATAGTACATCATTAGTTTTTGATATAATATTCAATGATTCATTAGTTGCATATTACACCCAGGACTTGTCACATCATGTGTCCTCCGTAATGCCCATCACCCTATTACCCCAACCTCCTCCAACCTCCTCCTTATCCACAACCCTCAGTTTGTTTTCCTGAGTCAAAGTATCTCATGGTTTGTCTTCCTCTCTGATTTCTTGCCATTCTGTTTCCTTTTGTTTTTTTATCCTTTTTAATTGACCAAGCTATCTAGTGTCTTGTCTATTTTGTTATTTGAAACAAACAAACAAACAAAAAACCAACAACAAAAAATAAAACCAGGGTGCCTGGCTGGCTCAGTCAGTAGAGCATGAGACCCTGCAATGGACCTAGAGTCTACAACAAAACAAAACAAAACAAAACAAAAACATCATATTGATTGATGAATTTGTCAAAGTTTTCATGTTTCTATTTCATTATTTTCTATCAATATTAGTTTTACTTCTTTCCTGTAGTTTACTTTGTTGTTCTTGTTTTACAGCATTCAGATAGGATTCAATGTGTTTATTTTTATCCTTTTATTTTATTGATATAAGTTGTTAAAGCACTGAATTTTCCTGTATCTATTTCTCATACATATTGAGATATATATGTATGATTTTCATTCTTTTTATTTCAGTATGGTTTGTATTTTCCCCTTCACCCAAGTTTTGTCTAATAGAAAGGGATATTTTTCACTTCCTGATAGAGTTTTTCCATACTTTTAAGTTATTCATAGTGTTACTTACTGGTTATGAAAAAAATATTTGTATTACTTCTGCTTTATGAAATTCACTAATGCATTTTTACAACCTAATGTATACTGATCTTTGTCAGTGTATCATGGTCACTTTCTAATAAACTGTATCCTACATAATCAAAATACCAAGTTTGATATATAACCATAACATCTATCTTAGTATGTTGTGTAGGACTTTTATATCCATTTGTATTTGTTACATACTTATTCTTTCTTGAACTAAAAATGATATGTTAAAGTCTTCCATTTTTACTATACTTGTGTTTCTAACCATTTTGTATTGAATATCTTGTAGTTTCTGCATTATTAAGACAGTTGCTGTGTCTAGATTTTTACTACTATAGCTTCATTAAGAATTGTGGTTTTCCAGTGGAACAGAGTAGAGAGCCCAGATATGGACCCTCAACTCTATGCTCAAATAATCTTCGACAAAACAGGAAAAAATAGCCAGTGGAAAAAAGACAGTCTCTTCAATAAATGGTGCTGGGAAAACTGGACAGCTATATGTAGAAAAATGAAACTTGACCATTCTCTTACACCGTACACAAAGATAAACTCGAAATGGATAAAAGACCTCAACGTGAGACAGGAATCCATCAGAATCCTCGAGGAGAACATAGGCAGTAACCTCTTTGATATCAGCCACAGCAACTTCTTTCAAGATATGTCTCCAAAGGTGAAGGAAACAAAGGCAAAGATGAACTTTTGGGACTTCATCAAGATCAAAAGCTTATGCACAGCAAAAGAAACAGTCAACAAAACAAAGAAGCAACCCATGGAATGGGAGAAGATATTTGCAAATGACATTACAGACAAAAGGTTGATATCCAGGATCTATAAAGAACTCCTCAAACTCAACACACACAAAACAGATGATCATATTAAAAAATGGGCAGAAGATATGAACAGACACTTCTCCAATGAAGACATACAAATGGCTACCAGACACATGAAAAAATGTTCATCATCACTAGCCATCAGGGAGATTCAAATCAAAACCACATTGAGATACCACCTTACACCAGTTAGAATGGCCAAAATTAGCAAGACAGGAAACAACGTGTGTTGGAGAGGATGTGGAGAAAGGGGAACCCTCTTACACTGTTGGTGGGAATGCAAACTGGTGCAGCCACTTTGGAGAACAGTGTGGAGATTCCTCAGGAAATTAAAAATAGAGCTTCCCTATGACCCTGCAATTGCACTGCTGGGTATTTACCCCAAAGATACAGGTGTAGTGAAAAGAAGGGCCATCTGTACCCCAATGTTTATAGCAGCAATGGCCATGGTCGCCAAACTGTGGAAAGAACCAAGATGCCCTTCAACGGATGAATGGATAAGGAAGATGTGGTCCATATACACTATGGAGTATTATGCCTCCATCAGAAAGGACAAATACCCAACTTTTGTAGCAACATGGACAGGACTGGAAGAGATTATGCTGAGTGAAATAAGTCAAACAGAGAGAGTCAAGTATCATATGGTTTCACTTATTTGTGGAGCATAACAAATAATATAGAGGACAAGGGTAGAGGGAGAGGAGAAGGGACTTGAGGGAAATTGGAAAGGGAGGTGAACCATGAGAGACTATGGACTCTGAAAAACAACCTGAGGGTTTTGAAGGGGTGGGGGGTGGGAGGGTGGGGGAACCAGGTGGTGGGTATTGGGGAGGGCACAGATTGCATGGAGCACTGGGTGTGGTGAAAAAACAATGTATACTGTTACACTGAAAATAAATAAAAATTTTAATTAAAAAAAAGAATTGTGGTTTTATCATTTTAAAGTATACTTGGTTGTTATAACTGATACTGCATTGCAGGGGCTGTCAATTTTTTTTTTTTTTCTGTAAGAGACCAGCTAATAAACATTTTAAACTTCTAGGCTATACAGTCTCCATTGAGACTATTCGACTCTGCCTATAGTGTGAAAGTGGCCATAAAAAAAGGCATTAAACAAATAAACATGCCTGTGTTCTGATAAGCCTTATTTTGGAGCATAAAATTTCAATTTCATGTAATTTTCATGCCATATAAATGCTATTATTTTTATTTTTTATTTTTTTATATATAACTATAAAAGCTACTCTTATCTTATGGGCCATACAAAAAGTGGTGGCAAGGTAGAATTGGCCCTGGACCGTCATTTGCCAACCCTTGCTTTATGCCATGCATTTTATCTTATCTAATATAAATAGTACAACTTTTGCTTTCTGGTTATTTCCATTTATCTGGTATAATTTTACTCAGGCTTTTACTTAACATTTTTCTGTTTTGTTTGTTTATTTTAAGCGTGCTTATTATGTACAGCATAGAGTTGCATTGATTTGTCAGGCCATTTTAAAATTTTTCACTTAATAGCTCATTAAAACCCCTTCACATTTGTATTACTGTTATATTTGTCCTCAGTTCTATCATATTATTTTATGTTATAATTATGAATATACACTGCTTTTATTTACTTCTCTTTGTTGCTTAGAGTCTTTTGCTTTTAATTTCTTAGTTTTTAGAAAAGTTTGTATTTTTCTTTTCATAACATTTATGGTAATACTTTCATAATTTTTTAGTTCCTTTTAAACTTCCTATCTTTGGTTTGTAATGTTTAAGTCACATCCTTTGATCCCTGCCTATGCATAATCATACATATGAGCTTATTTACTTTCCTCCCTCTTTCTACATTCCCTCCTATTTTGTAGATATCTACTTCATAAGACCATATAACTTTCATATTTTTTCCCACCCTTGTCCTTACCTTTGTTTTAGTTTTAAATTTACAACTAAATATATTCACTGCTCACTATCAGTTTGCTAAGTTTCCCTCATTGTCTCATCCTCTAATACAGGAGTGAGCAAACTATGACCCACTGGCCAAATCAAGCCTATGGCCTGTCTTTTTATGGCTCTCATATAAAGTTCTCAGTCTAAGAATGGTTTGTAAATTTCTAAATGTTTGTAAACAATTTTAATTAAGGGGAAAAAAAGGAAAGGAGGATGAGCAGAAACAGATGACTAGAAAGAGGAAACTGTATGTGACCCACCAAAGAAAAATATTTACTATCTGGCCCTTTCCCGATATTTTTTCCAACTCCTGCTTTAGTAGATTCTTCAGGAAGTGCTTGTATGAATCTGTATTCTCTAGGTTCCTGCATTTTTTATGTAGCCCTCATTCTCAAGGAACTGCTTGATGGATGATGTAAAGAACATTGGCTCATATTTCCTTCATTTGCATTTTTTGAAAATGACACTCCATTTTGTCTTGCTTAATATGTTGCTACATAGAAGACTAACACTAACCTGATTTTCTTTTCTTTGTAACTTGTTCTTTCAAACTTAAAGTCTTTAGGAAACTATATCTTCAACAAAGATGACAATTACATGTATATTGGGTCTTCTTTGCCTATCTTCTATCTTCTTTCACGTTTTCATTATTTTTCACTTTTTTTAATTTTGAACTTGTTCTCTTCACTGTTTAAGTACCTTCCTTCATTCACCCTTGCCAAATTTTCAGCTGAATCTATTCTCCCTTGAGTACTTTGTCATTTAGTCTTCATTTCTAAGATAATTTTTTTTCTTCACTTTCTTTACTGTGTTTGATAAACATTTGTTTCATATCTTCTTGTTTTCTGGAGATATTGTTCTTATTTTTACCAATTATTTGAGGTTATATATATATATATATATATACACACACATATATATATATCTTTAAATCAGTAATATATATTTCTGATTTAAAGATATTCAATGCTTTGAAGTATTGGGTTACAGTTTTCTTCTGCTTTGTGGTTATTTCAGTAAAGAGATTTTCATCAGCTAAAATGTTTTGGTTTCATTTTATGTTTTCTTCTTATAATAGCTTTTTTGAATGCCATCTTGCATTTTCTGTTTATTTTATAATAATTTTTTCTCTTTAGCCAAACAATGGTATGAACAGAAAGAAAAGAAGGCCTTCATTGACAAATTAGATTTTTTCTTCATGAGCACACACTTCTTTTTTTAAAATGTTTTTAATCTTTTAAAAAAATTTTTTATTTATTTGGGAGAGAGGGAAAGAGAGCACAAACAGGAGAAGAGGGTGAAGCAGACTCCCTGCTGAGCAAGGAGCCTGATACAGGGCATGATCCTAGGACCCTAGGATAATAAACTGAGCTGAAGGCAGGCACTTAACTAACAGAGCCATCTAGGTGTCCCATGAGCACACACTTCTGATGATATAGTGATGTTCAATTTCTTTAATCAATAGCCCTTTAAAAATGAGGAAGAAAAACTTGGTGTGGCTTCTGACTTTGTGATGCACTTTTGTTTCTTCAGGACACTGGATTTCCTACTCAATTTCTTGGTTTTCCTTGGCCAAACAGTCTCCAAGAGGTGATTCTTTTATCCTCCCTCTTCTACCCTGGAAGCGGTGCCTACTACAAACTAATATTTCATAATTAGCATTCTTAAGTCTTTGTGTTTTAATTTTATGTAAGCCAATGCTCTTACTTACCAGATTAAAAAAACTGTTTTCAATCTTTTTCCATTCAGTGTGAAACTATTTTTCTGAGGATAGTTTTATGTTTCATCTTCTCATCAGAATCTTTAACCCCATCCACTTTTCTTTATAACCTCCACTATCTCCACCCAACCTTCTCCATGTAAGTGAGCTACAAAGCAAGGTGTAGTGCTTTTAAGTATTTGTTTACTTGTATAAAAGAGTTTGAGATTTGTATAATCTTTATTTATGCAGAAAAGACAAGTTCCAAGTAATTGTGATTTTTGTGAATCTATAACATTTTGGTGTATGAATTCAGAGTCATGTGACCATCATAACAATATAAAAAATGCACTGGCACATTAAATATCTTTTACCTTATTTCCCAAGTATTTTTCCTATTCTATTCTATTTGAATTTCCCTTCTCTACATTTAAGATCCAGTTGGATCCATAAAAACAGAAAACAAACTGGCAGTTGCCAGAAGGGAAGGTAGTAGAAGAATGGATGAAATGGGTGAAGGGGAGTGGGTGATATAGGCTTCCAGTTATGGAATGAGTAAGTCACAGGGATGAAAGGTATAGGGAATATAACCAATGAAATTGTAAAGAGTTGAACAGTTACACTTCGTGGTGACTGTTAGCATAATGTATAGACTTGTCTAATCACTACGTTGTACACCTGAAACTAAAAGAAAAAAAAAAATTTGTAGAAAATACATTTCAATTAAAATAAAAAATAAATATTAAATAAATAAATGGCTTAACTGGATAAACTACTATTATTTTAATTTTCCCCCAAGATCATGCCTCTTGGATAATTGCAGCTCTCTGAATTGCAACTCACATTGCTAGCCTAGGCTTCTAGAATGTGACACCCCCTTCCATGTTCAGTGTTGAATGTTCTTGATTCCTGAGCTTTGGCTCAAACTCTTTGTTCTTTCTCTGTCCTCTAAATTTATCACTGATCCTTTTAAAATATTTTAGTTTCATTCTGGCCATGCAACCTAACTTATTCTCCATTCCTAGTTCATGTTCCAGATCATTCCATCTTCTGAGTTCTTTCCAAGCCAGGTCCTCTTGAGTTACAACATTATCTGTATAATCTCATATTCTAAGGAAGCAATTCATCTGGCAAAATTGGTTATGTAAATGACAAAAGTATCTAGAACGTATATCTTAGTCATTATTCAGAAACTCATGTCCTCAGATATAGGAGAAAGCCTCATTTGTCTTTTTCATCAAGTTAGTGCCTAGGGAACCAGGATAAACAACCATCAGAACCTGGAACTGCAATTTCTTTGCTTACAGCTTGCTAAAGTTTATTCAGGCCCTTCAAGATTAAGGCCAAACATATTCGTAACTCAGTTGGATCTTCTGGGTTTGGGCTATAAGACAGTTGGAAGTAAGGGACCTTGAGGCAAATTAGGAAAAAAAAATGTATAAGCAGAGTGCTAAGAGTTACACAAAGAAGTAAGTCATATGTCATATCCAAGGTGAGGTGCAAGAAAAAGAACAGTGCATGAAGCCAAAGTTTGAGGAATCAGATAAGCACACAACTGAGCAGGATCAGTAAAGGAGCAAAGGTCCAGGATTTTTTCTGTATATTGGACATACGATATGTACATGGATCAGTCCAAGTTGAAGGTATAATGTGAGAATAGGTTCAGTTCTTCAGACACTGGGTATAGGAGATTTCTATGAACACCACACATGTTGTGATTCTAAAAGAACTTAACTATAGGAAAAAAAGAGTCAAAAACATATACAACACAGGAAAAATTATAAGGTCCATTTTTCCAGTATTAGTAGTCATCTTTGGTTTCTGAACAGAAGTTATTATATACAAACACTTCAGTCAGGCACTTGTTTTATAAAAAAGGAGGATAAAGGAAGATTATTTCTCCTTCCAGCATCAATATTAGTGTAAACTTATCCTCTGATCTCTGGTGTAAATAATTAACTTTTTTTTTTTTTTGGTTTTGTCATTTACCTAGTATTTCTACCACAGAAAATGACAGAGGCTATACTCCTTAAAGCCACTTGATAATTTTAATTTCCAATTCCCAAATTCAGCTAAGAAATGAAAACCTATTAAGCATTAGGGAAAATAACTTAAAAATAAATAAAATTCTTATAGATACTCAACAAAGTTTGATAGAAGTTTCTTATACTAACTGCTGTTCATCATGTCTTTAATAGAACACTGGCATACTCTATTTTCGATATTAATTTCTGCAAAGTAAATGGATTTTAATGTAAGTAAAGAATTGATTAATATATATGATATACTATCTAATAAGTATAATTTAGAGAAAATGGAGTATTGATCCTAGGTAAAAATCTTGACAAAAAAAGATTTTTGCCTGCAAAATACATTTAAGTATGGATAGGAAGATAATAAAACAAAGATTCATTATGTGATTCTAGTAACTGTCCAGTTTTATTCTTTTTATCATTTAAGTAATTCTGATTTCCTTTGGTCATCACGTCTTTTTTGCTTTCTAACTAAATATTGATTAAAAAATACTCAACCTTCTACTTTTGTGGCTACTTTTGAAATCCAAAATAAAAACTTCTTATACAAAATTTAATCAATATCTTTACACAAAAAATATTAAAATTTGGGTAATATCCTCTTTCTTCCGATGTCAAATTAATCAGTTTAAGAGCATTCACTTTGGGGCACCTGGGTGGCTCAGTCAGTTAGACATCTGTCCTCAGCTCAGGTCATGGTCCTGGAGTCCTGGGATCCAGCCCCACATTGGGCTTCCTGCTCAGTGGGAAGCCTGCTCCTCCCTCTCCCTCTTCCTCTGCCACTCCTTCTGCTTCTACTCTCTCTCTCTCTTTCTCTGTGTGTGTGTGTTTTTGTCAAATAAATAAATAAAATAAAAGAGCATTCACTTATTTCAGACTCAGGAAATTCCAGTGACCACAGTGTAGTTTCCATAATCTATCCCATTGGCCTCCTGGCATAATCCTGAAATTGAATAGTTTTAACTGCTCCAGGGTAGCTCAGGATACATGTCACAATTTTGTTTCATGAATGAAAAATTTCCAGTTTGTGGGTTGTACCCAACTCTAAGTCTACTTTGTCTAGTTCTCTAGGTAATAATACTGTTTTGGGTTCTGCCAATGTATCCCTAGCACGGTCGTGTATATCTGGACAGAATGAGCTTCTCAGAGCAGGATAGCAAATAGGTCTCATTTTGCATTTGAACTTTGATTATTTGGTGGTGGTTGTCTAGAGCAAGTATTTAATAACTCTCTAAGGTCACATACACATTCAGAATGGAGTTCCTACATATATATATGTATACACACATATATATATGCATGCTATCTCTCAGAAATAAAACCTAAATATATATATATAAAATATATATATATTATATATATAATATATATATTGCATGCATGCATGCTATCTCACCTGCATTCTATCTCTCATGCTATCTCACATGCATGCTGTCTCTCAGAAATAAAACCTAAATACATACACACACACATATATATGTAGGTTTATATATATATATATATGTTTTTATATATATAGGTTTATATATATATATAATATATATATATATACACACACACACATATATATATGTGTGTGTATGTATTTAGGTTTTATTTCTGAGAGACAGCATGCATGTGAGTGGGGAAGGAGCAGAGGAAAAGGGAGAGAGAGTATCTTCAAGCAGACTCCCCACTAAGTGCAGAACCCAACATGAAGTTCAATCTCAGGACCCCAAGATCATGACCTGAGCTGAAATCAAGAGTTGACCGCTTAACAAACTTAGCTTACAAGCTTAACAAACAGCCACACAGTTGCCCAGGAGTGCCAAGATAGATTAACAATGTAAAAATACATTCAGAAGAGAGGAAATGGCGACTTAAATATCTCATATTTACTAATCCTGATTTTAAAATTTTAAGTAAAAAAATAATTGGAATACCTAGCTCAAAAGTTCAAATAAAATCTAAATTGTGAGAAGAATAATCCACCTCTGTTAATCTGCATCCTGTCTCCCTAACCAAAGGACTTTTCAAACTTTATTGATGTTTCCTTTTATGTGTTTCTCTCTCTCCTTGTATTTCCTTATTTCCTCCTTTTATTTACCAAAAATTGGAATTATAAATTTAATAAAGTAGTTTTTCTTTGTTCTAAAAATTGTATAAAATGGGCATTTATATAGTGTCCTTTTCCAACCATAATAAAATTTTCCAATCAAAATCAAAGTTGCATTTTCACTAGTATGTGAAAAATTAGTATTATAGTAGTAGATTAACTCACCCTCAGGAGAAAAAAAAAAAAAGCATATAAGCATGCTCTTTACTTTTGGAGAATCATACACTAGAAAGTTACCTAATCCATATGAACATGTGTGTGTAGACCAGGCAGTGACTTGGGGTCTGTCTGCCTGGCAACTTCCTCAATCGCAGCTTACCTTCAATTCTGATGATAGCTTGTTGATTCTTCTTTGGAGGCCAAAGTCCATCATCTTCAGTCCATATGGTTCAGGTGGAAATGTAAGAATGGTCCCATATCCAAGACACAGGAGTATACACATGTCACAGGTCTGGCCAATCCCAGTGGTCACAAAGATTGGTTTAAGGATGGGTATGTGACTCAGCTTGATCCAACTGAGATGAAACGGGAGCTTTTGTGAAAATTACTGAGATGCAGAAAAAACTCACTTTTTGCATAAGTCACTGAACTGGCACTGTAGGGCTGTGAGACAAGGTAAAGACAGCACATGTATAGAAACAAGAAGTGAAATATAAGTTACCAAGGGCAGGAAGGGGGTGGTAAGGAGTTGTTATTGTCTAAAGACACAAATTTTTGTTTGTGATGATGAAAAAGTTCTGGAAATAGATAATGGTGATGGCTGTATAATATGGTGAATATACTTAATGACACAGACTTGTACACTTAAAATGGTTAAAATAAGAGGAGGAGTTAGATAGCAGTGTAGTAGGGAGATTCTAAACTTTCCTGGTCCTTTAAATAGAATTAGATCAACATTCAACTATTTTGAACAACTAGGAAGAAATTGGAGGATTAAAGAAATAATCTGCACATCTGGTGGGAGAGAGCATGGCAGATGCGAGGTTCAGAGCCAATGAATTGGGGGGGAAAAGCCCAGCAGCTCTGAAGGGTAGGGAACACTTTTCATGCAACAAAGTCAGGAAAAAGGAGAAAGAGCCTAGAAGGTGGGGACCACATAATAAGCCCCAGTAAGGAGATCCTCTGGATTGCACAGGGAGAGATCACTCCCCTGCCCAGAAGGAATTTGGAAAAGTGTGTCTCTCCAAGGACAAAAGGCCATCCAGAGAGCCATTGAGCAGTGCTCAGTGGCAGGGTCAGGGGTGCACACAGAGGGCAGAAAACCTCTTGACTTTTCTCCATAAGCTAATAGGTTTAAACCTCTGTGTGTGCACCAAGTGGCTTCTTTTCTTCTGCAGAACTAAGTAGAGAGGATAGACTGAAGCAGATTGCAGAAAACCTAACTGCTCCTTTTTGATGTCTGCTACAAGAGATTCAAGCCTCTTCAATGGCTTTTCTTGAACAGAATGGAATAGGAGACTGAATTGAGTGCAGATGGTTTCAGCTTTTCATTAAGTGTTACAATAAACTCTAGCTTCTGCAGGCACACTGTGCAGTGGCTTTTCAGGGTTGGAACAGTGCCAGACATGCCTAGAGTCCCCCCACCAGGGATGGGAGTGGGCCTGCATATGACCAGGCCCTTTAAAACTTGGAATTTTGAATCCCAGCCACCAGTCAGAGATAAAATACAGGAGATCTGTGGCTCCAGGTGTGCCTGCAGCCCAGGCACAGTCAGGTTAAGGGAAGGGAACTGACAAAAGCCTGGGACACAGAAAATTGCTTTTCCAAGAGGGCCCCCTGAACAGGGGTGGTGAGGAATTCCACTCCCCAGGGACAAGAGGGCAGGGCAATACCAAATTCATCCTCTTCCCCAACACTTTCCTCCTTTCACCCACCAGCACAGTCTGATTTCAGAGTGAAACATAGCGCCTCCAGTAGAGGCTGGAGTTTCCCTACACTAAACTCCACTTCCACTCTCCCAACCCCACTCTCCCCACCCCAGGCTGGCAGGGGCCTCTTTACAAGGGCAAGTCAGCTTGTGAGCCAGCCCAGCAGTCCTTTACTCAGAAGACCAACACAGGTTCCTGCATCTACCAATTATACCGATTAGAGAAATTTCCAAAACATCAGCTTCCAGTGGAAATGGGACCAGAGTTGATTCCTTTTTTTTTTTTAACTCTCTCTCTTTTCTTGTTTTAATTTTTTTTAATTTTTCTATTTCTTATTTTTTATTCTTTACATTTTATTATATATATTTTTTCTTCTTTTTTCCTTTCCTCTTTCTCTTTTGTTTTCTTTTTCTTTCAGCCTTATAATCTTTTATTCATTTGTTGGTTCATTTTTGTCCTCTTATTTTTTGCATCAGGAGTCTTTTTCTCTCTTTTCTTCTTTCCCCACTCCTCTTTATTTTCTTCCTTTTTATTTTTTAGAATCAGGCACATACTTTACTGTTTGCATTTTTGTTCTATTTCATTTTCTCTTATCTTGGACTGGGATTTGTTTTTCCCTTTTGTTTCTCTTCTTATTTTTTTCTTCTCTTCTTTTTTCTTTTACTGGCTTATCTTGACAAATAAATCAAAGCACACATATTTAAAGGTCCAAACACTCCCCATGACAAGCAAGGTAGAACCCCGTAGTTCTGTAAAACTTCCTTTCTGTAGGAAGGAACAGTGGGGAAAATCAGCCAGAACACAACAAAGGGTACACACCAAACACCATAAAACTTCCTGAAATTGTTGCTCTTTTCTTTTTTTTTCTTTCCACCTTCCTTTTCTAGATAAATGACTAGATGGAGAAACTCTCCCCTAAAGAAAGAACAGGAGTTAATATCACCAGGGATGAAATCAATATGGATATAAGTAAAATGTCTAAACTAGAATTTAGAACAATGATTATAAAGACACTAGCTGGGCTTGAAAAAAGTATAAAGGACAATAGAGAACCCCTTAGTGTAGAAATAAAAGGACAAACTATAATCAGATGGAAATAAAAAATGTTATTACTGAGATGCAAGATAAACTGGTGGCTTTAACAGTAAGGATAAATGAGGCCAGAAGAGAGAGTCAATGGTATAGAAGATAAAAGAATGGAGAGTAAGGAAGCTGAAAAGAAGAGAGAAGGACAGCTACTGGATCAAAATGGAAGACTTCTAGAAATCAGTGATTACATAAATCAAAATAATATCTGAATAATAAGTGTCCCAGAAGATGAAGAATGGGAGACGGGGACAGAAGATTTATTTGAACAAGTTATAGCTGAGACCATCCCTAATCTGGGGAAGAAAACAGGCATTCAAGTCCAGGAGGCACAGAGTATGTGCTCAAAATCAATAAAAATAGGTCAACTTTCCAAAATATAATAGTGAAATTGCAAATTTGAAAGATAAAGAGAAAAATCCTGAAAGCAGCACGGGACAAAAGGTCCTTAACCTACAAGAGTAGAAACATAGGCCTGGCAGAAGATGTGTCCACAGAGAGCTGGCAGGCCAGAAAGGGCTGGCATGGTATATTCAACATGCTAAATGAGAAAAATATTCAGCCAAGAATACTTTATTCAGCAAGGCTGTCATTCAGAATAGAAGAAGAGATATTTTCCAGACAAACAAAAACTGAAGGAATTCATGAACACTAAACCAGCCCTGCAAAAAATATTAAAAGGGACCCTTTGAGTGGAAATAGAGACCAAAAGTAACAAAGAGCAGAAAGTAACAGAGACAATCTACAGCAAGAGACAGTTCACGTGTAATACAATGTCACTAAATTCATATCTTTCAATAATTACTCTGAATGTAAGTGGACTAAATGCTCTAATCAAAAGACACAGGATATCAGAATGGATTAAAAAAGAGAGAGAGAGAGAGAGACCCATTGATATGTTACTTACAAGACATTCATTTTAGAGCCAAAGACACCTGCAGATTGAAAGTGAGGGGGTGGAGAACCATTTATCATGTTAATAGACATCAAAAGAAAGCTGGAGTACCATCCTTATATCAGACAAACTAGATTTTAAACCAAAGACTGTAACAAGAGATGAACAAGGACACTATATCATAATTAAGGGGTCTAACCAAGAAAAAGGTCTAACAATTATGTATATTTATGCTCCTAACTTGGGAGTAGCTAAATATATAAACTAATTAATAACAAAATTAAAGAACACGGTAATAATAATACAATAATACTAGGGGATTTTAACATCCCATTCACAGCAATGGACAGATGATCTAAGCAGAAGATCAACGATGAAACAAGGGCTCTGAATGACACATGAACCAGATGGACTTAACAGATATACTCAGAGCATTTCATCCTAAAGCTGTAGAATCCACATTCTTCTCTAGTATACATGAAACATTCTTCAGAATAGATCACTTACTGGGTCACAAATCAGGTCTCAATTGGTAACAAAAAACTGAGATTATTCAATGTGTATTTTCAGACTACACTGCTATAAAACTTGAAGTCAAAGAAAAGAAAAAAATTTGGAAGGAACCCAAATACGTGGAGGTTAAATATCAGGAAATTAAAGAAGAATTTAAAAAATATATGGAGGCAAATGAAAATGGAAACACAACAGTCCAAAATCTTTGGGACATAGCAAAGTCAAAAGAGGTAATTATAGCAATACAGAATGAATTATATAGTAATACAGGACTTTCTCAAGAAACAAGAAAATTCTCAAATGCACAACCTAAATTTACACCTATAGGAATTGGAAAAAGAATAGCAAATGAAGTCTAAATCCAACAGGAGAAGAGAAATAATAAGTATTAGAGCAGAAATCAATGATATTTAAAGAAAAAAGAGACTAGATCAATGAAACTAGTAGGTGGTCCTCTGAAAGAATTAATAAGATGAATAAACCCCTAGCCAGCCTTATTAAAAAGAAAACTCATGAAAGAAATTGAAGAAGACAGAAAAAGATGGAAAAATATTCCATGCTCATGGATCAAAAGAATAAATATTGTTGAAATGTCTATAATGTCTAGAGCAATCTATACTTTCAATGCCATCCTGATCAAAATCCCACCAGCATTTCTCAGAGAGCTGGAACAATCCTAAAATGTGTATGGAACAAGAAGAGAGCCAGAATTGCTAAAGAAATGTTGAAAAAGAAAAACAAAATTGGGGGCTTCATGTTGCCTGATTTCAAGCTTTACTACAAAGCTATGATCACCAAGACAGCATGGTACTGGCAAAAAAACAGACACATAGATCAATGGAACACAGTACAGAGCCCAGATATGGACCCTCAACTATATGGTCAAATAATCTTCGACAAAGCAGGAAAAAATATACAGTGGAAAAAGGACAGTCTCTTCAATAAATGGTGCTGGGAAAATTGGACAGCTATGGGTAGAAGAATGAAACCTGACCATTCTCTTACAACAGACACAAAGATAAACTCGAAATGGATAAAAGACCTAAATGTGAGGCAGGAATCTATCAAAATCCTAGAGAAGAACATAGGCAGTAACCTCTATGACATCAACCACAACTCCTTTCAAGATATGTCTCCAAAGACAAAGGAAACAAAAGTGAAAATGAACTTTTGGGACTTCATCAAGATCAAAAGCTTCTGCACAGCAAAGGAGACAGTCAACAAAACAAAGAGGCAACCCATGGAATAGGAGAAGATATTCACAAATGACAGTACAGACAAAGAGCTGGTATCCAAGATCTATAAAGAACTCCTCAAACTCAACACACACAAAGCAGATGATCATGTCAGAAAATGAGCAGAAGACATGAACAGACACTTCTCCAATGAAGACATACAAATGGCTAACAGACACCTGAAAAAATGCACATCATCACTAGCCATTAGGGAGATTCAAATCAAAACTACATTGAGATACCACCTTACACCAGTTAGAATGGCCAAAATTAACAAGACAGGAAACAACAAGTATTGGAGAGGATGTGGAGAAAGGGGAGCCCTCCTACATTGTTGGTGGGAATGCAAGTTGGTGCAGCCACTTTGGATAACAGTGTGGAGATTCCTTAAGAAATTAAAAATGGAGCTTCCCTATGACCCTGCAATTGCTCTATTGAGTATTTACCCCAAGACACAGATGTAGTGAAAAGAAGGGCCATCTGTACCCCAATGTTCATAGCAGCAATGGCCACAGTCACCAAACTGTGGAAAGAACCAAGATGCCCTTCAATGGATGAATGGATAAAGAGGATATGGTCCATATATACAATGGAGTATTATGCCTCCATCAGAAAGGATGAATACTCAACTTTTGTATCAACATGGACGGGACTGGAGGAGGTAATGTTGATTGAAATAAGTCAAGCAAAGAGAGTCAGTTGTCATATGGTTTCACTTACTTGTGGAGTATAAGGGGCAACACGGATGACATTGGCTGAAGGAGAGAAGTGAGTTGGAGGAAATTGAAGGGGGAGATGAACCATGAGAGTCTGTGGTCTCTGAGAAACAAACTGAGGGTTCTGGGGGGTGGGAGGTTGTTGGGTGAGCCTGGTGGTGAGTATTAAGGAGGGCATGTACTGCATGGAGCACTGGGTGTGGTGCATAAACAATGAAACTTGGAACACTGAAAAAAACTAAATTTAATTAGAAAAAAAAGAAAAGAGAAAGTATCCAAATAAAATCATGGATGAAAGTGGAGAAATCACAATCATCAGAGAAGAAATACAAACAATTACAAGAGAAAATGGGAAGAAGCCACTATAAGACATTAAAAGCCACTATATGAGAACAGCTTGGACTATCTGGAGGTAAAGCATGCATTCCTGGAAACATATTAACTACCAAAAGTGAAACAGGAAGAAGTAGAAAATCTGAATGGAGCCATAACCAGCAAAGAACTTTAATATATAACCAAAAATATCCCAAAAAACAAAAGTCCAGGGCCAGATATCTTCCAGGGGAGTTCTACCAAACAGTTAAAGAAGAACTAATACCTATTCTTCTGAAACTGTTCCAAAAAATAGAAATAGGAGGGAAACGCCCAAACTCATTATATAATGTCAGCATTACCTTGATTCCAAAATCAGACAAATACCCCAAAAAAGAATGACAGACCAATAACCCTAATGAAAATGGATGCAAAAATTCTCACCAAGATAAGATGAGAATTATAGGATCCAATAGTACATCAAAAGGATTATTTACTACAACCAAATGGGATTTATTCCTGGGCTGCAAGGGAGGTTCAACATCCACACATCAATCAATGTGATACACCACATTAATAAAAGAAAGGACAAGAACCACACAATCCTCTAATAGATGCCTAAAAAAAGCATTTGACAAAATACTGCATCCTTTCTTGATAAAAAATCAACACAGTGTAGGGATCAAGGGAACATAGCTCACCATCAGAAAAACTGTATATAAAAGACCCACAGTGAATATCATTCTTAATGGGGAAAAACAGAGCTTCAGTGCAATCCCTAACAAAACATTTTTCACAGAGCTGGAATGAATAATTCTAAAATTCCATGGAAAAAGCAAAGATTCCAAATAGCCAGAAGAAATGTTGAAAAAGAAAACCAAAGCTGGTGGTGTCACAATTCTGGACTTCAAGCTGCATTGCATGGCTAAAATCATCAAGACAATATGGCACTGGCAGAAAAACAGACACAGAGATCAGTGGAACAGAATAGAGAACCCAGAAATAGATCCTCAACTTTATGGTCAACTAATCTTTGACAAAGCAGGAAAGAATATCCAATTCAAAAAAGATAGTCTCTTCAACAAATAGTGTTAGAAAATTGGACAGCCACATACACAAACATAAAACTGGACCACTTTCTTACATCAGACACAAAAATAAATTCAAATGGATGAAAGACCTAAATATGAGGCAGGAACCCATAAAACTCCTAGAGGAGAATACAGACAGAAACCTCTTTGGCTTCAGCCACATCAACTTCTTGCTAGACATATCCCTAAAGGCAAGAGAAACAAAAGCAAAATGAACTATTGGGACTTCATCAAGATAAAAAGCTTTTGCACAGCGAAGAAAACAGTTAACAACCAAAAGACAACCAAAAAAAAACAGGAGAAGATATTTACAAATGCATTAACAGATAAGGAGTAACTAAAATCTATATAGAATTTATCAAACTCAACTCAAAGAACAAATAATCCAATCAAAAAACAGGCAGAAGACATGAACAGACATTTCACCAAAGAAAACAAACAAATGGACAACAGATACATGAAAACATGTTCGATGTTACTTGACATCAGGAAAATCCAAATCAAAACTACAATGAGATACCACCTCACACCTGTCAGAATGGCTAAAATTAACAACTCAGGAAATGACAGATGTTGGCAAGGATATAGAGAAAGAAACACTTTTATACCATTTGGGGAAAGCAGACTTGGTGCAGGCACTCTGGAAAATATGGAAGATCCTCAAAAAGTTAAAGGTAGAGCTACCCTATTACTCAATAATTGTACTACTAGGTATTCGTCCAAAGGCTACAAACATAGTGTTTCAAAGGGCCACATGCACCCCAATGTTTATAGCAGCAACATCTACAATAACCAAAATATGGAAAGATCACAGATGTCCAAATACAGGTGAATCAAAAAAGAAAATGTGGTATATATACACAAAGGAATATTATTCAGCTGTCAAAAAGGATGAAATCTTGCCATTTGCCAGGATGTGGATGGAACTGGAGGATATTACGCTAAGGAAAATAAGTCAGTCAGAGAAAGACAAATACCTTATGATTTCACTCATATGTGGAATTTAAGAAACAAAATGAACATAGGGGATGAGCATAGTGGAAGGGAAGGAAAAATGGAGGAGAGGTGGGTGGGGAGATGGGGTAACTTGGTGATTGACATTAAGGAGAATACTTGAAATAATGGGCTCTGGATATTGTATACAACTGATGAATTACTGAGTTCTACCTCTGAAACTAATAATACAATATATGTTAATTAAATTTAATTGAAATAAATGAATAATGATTAAAATAGCAAATTTTAGATTATGTATATTTTACTGCTATCAAACAATTACAATTGTTTATATCCAAGATATAATATACATAAGATATAAGATATAATATACATAATACATATAATACACATATAATACATATAATATACATAAGATATAATATATCCTAATATACAATTGTTATATCCAAGATATAAATCAACTTATTTAATCTTATAAAAATCATCTGAGGCAGGCAGTGTTATTCCCATGTAACAGGTTTAACTCAACAGTTAAGTGACTTGCTCCAGGCCCCACAATTGGTTAGCCACAGATCCAGGAACCACTCTGTTGCAAGGGACCAACTTTGTAAAATTTCCACCAGTCATACATCAATACTTTGAAAAATCAGTAAAAATAAGTAACTACAGGAACAAAATTTAAAACTAAAACCATTAAAAACAAATAAAAAGAGACAAACAAAAATAGAGCCCACCTGTGAGTGAAACAATACTGGGGAAAGCAAAGACAAATCAGAGAAAAATCTAGTCCTCATAATGTCATGAGAACTCCTGGATCAAACTCTGAGCCAATGTTACATCTAGACTTTTCAGTGTTATAAATCAATAAATTTCTATTTTACCCCAATAACTTTGAATTTAGCTTCTGTCAAAATCAACTAAAACATCACTAGTAGAAGAATTTAACAATTTACCGAATGCTATATCTCTCCAAATTCAGGAGAAGTTAGAAAAAGAACTGACCTGGTCCAGCTGTTTTCCACAAGGGCAGCTGAAATTGGAGACAGAATTCATTTCCCAGCTCAGGAGGACTTGTAGAAGACCACAGAAGCAGGAGGCAAACAAGATGATAGAAACTGGTATCCTTGGCTCTGTAGTCCCTAAACCTTCGAAAAGATATTGAATTCCTAAAATACTGAATTGGATTTCTCTGAAGACTGCAAATTTTGAGTTCTTCTTTAAATTTGATGTTTAAAAGAAAAAGAGCAGCAAGCATAAGCTCAAGAGCAAAGAAAAAGAGAGGTATGAAGAATGTTGGTCCAAGGCTACCAGTTTTCAGTTATGAGATAAATAAGTTCAGGATATCTAATGTATAACATGGTAGTTATAGTTACTAATACTTTATTGTACACGTGAAATTTGTTAAGTAGAACACATGTGTTCTCATCACTATAAAACCGAGTAAATAGGTGATGTAATGTGTATGTTAATTAACCTGAGATAATCACTTTACATTGTATACATTCACTAAACCACCACATTATGTAGCTTTTAAAAATCACATATAACCTAGATTTTTCTGAATTCCATTCTATTGACATACAGTGTTGTATTAGTTTCTGTATAAGACACAGTGATTCAACAATTCTATACATTACTCAATGTTCATGGTGATGAGTGTACACTTCACCCATTGCACTGATCCAACCACCCACATCTTCTCTATAACCATCACTTTGTTCACTACAGTTAAGTTGGTGTTGGGGTTCGTCTCTTTTTTTTCTTTAATTTATTTTCAGTATTCCAGAATTCATTGTACATGCACCACACCCAGTGCTCCACGCAGTTAGTGCCCTCCATAACACCCATTACCAGGCTCACCCAACACCCCAACCTCCTCCCCTTCAAAACCCTGAGACTGTTTCTCAGAGTCCACAGTATCTCATTGTTTGTCTTCCCCTCCAATTTCCCCCAACTCATTTCCCTCTCCATCTCCCAATGTCCCCCATGTTATTCCTTATGCTCCACAAAGTAAGTGAAACCATATGATAATTGACTCTCTCTGCTTCTCTTATTTCATTCAACATAATCTCTTCCAGTCCTGTTCATGTTGATACAAAAGTTGGGTATTTGTCCTTTCTGATGAAGGCAGAATACTCCATAGTATTTATGGACCATATCTTCTTATCCATTCGTCCGTGGAAGGGCACCTTGGTTCTACCCACAGTTTGGTGACTGTGGCCATTGCTGCTATAAACATTGGGGCACAAATGGCCCTTCTTTTCACTACATCTGTATCTATGGGGTAAATACCCAATAGAGCAATTGCAGGGTCATAGGGAAGGTCTATTTTTAATTTCTTAAGGGATCTCCACACTGTTTTCCAAAGTGGCTGCACCAACTTGCATTCCCACCAACAGTGTAAGAGGGTTCCACTTTCTCCACATCCTCTTCACCACATGTTGTTTACTGTCTAGTTAATCCTGGCCATTCTAACTGGTGTAAGGCGTTGTCTCAATGTGGTTTTGATTTGAATCTCCCTAATAGCTAATGATGATGAACATTTTTTTTAATCTGTCTGTTAGGCATTTGTATGTCTTCATTGGAGAAGTGTCCATTCATGTCTTCTGCCCATTTTTGACATGATTATCTGCTTTGTGTGTGTTGAGTTTGAGGAGTTCTTTATAGATCTTGAATATCAGCCCTTTGTCTGTAGTGTAATTTGCAAATATCTTCTCCCATTCTGTGGGTTGCCTCTTTGTTTTGTTGACTGTTTCCTTTGCTGTGCAGAAGCTTTTGATCTTAATAAAGTACCCAAAATTCATTTTCACTTTTGTTTCCTTTACCTTTGGAGGTGTATCTTGAAAGAAGTTGCTGTGGCCAATGTCAAAGAGGTTACTACCTATGTTCTCCTCTAGTATGTTGATAGATTCCTGACTCACATTTAGATCTTTTATCCATTTCAAGTTTATCTTTGTGTCTGTGGTAAGAGAATGTTCGAGTTTCATTCTTCTACACATAGCTGTCCAATTTTCCCAGCACCATTTATTGAAGAGACTGTCTTTTTTCCACTAGATATTTTTTACCTGCATTGTAAAGATTATTTGATCATAGAACTGAGGGTCCATATCTGGGCTGTCTACTCTTGTTCCACGGGTCTATGTGTCTGTTTTTTTGCCAGTACCATGCTGTCTTGGTGATCATAGCTTTGTAGTAAAGCTTGAAATCAGGCAACATGATCCCCCCAGTTTTGTTTTTTCTTTTTCAACATTTCCTTAGAAATTCGGGGTCTCTTCTGGTTCCATACAAATTTTAGAATTGTTTGTTCCAGTTCTTTGAAAATGCCAGTGGAATATTTTTTGGAATGCCATTGAAAGTATAGATTGCTCTAAGCATTATAGACATTTCAACAATGTTTATTCTTCTGATCCATGAGCATGGAATGGTCTTCCATCTTTTTGTGTCTTCTTCAATTTCTTTCATAAGTGTGCTGTAGTTCGAGTACAGATCCTTTACCTCTTTGGTTAGATTTATTCCCAGGTCCCTTATGGTTCTTGGTGCTAAAGTAAATGGAATTGACTCTCTAATTTCCCTTTCTATATTTTCATTGTTAGTGTATAAGAAAGCAACTGAGTTCTGTACATTTATTTTGTATCCTGCCACATTACTGAATTGCTGTATGAGTTCTAGTAGTTTGGGGGTGGAGTCTTTTGGGTTTTTCATATAAAGTATCATGTCATCTGCGAAGAGAGAGAGTTTGACTTCTCCATTGTCAATTTGAATACCTTTTATTTATTTTTGTTGTCTGATTGCTGTTGCTAGGACTTCTAGTACTATGTTGAACAAGAGTGGTGAGAGTAGGCATCCTTGTCGTGTTCCCAAACTAAAAGGGAAGGCTGTCAGCTTTCCCCCATTGAGGATATTTGCTGTGGGTTTTTCATAGCTGGATTTTATCAAGTTGAGGAATGTTCCCTCTATCCCTATACTTTGAATCATTTTAATCAGGAATGGATGCTGGATTTTGTCAAATGCTTTTTCTGCATCAATTGAGAGGACCATGTGGCTCTTCTCTCTTCTCTTATTGATTTGTTCTATCACATTGATTGATTTGAGAATGTTGAACCACCCCTGCATTTTATGGATAAATCCCACCTGGTCATGGTGTATAATCTTTTTAATGTACTGTTGAATTCTACTAGCTAGGATCTTGTTGAGAATCTGAGCATCCTTATTCATCAGGGATATTGGTCTGAAATTCTCCTTTTTGGTGGGCTCTTTGGCTGGTTTTGGGGGTCAGGGTTATCCTGGCTTCATAAAAAGAGTCTGGAAGTATTCCTTCTTTTTCTGTTTTTTTGAAACAGCTTCAGGACAATGGCCATTATTTCTTCTTTGAATGTTTGCTAGAATTCTCCAGGGAATTTGTCAGGTCCTGAGCTCTTGTTTTTTGGGAGGTTTTTGGTCACTGCTTCAATCTCGTTACTAGATATTGGTCTCTTCAGGTTGTCAATTTCTTCCTGATTCAGTTTTGGAAGTTATAGGTTTCCAGGAATGCATCCATTTCATCTAGGTTGCTTAAATTATTGGCATATAACTGTTGATAATAATTTCTGATGATTGTTTCTATTTCCTTGGTGTTAGTCATGATCTCTCCCTTTTCATTCATTTTTTTTATTAATTTGGGTCCTCTCTCTTTTCTTTGGGATTAGTTTGGCCAATATTTTATCGATCTTATTGGTTCTTTCAAAAAATTAGCTTCTAGTTTTGTTGATGTGTTCTACTATATCTCTAGTTTCTATCTCATTGATCTCTGCTCTAATCTTGATTATTTCCCTTCTTGTGTGTGGGGTTGGCTTACTTTGTTGTTGATTCTCCAGTTCTTTAAGGTGTAAAGAGAGCTGGTGTATTATGGATTTTTCATTTTTTTTTAATGGAGGGTTGATTGTCTATGTATTACCCCTTAGGATGCCTTTGCTGTAGCCCATAGGTTTTGGACCAAAGTGTCTTCATTCTCATTGATTTCCATGAATTGTATAAGTTCTTCTTTGATTTCCTGGTTGATCCAAACATTCCTAAGCAAGGTGGTCTTTAGCTTCCAAGTGCTTGATTTCCTTCCAAACTTTTGCTTGTGGTTGAGTTCCAGTTTCAAAGCACTGTGGTCTGACAATATGCAGGGAATAATCTCAATCTTTTGGTATTGGTTGAGCCCTGATTTGTGACCCAGTATATGGTCTATTCTGGAGAAAGTTCCATGCGTACTTGAGAAGATGAGTATTCTGATGTTTTAGGGTGGAATGTTCTGTATATATCTACGAGGTCCATCTGGTCCAATGTGTCATTCAATGCTCTTGTTTCTTTATTGATTTTCTGCTTGGATGATCTGTCTATTACTGAGAGTGGCATGTTAAAATCCCCTGCTATTAATGTATTCATGTCAATATGACTCTTTATCTTGATTAACAGTTGTCTTATGTAGTTGGCTGCTCCCATATTGGGGGCATAAATATTTACAATTGTTAGATCTTCTTGGATAGACCCTTTAAGAATGATGTAGTCTTCTTCTTTATCTCCGACTACCATCTTTAGTTTAAAATCTAATTTATCTGGTATGGAAATCCCTACCCCAGCTTTCTTTGTTGGCCCATTGACATGAAAGATGCTTCTCCAACACTTCACTTTCAGTCTGGATGTATACTCACATTCATAATGGGTCTCTTGTAGACAACATATGGATGCATCCTGTAGCTTTATCCAATCTGAATCCCTGTGCCATTTTATGGGAGCATTTAGGCTGTTCACTTTAAGAGTGATTATTGAAAGACACATTTTTTTTTAAAGATTTTATTTATCAGACAGAGATCACAAGTAGGCAGAGAGGCAGGCAGAGAGAGAGGAGGAAGCAGGCTCCCCGCTGAGCAGAGAGCCCAATGCGGGGCTCAATCCCAGGACCCTGAGATCATGACCTGAGCTGAAGGCAGAGGCTTTAATCCACTGAGCCACCCAGGCGCCCCTGAAAGACACATTTTATTGACATCATGTTGCCTGTGAAGTCCTTGATTCTATAGATTGTCTCTGTAAATTTCTGTTCTATGACACTCTTGGGTTCATTCTTTTTTATAGAATCCCCCTTAATATTTCTTGTAGTGCTGGCTTGGTGATCACATACTCTTTTAAACCTTGCCGTTCTTGGAAGCTCTTTATTTCTCCATCCATTTTGAATGTCAGTCCTTCTGGATAAAGTATTCTTGGCTGCATGTTCTTCTCATTTAGTGCCCTGAATACATCTTGCCAGACCTTCCTGGATTGCCAGGTTTCTGTGGACAGGTCTGAATTTATTCTGATGGACCTTCCTCTCTATGTAAGGAATCTCTTCTCCCCAGCTGCTTTCAAGAGCTCCTGTCTAAAATTATGATTTATCAGTTTCCAAATCAGGTGTCACGAGGTCTTTCTAGATTCTGTAATCTTGGGGGTGATCTTTCTGCCTCTAGGACATGAACGCTGGTTCCATTCCCCAGGTTGGGAAAATTTTCATGGAGAATTTGTTCAACTATATCATCTAGTCTTCTTTCTTTCTCCTCCCCCTTGGGATCCCAATAATTCTGAGGTTGGAATGTTTCATGGAGTCTTTTATTTCCTAAGCCTGTTTTCATGGCTTCTAAGGTATTTTTTTCCCCACACCTCCTCTGTATCCTTTTTCTCTATCACTTGGTCCTCTAGATCACTAATTCTATCTTCTGCTGCAGTTATCCTAGAAGTTAGAGAGTTTAGATTAGATTGGACCTCATGGATAGCATTTTTTAACTTCTTCCCAGGCGGCTTTCACTTCTGCCCTAATTGATTCCATGCTGTCATTAATGGTTTTCTCCAACCTAGCCATTGCCTAGATAATAGGTACCCTGAATTCCCTTTCCCACATATGGTTTATGTCCATATCCAATAACTTTAATGGAGAGATGGAAAGGGCAGTCTCTGAATTTTTCTCCTGTTGCACATTCCTCCTCCTAGTCATTTTGTGAGAGGCAGTTGAGGGATGTGTAGCTGAATATATCAACCATGATACAGGCAAGGTGCACCCTGGAAAGCTTCTGAGCAATCAGAAGTCACCACCAAAAAGAAAGGAAAAAAGAAAGAAAGAGAGAGACAGAAAAAAATGAGAGAGAAGACCCAGCTAGAATGGGCCCCAAAGGTAAGCTTTAAAAAGTATACAAACAAAAATGAACAAAGAGACTGACAAAAGTAAATGACAAGAAAAAAAAAAAAAGAACCCAGCCAAAATTAATCCCAAGGATAATATTTATATAATACCAGAACAGAAACATATACACTGAAACATTGGTAGAAGAAAGAGATGGAAGGGTGGTTATAAATCCTCAATGTGGGCAAGGAAGGTTATTTTGATTCTTCCTGGGTGTATCTTGATATATTTGTTAAAGGACTCAACTTTCCAGAGATAAAGAGAGATTAAAACTGGTTTATATATAGGGGTAGTATTGACTAGATCTCAGAGCTGTGAGTTCAACCCCTGCATTAAGTTCCACATTGAGCATGGATCTTACTTTTAAAAAAGAAAGAAAGGAAGAAAGAAAGAAATGCAATCAATTTCTGTATATTAATTTTCTATACTGCAACCTTGCTGAATTCATTTATCAGATCTGGTGGTTTTTTGGTGGGATTGTTAGGATTTCCTATATATAATATCATGTCATCTGTGAATAGTGAATGTTTTGCTTCTTCCCTACCTATTTAGTTGCATTTTATTCCTTTTTTCATCTGATTGCTGTAGCTAGGACTTCTAGTACTATGTTGAATAAAAGTAGTAAGAGTGGACATTCTTGTCTTGTTCCTGATTTTAAAACAAAAATTCGTAATTTTTCACCAGTGAGTATGATATTAGCTGTGGGTTTTTCATATGTGGCCTTCTTTATGTTGAGGTATATTCCCTCTAAACCTATTTGTTGACATTTTGATCATGAATGGAATTTTGTACTTTGTCAAATGCTTTTTTGAAATCTATTGAAACCATCTGTTGAAATGATAACATGGTTTTTATCCTTTCTTTTGTTGATGTATATATCAAAATGATTGATTTGCAAATATTAAACCACCCTTGCATCCTGGAAATAAATCCCACTTTATTGTGATGAATAATTTCTTTTTTTTTTTTAAGATTTTATTTATTTATTTGACAGACAGATCACAAGTAGGCAGAGAGGCAGGCAGAGAGAGAGAGGGAAGCAGGCTCCCTGCTGAGCAGAGAGCCCGATGCGGGGCTCGATCCCAGGACCCTGGGATCATGACCTGAGCCGAAGGCAGAGGCTTTAACCCACTGAGCCACCCAGGTGCCCCATGAATAATTTCTTTTGATGTATTGTTGGATTTGGTTTGTTAATATTTTGTTGAGGACTTTTGCATCTAAGTTAATCAGGTTCATCTAAGTTGATCATATTGGACTGTATGTCTTATTCAAAGCCACAATTTCCTTTTGATTTTCTGTTTGGGTGGTCTATCCATTGTTGTAAGTGAGGTGTCAAATTTTCCTTCTCTTATTGTATTACTACCAATTCCATCCTTTATCTTTGTTATTAGCTCCTTTATATATTTAGGCACTCCTATGTTAGGTACATAAATATTTACAATTGTTACATCTTTTTGTTGGATTATTCCCTTTATGATTATGAAGTGTTCTTCTTTGTCTCTTGTTACTGTCTTTGTTTTAAAGTCTATTTTGACCAATATAAGTATGGCTACTCAGGCTTTCTTTGGACATCCACTTGCATTAAATTATTTGTCCATACCTTCACTTTCAATGTGCATGTGTCTTTAGGTCCAATATGGGTCTCCTGTAGACAGCATATATATGGGTCCTTACTTTTTTATTCACCTAATCACCCTATGTCTTTTGATTGGAGCATTTAGTCCATTTACATTTAAAGTAATTTTTTTCTTTTTTAAATTTAAATTCAATTAGGCAACATATAGTACATCATTAGTTTCAGATGTCAAAGTAATTATTGATAGCTATGTACTTATTGCAATTTTGCTACTTGTTTTATGGCTGTTTTTGTAGTTCTCTGTTCCTTTCTTCACTTGTTCTGTTCTCTTGTGGTTTGATGCTTTCCTTTATTATATCTTGGATTCCTTTATCTTTAGGTCTTGCATATCTATTAGAAGTTTTTGATTTATTATTACCATTAGGTTTATATATAACATTTTATGCATATAGCTGTCTATATTAATCTGATGGTTGTTTAGATTTGAACCCCTTCTTAAATATGAAACTTTTACTCCTCTCCTCCTCATGTTTTAGGTATATGGTATCCCCACATTATATCCTTTTATTTTGTGAATCCCTCCAATGATTCTTATAGATATACTTAATTCTTAGATATACTTAAGATGTATATAGATATACATAATTGATATACTTAATTATGCTTTTTTTGTGTGTGCATACTTCCTACTGTTTTTACTCCTGTTCAATGGTCTTTCCTTTCTAGTCAGAGAATCCTTTAACATTTTTTGTAGGTCTGGTTTAGTGGTCTTGAATTCCTTTTACTTTTGTTTGGGAAACTCTCTCTCTCCTTCTATTCTGAATAATAGCTTTTGGATAGCATATCTTTCTTTGCAGATTTTTTTTTTCCTTTCAGTGACTTGAATAAATCATGCCATTTTCTTCTAGCCTACAAAATTTCTGCTGAAAAATTAGCTGATAACCTTATGGGGTTCACTTGTATGTAGCTGTTGTCTTTTCTCTTGTAGCTTTTAAAATTCTCTCTTTATCACTACTTTTGCCATCTAAATTACTATGTATCTTCGCGTGGTCCTCTTTGGGTTGATTTTCTTGGGGTTTCTCTGTGTCTCCTGGGTCTGGATTTCTTTTTCCTTCTCTAGTTTTGAGATGCTGTCAGCTATTATTTGTTTAAATAATTTTTTGTTCCCTTTCTTTCTCTTGTCTGTTGGGATCTCTATAATGTAAATATTATTATGCTTGATGGTTTCCTTGATTTATTCTCATTTTTTATTAGTCATTTTTTCTTTCTCCTGTTTCATTACTCTGTCCTGCAGGTCACTGATCCATTCTTCCACTTCCTTTAGTCTACTATTTATTCAATCTAATGTATCTTTTTAAAGATTTATTTATTTGAGAGGGAGAGAAAGCATGAATAGGAGGGGAAAAGGGAGAGAGAGAATCTGAAGCAGGCTATACACTCAACACAGAGCCCAACATGGGGTTTGATCCCAAGACCTTGAGATTATGACCTGAGCCAAAACCAATAGTCAGACACTCAACTGATTATGACACCCATGTACTGTTAGTATATTTTTAATTTCAGTTATTGAGTTCTTCATCTCTAGTTGGTTCTTTTTTTGTGTTTTCAGTCTCTTCATTGAGAGTCTCACTGAGGTCCTCCACTTTTTTCTCAAGTCCAGTGAGTATCTTTATGACCATGACTTTGTAGTCTCTATTAGATATATAACTTATTTCTGTTTTGTTTAGCTCTCTTGCTGTGATTTTTGTCCTATTCTTTCACTTGAGACATATTCCTATCTCCTCACTTTGTTTAACTCTCTGTGTCTGTTTCTGTGTTAGGAAGGTTAGTTATGTCTCCTGTTTGAAAGTAGTGGCCTTATAAAGAACAGCTACTGTAGTGCCGTGTGGTGCAAAGTCCTCCATTCACCAGTATCTAGCACTTCATGGACATCTCCTAACTATGTTGAAGACTCTCTACTACAATGGTTGTGCCATGTTTGTTTTCAGTCCAGCTGTCTGCAATGGCTCTCTTTGTCTATTGTGGGCAAGGTTTGGTCTCTGTGTTGTTAATGAGCCAGTCTGAGGTCTCCTTTGGCTTGAGTTGGGTCATTTCAGACATTTTTCAGAGCTGCAATCACATGAAACTGCAAAGTACTCTCCCTGTAGTGTCCCCAGAGAAGTTTTCATTGGTAGGGGAGGCCTGCAGTCAGATCAGATGTCTGCCTACTGCTGGAGCCACAGTAGAACCGGTATGTGTGGTGCTCTTCCTCTCTCCCCAGGTCAGGACTCATTTTAGAGTTTTGCTAGCCACTATCAGGGTTGCTGTACAATGTCATGCTTGTGGTGCAGCTTTGAATGAACTCCTGCAGAGGGTGTGTTGGATAGGGCAGGTCCTCAGGAGAATGGGTTATGGGGAATTTTGTGAAAGCTAGCTAGGTGTAGAGTGTCTGTGCTGGTTCCATGAGTGTCCAGGTACCTAGGTTCAGGAGCAGGAAGGGAAACTGTGCCTGCCAGCTCTTTTATTCCTGGAGAAGCCCCCTAAAATCCCTGCCACACCTCCACACTTTCTGATACTAGTAAACAAATTTCCTCCACATAAACCAGAGGCATTTTTTTTAACTGCCTTTTCCATGATGTTTCTTGGTGAGATTGTTTGTTGTCCTGCCTCTTTAAAGGTGGAGACTGTGTCTCCTATTGCCCTCAACACACCTAAAGCTGAGCTTACTGATTTTTAAATTTCCAGATATTAAGCCCTGGTGATTGTAAGAACTTGCAAAGTTAAGCCCTTCTTGTTTGCAAAGCCAAATATTATGAGATTTGTCTTCCTGGTGCAAGTGCCCTATGCCTGGGGTGTCTATTGTGGAGTCTACTCCTCCCCTCTCAGTACCCCATGATGTCCCTCGCTCCCTAGGACAGACCCCAATGGTCAATTTGCCTCTCAGCATCTCTGCCTTTCCTTCCTTCTTTGATGTGGCCTCTTTGCTACATTTAGCTGTGGAGAGTCTGTTCTGCCAGTCTTTGTGTCATTTTCTTTTTTTTTTTACACTGATGTGGGTGTTATCTATGTGTATACATGGGACAAAGTGAGCCTCCTACCATGCCATTTTCCTTCATAAATGCTAAATTTTGAATAAAGATGTCACAGGAATTCACAGAAATCAGGGGAGGAATTTCACAAGTTATAAAACTTGGGATTCAGGACATGTTCAGCCAGTTATCTAAAGAGTATAGGGCTACAAATAACATCTGTATTAGAGGACTTTGTGAGACATATTTGTCATCATGATTACCCAGTCTGGACCCAAAATGCCCACATTTAATGGTTTGATTCAGATGAAAACATGCTGCTTCTCAACTTTCAATAACATCAATAT
This sequence comes from Martes martes, assembly GCF_963455335.1. Lineage (NCBI taxonomy): Eukaryota > Metazoa > Chordata > Mammalia > Carnivora > Mustelidae > Martes > Martes martes. Next base: position 138,656,933 of record NC_137889.1, read on the forward strand.
TCCAGAGGTTAGCATCCTTTCATCTGACAAGAAACTGTAGCCCAAAGGTTAGGTGTGGTTTGAAATGGAAAGTAAAAGGATGGATGGAGTAAAGAAGAAAGGTCTCACCAATCTCTACAATCCCTCAAATACCTTTTGAAAACAGACTCCTCTGAAATCTACCCACTTTACTGGATACTTATTGTTTTTTTAGAGAAGAAATGAATCTTAAAATCCCAAAATTTCATTCAGTTTTAGATAAAGTTTATTCAGCAATTTTTATGCAAGCATGAGGAAAAAGCCAATTAACTATTATCAGTAAACATATAGAAGTAAACATATAGAAAGAGTCATAGCATTTGATGACATTCCTGAATAACTGAACCTACAAAACACTGCTTGGAATTTCTCGTTACTTAACCAAATAAACACATATTTTAAGTAACTCTTGGTCAGATTTTTTGTTTCTAGTCATCAAAAAAATCCTGAATAATACACATGGAAAGGAAGAAAAATTTAATAGTGAAAGAAAGGCTTTTTAAATTTAGAAAATCTTCTCAGAGTAAAAAACCTACATGTTAATGTTGTGAAGGTCCCTGTAAGAAGACAACTGTGCTCTATGTCATTATCAAGGTGCCAAGAGGAATCAAAGGCAAAAGAAATACTAAAGTTAATGAAAATCTCATTTTAATCAAATGCCATTTTTACGAAGTGTACTTGACCTTTATGAGCCAGTGTCTGCAAAGTTTTTAAGAGTTTATAAACCACTCAGATAAAATCTCTTTCAAAGGAAATAGTCCTTATATAGCAAGAGTTCATTCACGAGAGGGACTAGAACGAGCACTTCAGTGCTGTCTCTGAGAATGGAAAAGTCACAAGGTATGTCTCTGGATGGGCTAAAGTCTATAGCAACCCTATTTTAAATGGCAAGATGAAATGATACAAAATACCCATGTTAAATATCTGATAGTGAGATCAGCTGAGAGTTAAAAAAAAAAAAAAAGGAAGAAGGAAAGATGGAAAATCCTTTTATAGGACATAAATATTTTTCACTCAAGAATTGCTTAAAAATCTTCCTTTAATTAAAAGAAAGTTCGATGAAACTCTCTAATCATAAAGCAAAGCTGTAATGTAAGCAAAAACCTGTAGCAAGTCACTACTAGCCAATTTAATTTAATTTAATTTACACAATTCTATGTAAGACAGACATTTCCTCTCAATAGGTCTCAATGTACTCATCTGCAAAAGAGGGAAGGAAGTCTGAGTTAGATAATATCTAAGACCTATTGCAATCCTACAATTCTAAAATAGTGCATTTTCTTATTGTATAAGTAATACACATTCACTAGAAAAAAGTACAAATTTTTCACAATTATAATTTAGAAAAATTATAAATGTAGATTAAGTTTTTATTATTTTTTATAAATGGAGACAAAACCAAGATAACATAATTCTTGCCAAAATTAAGACTGCCTTATTTGACTTTGTGTTTTGTTTTGGTTTGTGTATTTTGCAAAAAAAAAAACCGGAAACAAAAACAAAAACAAAAACAAAAACAAAACCACACAAGAATAATTATATTAAGACCGAGGTTCAATTAGAGATTTTTAAAATCTATTTTGTACACAAGGCCATGCTAGGGATGGATCAGATATTTGGAGCAGATTTATGTAACCCACTTCTCAAACATCTGCTGGTTAATACTTTCTCTTCAAATATGCAAACTGTCTGGACTCTTTCTGGGACAAATATGTGGGCAAAAAAAAATTTCTTTTGTCAAGCTTTGTGGGCACAACCTGGAAATTACTTCTAAGGAGAATGCTATTTCCATCCAATCACTTCTTTTCTTGGTTCCACTGAAGCACTGAGAAGCAGATTTTTGTTCTCTAATAAAATCATTAAAAGAACTCTAAACCACAAAGAAGAGAGAGCTCTAATACAGATTTTTCAGACATTTTATTTTATTACATTGCTGTGGTACTGAGCCTGAGAAAGGAAAATTAATGTCAATTCATTGGTCCCAATTTCTCCCAAAAGAAGAAAGATATGTCACATGTCCAGTGTCAAAAATCTCCCCAGACTGTAACCAGGATGATATGAGGGACTTCTAAGATGGTTGCCTTGTAACTGTTTTGTTTTGTTTTGTTTTGGTTTGTTTGTCACTTAATACATCATAAACTTCTTTTCATGTCATTAAATACATTTCTACATCATTATTTTTCTTAAGGAGATTTAACTATTTACTGTTTTCTAATTATAAATATAATGCATCCTCCACTATTTATTAACTATTTGATCTTGGACAAGTTACTTAAAATCACAGCTTCCATTTCCTCATCAGTAAAACGATATAATTCCTATCAGCAGAAAAATATAACTACTATCTTTTATTATGAAAATTAAAAGAGAAAATAAATCATTTTTCATAGTGCCAGATACATAGTACTGTCTTATAAGTAGCAGTGTTTTTTAAGTTCAAAAAGAAAAATTTATAAAATGAAAGTGAAAATAATCTATAATCCTACCACCCATGTTAAATCCTTTTGACATTTTCTTTCAATCTGCCTAGACTTAGACCTTTCTCTAGGCATATGTGTGCATAAGTGCTTAGAAACAAAAGCTCCTGCATTATTTTGGTTTTTCACCACTGTGTCTCTAGAGCATTAAATAAATATCTGTGGAATGTCAAAAACATTGAGGAATTAATTAGTGAAAAAAAGGCTATTTCATGAAAAATTTCTGTGTATTTAGTCCCAGCCAATGGAAAATTTATTTATAATGTTTGACACGTTTAAAAAATCAGTACCAAAAAAATCAATACAAATATATAATTTTAATGTTCTTTCACAATACATTATAATGGGATTTAATTTTTTCCAGTTTTATTGAGAAATAATTGACATCATCACCATAAGTATAAGGCATATATATGATGGTTTGATTTGCAAGGGTGAAAGGATCATCACAATAGGCTCATTTAACATCTATCATATCATATAGATACCATATCAAAAGAAAAAATCTTGTGATAAGAAACACTTAGAATATACTCTTTTTTTAAATTAAATTTTTTTTCAGTGTTCCAAGATTCATGTTTATGCTGCACAACAAAGGAAACAGTCAACAAAACAAAGAGGCAACCCACGGAATGGGAGAAGATATTTGCAAATGACACTACAGACAAAGGGCTGGTATCCAAGACCTATAAAGAACTCCTCAAACTCAACACACACAAAACAGATAACCACGCCAAAAAATGGGTAGAAGACATGAACAGACACTTCTCCAAAGACATACAAATGACTAACAGATTAAAAAACGTTCATTATCATTAGCCATCAGGGAGATTCAAATAGAATATACTCTCAACAATTTTCTTATGTATCATACAGTAGTGTTAACAATAGTCATTATGTGGTATATTACATCCCTATACATCACATTTATTTATCTTAAACTACAAATGTGTATCTTTTGACCACCTTCCTTCAATTCCCTCTCTCCTCACCCACTGCCTACGGTAACCATTAATCTGATCTCTTTTTCTATACTGTTCTTGTGTTGTTTTATTTTGTTTGTTTCAGATTCCACATATAACTGAAATAATACAGTATTTGTCTTTCTCTGTCTGATTTATTTCATCTAGCATAATGCTTTTAAGGTCCATGCATGTTGTCACATACACTAGAATTTCCTTGTTTTTTTTATTTCTCTGCTGTTTGTCTTCTTTATTCATTCATACATCAGTGAACACTTAGGTTGTTTCCATGTCTTGCTGCTTAAATAATGTTACTATATACATGGGACTGCAGATATATTTTGAGTTAGTATTTTCATTTCTTTTGGATATATTCCCCAGAATGGAATTGCTGGATTATATGGTAGTTTCATTTTTTAAATTTTTTGAGGAAACTCCATACTGTTTTTTATAGTGACTATAACAATTTACTATCCTATTAACATTGTACAAGGATTCTCTTTTCTCTACATTCACACCAGCATTTGTTAACATTTTTTTTTTTTATGACGGCCATTCTAACAGGTATGAGGTGATATCTCACTGTAGCTTTAATTTGCATTACCCTAATGACTAGGGATGTTGAAAATCTTTTCATGTGCCTTTTGCCCTTTCATAGATCTTCTTTGGAGATATGTCAGTTCATGTCCTTTGACCATTTTTAAATTGTTTTATTTGGATTTTTTGTTACTTAGTCTTATGAGTTCTTTATATGTTTTTTACTATTAGTCCCTTACTAGAAATTTGTTTTGCAAATGTATTTTTTTCTATTGTAGGTCTGTTTTCACTTTATTGATGGTTTCTGTTACTATGCAAAAACTTTTTCGTTTTACACAATTCCAAATATTTATTTTTAATTTTGTTGCCTTTTCTTCAGGTGTCATATCCAAAAATTCATTATCAAAGCCCATGTCAAGGAACTTTATTCCTATATTTTTGTCTAGGAGTTTTATGGTTTCAGGTCTTACATTTAAGTCTTTAATACATTTTGAGTTAATTGTGTGAGTGATATAAGATAGAGGTCCGATTTCATTATTTAACATGGGAATATCTAATTATCACCATTTATTGTAGAGACTGTCTTCTCTCCACTGAGTATCTCCATGGCTCCCCTGAAAAATATTAATTGACCATAAATGCTTGAGTTTATTTCTGGGCTCTTGATTCTTTCCATTGGTCTGTTTGTCTGCTTTTATGTCAATATCATAATATTATGATGATTATAGTTTTATAGGATAGCTTGAAATCAGAGAGTATGATGACTCCTGTCTCCTTCTGCTCCCTCAAGATTCCTTGGGCTACTAGAGGTCTTTTGTGGTTCCATTCAATTTTATGAATGTTGTTTTTGGGTTTTTTTCAGCTTCTGTATGAAATGCCACTGGAATCTTGATAGCGATTTGTATTAAATCTATAGATGGCTTTTGGTAGTATTGACATTTTAACATTGTTAATTCATCCAATCCATCAATACAGGATGCCTTTCCATTTACTTCTGTATTCTTCTATTTGTTTCATCATGTCTTGTTTTTAGAGTATAGATCTCTCACTTCCTTGGCTTAATTTATTCCTAAGTAATTTATTTTTTGTATGTTAACTTTGCATCTCCCAACTTTACTGAATTAATTAAATCTAACATTTTTTGTTGAATCTTTAAGATTTTCTCTATATAAAATCAACATGATTTACATTTTAAGTTTTAAAAATATGTGTGGGTTTGGGGCACCTGGGTGGTTCAGTCATTAAGTGTCTGCCTTTGGCTCAGGTCATGATGCCAGGGTCCTGGGATCAAGCCCTGCATCAGGATCCCTGCTTGGTGGGAAGCCTGCCTCTTCATCTCTCACTCCCCCTGCTTGTGTTCCCTCTCTCACTATGTCTCTCTTTGTCAAATAAATAAATAAAATCTTTTTTAAAAAATGTGTGGGTTTATATCAGTTAAAATTATTTGCCTAGAATTAACAGAAAATTAAATTCAAATTAAGTTTAACAGTGAAGACATATATCCACATAACTAGAGGTCTAGAGCCAGGGCATTCTTAAAAGTTGACTTGATCTAGTACCTTGGGCTCACTTTCTTTTGGCCTTAACTTCTTCCAGGTTTTAGACCCATCTCCATGGTATTAACAAGATGCAAAAGTTTCCTGTATTACATTCACATATGAGAATGACACAAAGAAAAATAATAGTTGCCTTCCAGAAGTTCTCGGGGGGGGGGGAGGGTAATAGGGGTAGTAAGTATTAGATTTACCCACCTCCAGTAAATAAAAATAAAACAGGACAAATAAATGAAGTAAAATTTTCAAGTATTAAACAAAAGAAAGCATGGGACAGTGATCTAAAAAGAAGGAAAATTCACAAGGCAAGTTCTACTTTCACCCTAGCTTTGTCACAGGGACAATTTCAAAATGCCTCACAGAGAAGTAGAGCCTAAATCAGTCTTATTTGGTATAGAATATAAATACTGGAGCTGAGGGCTGCTGAGGCAGTAGGGATTTGCTATACAGGATGCCATAAAAGAGGGAGCTATAGGGGGAAAAAGACATAAATATATATGGGAGTTCCCTTGAGTTTTTGGTTAGGGTCCTTAGCTTTGTATGCAGAGGGTGAAATTCTTCAAAGTCTAACAGGGCTTAACTGCTGGAAGTCTGTGAGTTGAATGGAAATTCCAGAGATCACACCATGCTGAAATTCTGACCATCCATAGATCTCATACAACTTTCTATGCATTCATGTTTTTTTTAACCAATTTCCTATGTGACTTCAAAAAGGCCACAAGCAAGGAGTAGGACTCTAGCCATAATGCAGGGCTTACTATAGACCCATTCAAACAAAGCCAAAACAGTGATTCAAAAGAATCAAACTGAATTATCAGTAAGTTAATTTCCTACCAAAACAAAAATCAGTACACTATAAGGACAGATAACACACCTTAGACTTTCAACAACACGACGTCAATAACATCCAGCATACCAAAATTACTAAATTACTAAATGTACAAAGATGAAGGAAAATTTGACTTAAAATCTGAAGAGAAAAAAATAGTCAAGATATGACAGACATTGAAATTGATGCAAAAGAAATTTAAAACAACTATGATAATCCCACTACATCACAAGAATTTTTGAATCCTTACCACTTTGTCTATTTTATTTTATTTTTTGAAAGAGAGCAAGAGTACCAGAGTGGCAAGATGGTTACTGAGGGAGAGGAAGAGAGAGAAACCCAAGCAGACTCCCCACTGAGTGTAGAGCCTGATGCAAGGCTCAATCCCATAAGCCTGAGATCATGAGCTGAGCTGAAGTCAAGAGTGGGGTGCTTGACTGACTGAGCCAGTCAGGTGCACCAACAATTTATCTATCTTAGAGTAGAAAAGAGGTCCACTTTCCCAAGTCCCCAAATGTAAAAACAAGGGTTGTGATTGGATGCTATCACTGTCAATGACCTTGGTATAAAAAAGGAGGCAGCTCTCCTTGGAAAGGGAAAAATAGAAGCCAGATCATGTTCATGAATCTTGATTATAGACAAATCTCATTTTCTCCACCTTATCTTAATACGGTGATACTCAGAACCATGGGTTGGGGATAGAAGGTGCATTAGTTTTGGTGAGCATTATCATTTGAAACAGACTTAAGATAACATGATGATGCATACACACATATGATCACTATTGCTGAAATAGCAAGAGAATAGAAGATTTTCTTCAACCTTTCAAATTATATACAAGTGCATCTCCTTAATACAGTTTAACCCAGAATCCTGCTGGCCTGGAATTTAGTTTCCAAGCTTCCAATTTCTATGATACAGGGGATATCCTAAGGAAAAAAAAAAAAAAAGAATGGTTCTGGGTTGCCAACAGGCCATCAGAAACATCTCCCATTACTCCTGTTGAACCAATGCTTATAAAATGCCTAACATTTCGAAATATTTTCACACACATTTCTTACTTGGGCTTCACAATGACATGTGCTGATATGGCTGATATCATAACCTTCATTTTACAATAGAAAGAACTGACACTAAGAGTAGCAGTTAATTTTCTTTTTTATTTTTTTCATTCTGCAATATGCAAGTTGTCCAGTGACACTGTGTTGTATTCCAGCAGATGCATTCTAATTAAGGAAATAATTTAAGATAGAAATTTAAGTTTCATGCAAAATACTATGTGATGCTGGAAGTTAATAAGAATGGTACCCAACTGAACATACAGGTTTACTTCTTTAAATTGTTCTTTATTTTTTAAAAAAATGTTCTTTATATTATTTTTAAATGTGAGTTATTAATATTTCTAAGTATACTAAAGAGTTATTTATACTTCTCTACATATGCAGAAAAAATGTAAAGTTATAATATCAGATCGTAATCTTCTGCCAGTAAGCATCATTTGCAAGATCAACTTGGGCAGAATAAAGAAATTTCTTGAAATTTTATTCAGACAACCAAAACACATAAGGCAATAATGGGAAATATCATAATTATTATTAAGGTACATTTGAAAATGTTCTTCATTTATTTTAGAATTTGAGAAAACAAAGAAAAATAATCAATGCAACCTTCAAATTACAACCCCATGAAATTTCATGCTGATCTATGAAATCCATATACATTACCCTTTAAACAAATGCAGAAGTTAGGGGTGCCAATCCCCTGCACAGTCAAAAATCCATGTGGGGGGGAGGAGTCAAGATGGCGGAGAAGTAGCATGCTGAGACGACATCAGGTAGCAGGAGATCAGCTAGACAGCTTATCTAACCATTGTGAACACCTACAAATCCAACAGGAAATCGAAGAGAAGAAAAGCAACAATTCTAGAAACAGAAAATCGATCACTTTCTGAAAGGTAAGACCTGCGGAGAAGTGAATCCAAAGTGACGGGAAGATAGACCCTGGGGGGAGGGGCCGGATCCCGGCAAGCGGCGGAGCAATGGAGCAAAAAATCGGGACTTTTAAAAGTCTGCTCCATGGAGGGACATCGCTCCAGAGGCTAAACCAGGGGGAAACCCAGGCGGGGTCAGCATAACCCCAGATCCCACCGGGTCACAGAAGGACCGGGGGTGTCTGAGTGCCGCAGAGCTCACAGGTATTAGAGTGGGGAAGCCGGCTACAGAGACAGAGCTGAGAAGCGAGCTCTCAGTCCTGGGTTACCTTGTGCCGGTCACAGGCTGGGTGGGCTTAGAGCGCGGCCGGAGGCCACAGAGACGGAAGCGACCGGGCACTTTTCTCCAGGTTCCAGCAATTGACTGCTTTCCTCAAGGCGCGACCACAGGCCAGGGAGGTGGGGCGGATGGGCGCTTTTCTCTGAGGGCTCACTGAGGAGCAGAACCCCAAGCTCTCGGCTCCTCCAGGCCGAGAGATTGGGAGGCCGCCATCTTCATTCCCATCCTCTGGAACTCTACAGAAAGCGCTCAGGGAACAAAAGCTCCCGAAAGCAAACCCAAGCGGATTACTTAGCCCGGCCCCTGGCAAGGGAGGTGCAATTCCGCCTGCGGCAAAGACACTTAAGAATCAAGACAACAGGCCCCTCCCCCAGAAGATCAACAAGAAACCCATCCAAAACCAACTTCACTCACCAAGAACAGTGGAATTCCACAGCAGGAGAAAGCAAATCTTATCTGGACAAAATGACAAGGCAGAAAAACTCACCTCAAAAAAAAGAACAGGAGGCCATACCGAAGGCTGGAGACCTAATCAATACGGACATTGGTAACATGACAGATCCAGAGTTCAGAATGACAATTCTCAAGGTTCTAGCCGGGCTCGAAAAAGGCATACAAAATATTAGAGAAACACTCTCCGGAGAGATAAAAGCCCTTTCTGGAGAAATAAAAGAACTAAAATCTAACCAAGTTGAAATCAAAAAAGCTATTAATGAGGTGCAATCAAAAATGGAAGCTCTCACTGCTAGGATAAATGAGGCAGAAGAAAGAATTAGTGACATAGAAGACCAAATGACAGAGAATAAAGAAGCTGAGCAAAAGAGACACAAACAAATACTGGACCACGAGGAGAGAATTCGAGAGATAAGCGACACCATGAGATGACACAACATTAGAATAATTGGGATTCCAGAAGAAGAAGAAAGAGAGAGGGGAGCAGAAGGTATATTGGAGACAATTATTGGAGAGAATTTCCCTAGTATGGCAAAGGGAACAAACATCAAAATCCAGGAGATGCTAAGAACGCCCCTCAAAATCAATAAAAATAGGTCCACACCTCGTCACCTGATAGTAAAATTTACAAGTCTTAGCAACAAAGAGAAAATCCTGAAAGAAGCCCGGGAAAAGAAGTCTGTAACATACAAGGGTAAAAACATTAGATTGGCAGCAGACCTATCCACAGAGACCTGGCAGGCCAGAAAGAACTGGCATGATATATCCAGAGCACTAAACGAGAAAAACATGCAGCCAAGAATACTATATCCAGCTAGGCTATCATTGAAAATAGAAGGAGAGATAAAGAGCTTCCAGGACAAACAAAAGCTGAAAGAATTTGCAAACACCAAACCAGCTCTACAGGAAATATTGAAAGGGGTCCTCTAAGCAAAGAGAGACCCTAAAAGTAGTAGATCAGAAAGAAACAGAGACAATATACAGTAACAGTCACCTTACAGGCAATACTAGGGCACTAAATTCATATCTCTCAATAGTTATCCTGAATGTTAATGGGCTAAATGCCCGAGTCAAAAGACACAGGGTATCAAAATGGATAAAAAAATAAAACCCATCAATATGCTGCCTACAAGAAACTCATTTTAGACCCGAAGACACCTCCAGATTTAAAGTGAGGGGGTGGAAAACAATGTACCATGCTAATGGACATCAGAAGAAAGCTGGGGTGGCAATCCTTATATCAGATCAATTAGATTTTAAGCCAAAGACTATAATAAGAGATGAGGAAGGACACTATATCATACTCAAAAGGTCTGTCCAACAAGAAGATCTAACAATCTTAAATATCTATGCCCCTAACATGGGAGCAGCCAACTATATAAACCAATTAATAACAAAATCAAAGAAATACATCGACAGTAATACAATAATAGCAGGGGACTTTAACACTCCCCTCACTGAAATGGACAGATCATCTAAGCAAAAGATCAACAAGGAAATAAAGGCCTTAAATGACACACTGGACCAGATGGACATCACAGATATATTCAGAACATTCCATCCCAAAGCAACAGAACATACATTCTTCTCTAGTGCACATGGAACATTCTCCAGAATAGACCACATCCTGGGTCATAAATCAGGTCTCAATTGGTACCAAAAGATTGAGATCATTCCCTGCATATTTTCAGACCACAATGCTCTGAAGCTAGAACTCAATCACAAGAGGAAATTTGGAAAGAACCCAAACACATGGAGACTAAACAGCATCCTTCTAAGAAATGAATGGGTCAACCAGGAAATTAAAGAAGAATTGAAAAAAATCATGGAAACAAATGATAATGAAAACACAACGGTTCAAAATTTGTGGGACACAACAAAGGCAGTCCTGAGAGGAAAATATATAGCGGTGCAAGCCTTTCTCAAGAAACAAGAAAGGTCTCAAATACACAACCTAATCCTACACCTAAAGGAGCTGGAGAAGGAACAACAAAGAAAGCCTAAACCCAGCAGGAGAAGAGAAATCATAACGATCAGAGCAGAAATCAATGAAATAGATACTAAAAAAAAACAATAGAACAAATCAACAAAACTAGGAGCTGGTTCTTTGAAAGAATTAATAAGATTGACAAACCCCTGGCCAGACTTATCAAAAAGAAAAGAGAAAGGACGCAAATAAATAAAATCATGAATGAAAGAGGAGAGATCACAACCAATACCAAAGAAATACAAACAATTATAAGAACATACTATGAGCAACTCTACGCCAACAGATTTGACAATCTGGAAGAAATGGATGCATTCCTAGAGACATATAAACTACCACAACTGAACCAGGAAGAAATAGATAACCTGAACAGACCCATAACCAGTAAGGAGATTGAAACAGTCATCAAAAATCTCCAAACAAACAAAAGTCCAGGGCCAGACGGCTTCCCAGGGGAATTCTACCAAACATTTAAAGAAGAATTAATTCCTATTCTCCTGAAACTGTTCCAAAAAATAGAAATGGAAGGAAAACTTCCAAACTCATTTTATGAGGCCAGCATCACCTTCATCCCAAAACCAGACAAGGATCCCACCAAAAAAGAGAATTACAGACCAATATCCTTGATGAACATAAATGCGAAAATTCTCACCAAAATACTGACCAATAGGATCCAACAGTACATTAAAAGGATTATTCAACACAACCAAGTGGGATTTATTCCAGGGCTGCAAGGTTGGTTCAATATCCACAAATCCATCAATGTGATGCAATACATTAATAAAAGAAAGAATAAGAACCACATGATACTCACAATAGATGCTGAAAAAGCATTTGACAAAGTGCAGCATACCTTCCTGATTAAAACTCTTCAAAGTGTAGGGATAGAAGGCACATACCTCAATAACATCAAAGCCAGCTATGAAAAACCCACCGCAAATATCATTCTCAATGGAGAAAAACTGGAAGCTTTTCTGCTAAGGTCAGGAACACAGCAGGGATGTCCGTTATCACCACTGCTGTTCAACATAGTACTAGAAGTCCTAGCCTCAGCAATCAGAAAACAAAAAGAAATTAAAGGCATCCAAATTGGCAAAGAAGAAGTCAAACTATCACTCTTTGCAGATGATATGATACTATATGTGGAAATCCCAAAAGGCACCACTCCAAAACTGCTAGAACTTGTACAGGAATTCAGTAAAGTGTCAGGATATAAAGTCAATGCACAGAAATCAGTCGCATTTCTTTACACTAACAACAAGACAGAAGAAAGAGAAATTGAGGAGTCAGTCCCATTTACAATCGCACCCAAAACCATAAGATACCTAGGAATAAACCTAACCAAAGAGGCAAAGAATCTATACTCAGAAAACTATAAAGTACTCATAAGAGAAATTGAGGAAGACACAAAGAAATGGAAAAATATTCCATGCTCATGGATTGGAAGAACAAATATTGTGAAAATGTCGATTCTACCTAAAGCAATCTACACATTTAATGCAATCCCTATCAAAATCCCATCCATTTTTTTTAAAGAAATAGAACAAATAATCCTAAAATTCATATGGAACCAGAAAAGACCTCGAATAGCCAAAGGAATATTGATAAAGAAAGCCAAAGTCGGTGGCATTACAATTCCAGACTTCAAGCTCTATTACAAAGCTGTCATCATCAAGACAGTATGGTACTGGCACAAAAACAGACATATAGACCAATGGAACAGAATAGAGAGCCCAGAAATAGACCCTCAACTCTATGGTCAACTAATCGTCAACAAAGCAGGAACGAATGTCCAGTGGAAAAAAGACAGCCTCTTCAACAAATGGTTCTGGGAAAATTGGACAGCCACATGCAGAAAAATGAAATTGGACTGTCTCCTTACACCACACACAAAAATAGACTCAAAATGGATGAAGGACCTCAATGTGACAAAGGAATCCATCAAAATCCTTGAGGAGAATGCAGGCAGCAACGTCTTTGACCTCAACCGCAGCAACTTCTTCCTAGGAACATCGCCAAAGGCAACAGAAGCAAAGGCAAAAATGAACTATTGGGATTTCATCAAGATCAAAGGCTTTTGCACAGCAAAGGAAACAGTTAACAAAACCAAAAGACAACTGACAGAATGGGAGAAGATATTTGCAAATGGCATTTCAGATAAAGGGCTAGTATCCAAAATCTATAAAGAGCTTATCAAACTCAATACCCAAAGAACAAATAATCCAATCAAGAAATGGGCAGAGGACATGAACAGACATTTCTGCAAAGAAGACATCCAGATGGCCAACAGACACATGAAAAAATGCTCCACATCACTCGGCATCAGGGAAATACAAATCAAAACCACAATGAGATACCACCTCACACCAGTCAGAATGGCTAAAATTAACAAGTCAGGAAATGACAGATGCTGGCGAGGATGCGGAGAGAGGGGAACCCTCCTACACTGCTGGTGGGAATGCAAGCCGGTGCAACCACTCTGGAAAACAGTGTGGAGGTTCCTCAAAAAACTGAAAATAGAGCTACCCTATGACCCAGCGATTGCACTACTGGGTATATATCCTAAAGATACAAACGTGGTGCTCCGAGGGGGCACGTGCACCCGAATGTTTATAGCAGCAATGTTCACAATAGCCAAACTGTGGAAAGAGCCTAGATGTCCATCAACAGATGAATGGATAAAGAAGATGTGGTATATATACACAATGGAATACTATGCAGCCATCAAAAGACATGAAATCTTGCCATTTGCGACAACGTGGATGGAACTAGAGGGTATCATGCTTAGCGAAATAAGTCAATCAGAGAAATACAACTATCATATGATCTCTTTGATATGAGGAAGTGGAGATGCAATGCAGGGGGTTTGGGGGGAGGAAGGAAAAGAAAAAATGAAAAGATGGGATTGGGAGGGAGATAAACCATAAAAGACTCAATCTCAAAAAACAGACTGAGGGTTGCTGGGGGGAGGGGGGACGGGAGAGGGTGGTGGGGAAATGGACATTGGGGAGGGTATGTGCTATGATGAGTGCTGTGAAATGTGTAAACCTGGTGAGTCACAGACCTGTACCCCTGGGGATAAAAATACATTATATGTTTATTAAAATTAAAAAAAAAATCCATGTAGAAATTTTGACTACTCAAAAACTTTATTTCTTTTTATTTTATTTATTTATTTATTTATTTGACAGAGAGAGAGACAGAGAGCACAAGCAGGCAGAGAGGCAGGCAGAGAGAGAGGAGGAAGCAGGCTCCCCGCTGAGCAAGGAGCCCGATGCAGGGCTCCATCCCAGGACCCTGAGATCATGAACTGAGCCGAAGGCAGTGGCTTAACCCACTGAGCCACCCAGGTGCCCCAACTCAAAAACTTTAACAACGGCCTACTGTTGATGAAAATCTTGACCAATAACATAAACAGTGATCAATACACATTTGTGTACGTATTATGTTCTGTTTTCTTATAATAAATCTAGAGAAAAGAAATTATTGAGAAAATAATAAGGTTGTAAGAGAAATACACTTACAGTACTATACTGTATTTATAAAACTAACTCACATACCAATAGACCCATGCAGCGCAACCCATGCTGTTTAAGAGTCAACTATATTCTAGCACTAACTCCTACAGTATGAATTTAAACAATCTTTTAATAGTTTAGTTAATTTCTATTTATCAATATATCAATATATTTGAACCATAGATTTTCAAAATTTTTTAGCAGAAAACAAATGCAACATAAACATCTTTATGTGGCTATCATATCAATGCCACTATAATAAAAAGCAAAATTTTTATTTTACTGAAATAGGGAGCAGTAAAGGTAACATCACAGATAGATTATTTCTGGGAACAAGCTAACTATCAGACAATGGCAATTACTGTGGAAGTTAAAGCTCTGTCATAAAATTTACATTACAAAGAGAAAGAATTACACATGATTATATCATTGAAAAAAATCTTGTGATCTAGGCATATAACAAAAAGGGACTTTAATTGTATTTTTATTTCTCCTCCTCTGCTTCCTCCTCTTCCTACTCCTGTTCCCTTCCTTTATTTTTTAACTCTTCTTCCAATTTCTCTTCCTCCTTTACTTCTTCTCTTCTCTTTCCTTCCTTCCTGCTCCTTTCAGATCCTAAGATTTCCTATGAAGTAAAAATGGCTACACAGCAGAACTACCTTCATAACGAATATGTTGTTCCTCAGAACAATGATGTAAGAAATGACTATTAAAGAGCAGTGCTCTTCAAAAGTAAGTTCCTAAAACATTGTTATAAGCACTAGGGGAGGGGAGTCTGGGTGGCTCAGTGGGTTAAAGCCTCTGCCTTCAGCTCAGGTCATGATCTCAGAGTCCTGGGATTGAGCCCCACATCAGGCTCTCTGCTCAGTGGGTAGCCTGCTTTCTCCTCTCTCTCTGCCTGCCTCTCTGCATACTTGTGATCTCTGTCTGATAAATAAACAATCTTTTTTTTAAAAAAAAGCACTAGGGGAATGTCTTGCATACACTGAACAATGTTAGGTATTTAAAAAACAAGAGGTTTCAACGCATCAAATTGCCTATGAGGTGGTCAACTAAATCAAAATTCAATCCCAGGCCAACCCTATGCAGAGCATGCTCCTTTCCCTGGTTTCTTATCATGAAGACTTTCATTCATTTCTACACACTCTGTACTGATGCCTTTGAATTAATTCCTGCTTCAAGCTAATTAAAGAGACAACCTCAGTTTGCCTTCAGATCTCCTTATCAGCTAGAATTACCTAGTGTTCCCTCTGACATTATTACATTCTCATTATTTACTACCTCTCTTCCCAAAGCAGAAAGCCACCTCTTCCCACCATTTATGAGTCTTTTTATTTACTTGGGAAGAAGTTTCTCTGCTACTCCCAAAAGAAAATGAATTCTCTCCCTCCTCCTAATAATAGTTTATCTCTGGAAGAATTATATGGAAGAGGAGAATGAGTGTAGCAAAATGCATGGAAGACAGGAAGTATCTCAAAGTATTGTCATAGTGGTTTTTTTTTTTTTTTTTTTTTTTGACAGAGAGAGGGATCACAAGTAGGCAGGGCAGCACACAGAGAGAGAGCAAGGGGGAAGCAGGCTCCCTGCTGAGCAGAGATCCCGATGTGGGGCTCGATCCCAGAAGTCTGGGATCATGACCTGAGCTGAAGGCAGAGGCCCAACCCACTGAGCCACCCAGGCGCCCGGATAGTGGTTCTTTATTAAGCAGCTAAGATAGCCTAGCAACCTGGAACTTTTTAAACTGTTCCTATGGCACAAAAAAAAATTATAACTTGGTCAGAAATGTAAATAGACATCTCAGCAATAGATATGTGAAGAGGTTTTTCATAATTAAGAGTCTCATATAAATTTAGCACTTCTTCCTAAGAATTTTTACAACTATTACATTACTTGAGCCTTACAACAAACTATAAAAAAAAAATCTGAACAGATTTTTTCTCTTTTATAAAACTATTGCATATATTTTTCAATTTTGAAAGTTGAAATAGTACAGTACATAGAGCAAAATGTGTAGGACCTTCTTGCTCCAACCCAGTATCCTTTAAAATATTTTCCTATGCATGTGTACACATGCCCATGCACACACAGTTCAGGGTAGCAGGTATTCATAAGTAGGATATTATACATACTATTTTATGAAATGCTTTTCTACTTAACAGCACAGCTTGGAGATATTTCCATGACAGTACCAAAACTTTGCCCAGTTCTCTTAAGTAGCCATATTGCAGCCCATAATATGGAAGTATCACAAGTTATTAAATCATTCCCCTAGACATATATCAGATTTTATTTATTACCATAGTCAAAATCTATAACAAATAAGGCTGAAACTTCAACAGTTTAAGCCAATAAAGTTGATAACTGAACTCAGGTCAGAGTTCAGTGGGTCAGGAATAGATATTTTCTCTCAATAGATACTTTCTCTCCTTCAAGTATTAGGATCTTTCCTTCTTTATGGTCACTCAGCAGACAGGAAGAAGATAGAGAAAGTATGAAGGCACATCACTGCATCACTGTTTACTACCTTGGACTGAAAACGATTTATTTCTCCTATTCATGTTCTACTGGCAAGAACTAATCATATAGCCCTCCAAGAAGTTTGGAAAGCTTAATTGAGTTTGTGCCCAGGAAATGGAAGCAGGCTTAATGAGCATCTAGCCAGTCTTTGCCACATAGGTTAAGTTCACTTCTTTTTTTCCCATTAATAGCAATCATACACACACACACACGCACACACACACACCCCTTCTAAATATGTCCTTGCATATTCATGATAGTATTTCTATAAGATAGATATTTAGACCAGGAATTGCTAAGTAAAAGTATACATAGAAGGAATTTTCAAAATTCCTGTTTAAAAGTAAAAATATTTTTAGTACATATGTTACCTTTCTAAAGTAATAAATTATATTTAATTGGATTTTAAAAAGTCTTCTAGTATGCATTGAGAAACTGTCATTCAAGACATTTCCCAATTTGATCTTTATCATTATTATTTATTTATTTATTTATTTATTTATTTATTTATTTCTGTCTACTACCCTCATAGAACCTCTCTGCTTCTAGACTCTCTACTTGCCAAACATACCATTAGTACTCATTTCAAATCCTGGATCTGGGGGCACCTGGGTGACTCAGTTGTTGAGCATCTGCCTTCAGCTCAGGTCATCATCCCAGCATCCTGGGATCAAGGCCTGCATTGGGCTCCCTGCTCAGTGGGAAGCCTATTTCTCCCTCTCCCACTCCCCCTGCTTGTGTTCCTTCTCTCAGTATGTCTCTCTTTCTGTCAAATAAATAAATAAAATCTTTAAATAAAATTCTGGATCTGTAATTTATCAGTTCTGTGTTCCTAGAAACAGCACTTTGAGACTTTGAGACTTAGCTTCATCATTTTGCAAAAAAACAGTAACATTTTCTTTTTCAACATTTTCTTAGCAATTCGAGATCTTTTCTGATTCCAAACAAATTTTAGGATTCTTTGCTCCAGCTCTTTGAAAAATGCTGGTCGAATATTGATCAGAATGGCATGGAAAGTATAGATTGCTCTAGGCAGTATAGACATTATAACAATGTTTATTCTTCCAATCCATGAGCATGGAATGGTCTTCCATCTTTCTCTGTGTTCTTCAGTTTCTTTCATGAGTGTTCTGTAGTTCCTCAAGTACAGAGCCTTCACCTCTTTGGTTAGGTTTATTTCCAGGTATCTTATGGTTCTTGGGGCTAAAGTAAATGGAACTGATTCTCTAAAACCCCTTTCTGTATTTTCATTGTTAGTTTATAAAAAAGCAAATGATTTCTGTACATTGATTTTGTATCCTGCCACACTGAAGAACTGCTGTATGAGTTCTAGGAGTTTGGGGGTGGAGTCTTTTGGGTTTTCCATATAAAGTATCATGTTATCTGTGAAGAGAGAGAGTTTGATTTCTTCAATGCCAATTTGAATACCTTTTATATCTCTTTGTTTTCTGATTGCTGTTGCTAGGACATCTAGTAAAATGTTGAACAAGAGTGGAGAGAGCATCATGTTGCCTGATTTTAAGCCTTACTACAGAACTGTGATCACCAAGACAGCATGGTACTGGCACAAAAACAGACACATAGACCAGTGGAATAAGAGTAGACAGCCCAAATATGGACCCTCAAATCTATGGTCAAATAATCTTCAACAAAACAGGAAAAAATATACAGTGGAAAAAAGACAGTCTCTTCAATAAATGGTGCTGGGAAAATTGGACAGCTATATGTAGAAGAATGGAACCCAACTGTTCTCTTACACCATACACAAAGATAAACTCGAAATGGATAAAAGACCTCCATGTGAGGCAGGAATCCATCAGAATCCTAGAGAGCATAGGCAGCAACCTCTTTGACATCAGCCACAGTAACTTCTTTTTTTTTTTTTTATTTGACAGACAGAGATCACAAGTAGGCAGAGAGGCAGGCAGAGTGGGGGGGAAGCAGGCTCCCTGCTGAGCAGAGAGCCCGATGTGGGGCTCAATCTCAGACCCTGAGATCATGACCTGAGCTGAAGGCAGAGGCTTAACCCACTGAGCCACCCAGGTGTCCCCAGCCACAGTAACTTCTTTCAAGATATGTCTCCAAAGACAAAGGAAACAAAAGCAAAAATGAATTTTTGGGACTTCATCAAGATCAAAAGCTTCTGCACACAAAGGAAACAGTCAACAAAACAAAGGCAACCCACGGAATGGGAGAAGATATTCACAAATGACAGAACAGACAAAGGGCTGATATCCAAGATCTATAAAGAACTCCTCAAACTCATCACACACAAAACAGATAATCACATCAAAAAATGGGCAGAAGACATGAACAGACACTTCTCCAATGAAGACATACAAATGGCTAACAGACACATGAGAAAATGTTCATCATCATTAGCCATCAGAGAGATTCAAATCAAAACCACATTGAGATACCACCTTACACCAGTTAGAATGGCCAAGATTAGCAAGACAGGAAACAACGTGTGTTGGAGAGGACGTGGAGAAAGGGAAACCCTCTTACACTGTTGGTGGGAATGCAAGTTGGTGCAGCCACTTTGGAAAACAGCGTGGAGATTCCTTAAGAAATTAAAAGTAGAGCTTCCCTATGACCCTGCACCTGCACTACTGGGTATTTACCCCAAAGATACAGATGTAGTGAAAAGAAGGGCCATCTGTACCTCAATGTTCATAGCAGCAATGGCCACAGTCGCCAAACTGTGGAAAGAACCAAGATGCCCTTCAATGGAAGAATGAATAGGGAAGATGTGGTCCATCTATGGAGTATTATGCCTCCATCAAAAGGATGAATCCCCAACTTTGTATCAACATGGACGGGATGGGAAGAGATTATACTGAGTGAAATAAGTCAAGCAGAGTGAGTCAGTTATCATATGGTTTAGCTTATTTGTGGAGTATAAGGAATAACACGAAGGACATGGGGAGATGGGGAAGAGAAGGAAGTTGGGAGATATTGGAGGGGAAGATGAACCATGAGAGACTGTGGACTCTGCAAAACAATCTGAGGGTTTTGTAGGGCCAGGGGTTTGGAGGTTGGGTGAGCCTGGTGGTGGGTATTATGGTGGGCATGTATTGCATGGAGCACTGAGTGTGGTGCATGAACAATGAATTCTGGAACACTGAAAAGAAATTTAAAAATAAATAAAAATGTACACTTCAGTTATCAAACACCTTCATAATTACTACCCAGGTTAAAAAAATAAAATACTGCCAAAGTCTTCCTCAAAAATCATCATCATCATCATCATCATCATCATCTGATTGCAGTAATTAAAAGGACTGGTTCCGTGCAATAGTCAAAACTCTGAAATTCATTGAGTCAAAACTTATTCCCAGCATTAGTTCAGACCTGCTTCAGTAGGAAAATCTGCCATGCCCTGTGGAAGAGGGTTTTGGTGCATGGTTCTCTGTTCCCCACCCTTTCACTTGCTCCTCATTGTAAGATTCTGTTCTCCAGCCCACTAGCTTGGTAGCCAGAAATTCTCATGGTTAGGAGCAGGAAGGCATTCCTCTGACAGCATTGGTACTCTAAGGATTTGGTGGATGTTCAAAGGCTTCTATTCATTGTATTAATTAGGAATCTCTAAACACTCAAGCTCAAATTAAGGAACATTTTACAACATAACCAGCCAGGAATCTTTAAGAAAGTCATGGTCATGAAGACAAAGGAATTATTCCAGACTAAAGGGGACTGAGGATACATGGCAAATAAATACAAAGTGTGATCCTAGATTTGGATGCTGGATGCAAAAGACAATACAAGTTGGAGAATTGGCAAAATTTGGATAAAATTTGTCATTAGATAGTACTAGATGAATAATTTCCTGGTTTTAATTATTATACTGTGGTTATGTAAGAATTTGACATTTGGAAAATCTGAGTATATATAGGAATTCTTTTACTCTTTTCAAACTTTTTTGTATGCCTGAAAATATTTTAAATTTTTTATAGTGTAAGTGTTTTAGATCTCAAGTTTAACTGTCTATCCCAGACTTCTCTTCCGAATTCCAGACCAGTATATTCAGTTGTGATATCTCCACTGAATATATCACAGACATTTTAAGCCAACATTTCTCAAATTGAACTCTTGCCTTATCTTCAAGCTCTCTTTCACCAAAAGCCCTTTCCAAATCCCTAAATGCCACCACTACCTATCACTCAAAGCAGATTTCTTGACATAATTTACCATATGCAGCCCATCACAAAATCTGTTGATCCTATTTGCAAATATATATCTCAAATCCATCTCCTTCTCCACTGCCATTATGTCAAGCCACTTTATCTCCTCTGCAGTACATTGTAATGGTTTCCTAACTAGTTTTTCTGCTTGACTAGGGCATTGGGCTCCCCTCCAAACCGTTCTCCAAACACAATACTATGTGATGCCTTTAAAATGCACATCAGATCATGACTATGCAGTTTTCAAAATACTTCAATTGCTTCTCATATTTAGAATAAAATTCAAAATTCTTAATCTGACTTATGACAAATTAAGCTCTATATAATTTGTCTTCCCTCCCTGACTCTCTTTCAAACACACATATACTTTTTTTAGCAGTACTGTATTTTCCAATATTATATCTATAAATTTCAAGAATTTTATAGTTTTTATAATAAGTAATCCATATTCCCAAATGGCTGCAATTATCAACATATTCAGGTAGTTGATTTTTATATGAATGAAGCAGTTTCAGACTTTCTTTTGTGAAAATAAAGTACTCATCTACTGTATTCTGTTCTGGTTATTCTTATGGAGAATGCTATTTGCTTTATACTGCTATTTCATATAAAATTATTTTTACCTACAAAAAATCCAACATATACTCTTATTATACTGTACATCATTCACCACACTCCACAACACAGCATATGTAAGCATCCTCCAGAACTGCAATTTATTTGCTACCTCAGGGCCTATATAATTATTTCTTCTTCATTGGATGTTCCTCCTACTAACTAGGACCCTCTTCCTAATAGTTTCCCCTTGACTGGTTTCTTTTCATCCATCAAATTCAGATCTTGAATTAAATGTCACCTTCTTCTAGAAGTTTTCCTAGCTACCCAACCTAAACTATGTCCTGCCCATAGTCTCTCTCATAGCAACTTGCCCTTTTCATTTAGAGCACTTAGGATAATTCTTAATTATAACCTTGTTACTTATTTGCTGTCTATGTCTCCCACTAGACTACATGCTCAGTGAGAGCTGGACTCAAGTTTGTTTTGCCTAAGTTTATATTCCTAGTACTTAGCTTATATTCAACAAGCATATGATGAACAATTAAATTAATTAATTAATTAAAATATCTGTCCGATGATGCACTATCCTCACTTATCAGAGATACTAGGCAATTCTAATTCTTTTTTTTTTTTTTTTTTGACAGGCAGAGATCACAAGTAGGCAGAGAGGCAGGCAGAGAGAGAGGAGGAAGCAGGCTTCCCGCTGAGCAGAGAGCCCGATGCGGGGCTCGATCCCAGGACCCTGGGATCATGACCTGAGCCGAAGGCAGAGGCTTTTACCCACTGAGCCACCCAGGCACCCCTAGGCAGTTCTAATTCTTATTCATTGCATAAAATGTGACTCTTGTCTATGGAAACTGAGACAAATACTCAACTTAGTAGCTGGTAAAAGTGTTACTGCATCCTTCTGCACAGCAAGCTAAATTTGCTTTGTGATGGTGGCTTCCATGGGCTAGAGATGAGGAATTATTTCTGTACTTAGGATGCAGAAGAGGTATCCTTTTCAGTTAATGCAGTTCAGCAGATCCAGTTGGCAGTCATTCTATGATTTAATGTGAAGTGAATAGTTTGGCCTCATATGCTGGCTGGACATTCACCTACCCACCAATTCCCTTCTGGAATTGCAATGCATTAGGAAGTGCATGTTATCCTCCATTTGTATGGCAAGAATATCCCAAAGAGAGTGTCATTTCTGAGTCTCAGAACTATGCTGTTAAGAAAATCCAAATTATAAGCAAAATTGGCACTTCTTGTATTTTGATCAGAACATTCTGGGTATGGGATTGCAGTGGAAATGTTCTTATAAAACTCCTAGAATTTGGGGGAAATGGGATGCATGAGAGAACTAGGTATAGAATAGTTCGCCTTTGAGGTTTTGGAGTGAATGTATAATTTCCACAAGCAAAATAAAAAGAAATGAGAAGGGAAATTTCAATTTAAGGATTTTTATTTCACCTTGGAAACTTGATAATAGAAATAGAAAGTATTCAGATTTCAAGCTTTTCATATCACTGCCATTGTATTAATAGGATTACTGGTATCTGTGCATGAGCCTGTTTAATTAACTGAGTTGCATAATCCAAAATGGACTGTGAAGCAGGAGGTGAATTTTTCAGGGTGTGACCTCAGAATTAACATATGCAATGTCACATGGAAAAACTTCAGAATTTCTTCTGTTTATCTCCCCCCCCAACATAGGAGACATTCTTTATCTTGGATTTGGTTTATAAAGCCAATGGATTAACAGACTAAATAATAAAGTCAGGAAACAAAGACATTGGAAGAAAAAACACCTTACTAATTGGGATTCTTTTAGTTACAAGAAACAAACCTCAAAACAAACCAGATTAAACAAAAGGGGATTTATTGGAAACAAACTTGGGTAACTCATAAAATCAAAGATGAACCAAGGCAGCTTTGAAGATATCAAGGGATAAAATCAATCAGTAACTCACAAAGCTTGTCTCTTTCTGCATCCCTTCAGTCTCTCAGTTTCTCCCATCGGGGAGACATAAAACCAGCATACACTCTTAGCTTTTGTATAACAAAGGTATAAAGAAAAATGTTCTTACATGGAGCCACTTAGGGAAAAAAATCTCAGGGAAGTATTTTGATTGGTCCAGCTCAGGTTAAATGCCCACTACCAAAGCAATCACAATGCCTAGGTGGAGATAATAGGTTAATCTGATAGGGGGCTGAGTCATATGCATAGCCCCCAGGCAAGGAGATAGAAGAGTACAATGATTAAAACCCCTACCAAAATATCAGGATTAAAGTGAGAAAAAAAGAGCTTTCTCTTTCCCCACCAAAGGCTAAGAGGAGCATATTTTTGTTAAGAGAAGAGAAAATGACTAGACAAAAGCATGGTATTCATCCTACTTTCTTTCTATATCTATTGCCCAGAGAAGAAAATGAGGAGAGGAGAGGGGAGGAGAAGGAAGGAGAATTGAGTTTTAACTAAAAACAGCAGGATCTCTATTCAAGGGATTTACAGGAGTTACACACAGACATTTCTCAGTGTATACTGTTTTTAGAAAAGAGTATGGTAGACAAAATAGTGGCCCCAAAGATATCCTTCATCCTTGTGATCTGTGAATATGTTACTTACATAGCAAAAGAGATTTCAATGATGTGGATATGGATATGGATTTTGAGGGGGGAAATTTCCTGGATTATCCAAGGGGGAACCCAATCTAATCATAGCAGCACTTAAAAGCAGAGAACTTTTTCCAGTTGTGGTTAGAAAAAGAGATGATGATAGTAGAAAAGCCAGAGATGCAAAGTTGTTGGCTTTGAAGATGCAGGTACAGGCCCCAAAACTAAGCAGTACATGTGGTCTCTAGAAGCTGGGAAAGGCAAGGAAACATTCTCCCCAAAGCTTCTAGAAAGGAAACTATCTCTGCCAACATCTTGGCTTATCCCAATGAGACATGTCAAAATTCTGGTCTAGAGAACTATAAGATCATAAATGTGTGCTGGGTTTTTTTTTAAGATTTTATAAATATGTGCTGTTTTATATCACTAAATTCATGGCAATTTGCTAATACAGTAATGGGAAATCTGATACAAGTGGGTATAAAACCTAATATGAAGTGATATGAATCTTTTTAAGATTTTATTTATTTATTTGTCAGAGAGAGAGAGAGAGAGAGATCACAAGTAGGCAGAGAAGAAGGCAGAGAGGGGGAAGTAGGCTCCCCGCTGAGCAGAGAGCCCAATGTGGGCCTCAATCCCAGGACCCTGAGATCATGACCTGAGCTGAAGGCAGAGGCTTAACCCACTGAGCAACCCAGGTGCCCTAAAGTGATCTGAATCTTAAGAATAGGCCATACACATAGTCTGTTAATATCATTTTCTTCCAGTGAAAAATAAAAATTATAAAAGAGCCATTTTTGGGAGTATGGGGATAGTTTTCAAATTCTGTTTGGAAGATTTTCCTATATATTAGTGAAATTTAAGGGCATAAATTACATCACATTCTCGAGTGATAGAGTCTCTGGTGTCAAATGGTCAGTGCATTAATGTCATTTGTTTTTTCTCTCCTGACTTTCTTCCAGGTACCCTAAATTATGGGGAAATATCAGAAAAGGCAGTTGAGCCTATAATAATTAGATTCACACTTGGTTTTAGAGTTCAGTGACTGAGTTTCTTTTTCTCTTGTAACAGACTTAAGGTGACAGAAATGTTGAAGAAATGACCCTGACCTGATGGACAGAAGTTAGGTAGGGAGTGAGGGAATGCTGTATAAGTCTGGACTTGCATAAAAGATCAGAACTGTAGAAATAAGCCATTGTATCTGTCAGGTTCCTGATATCAGCAGTAATGCTCTGCATCTTTGTAGGCTGGAATAAGTAAGACCACATATATCTTCAGAAGAATTCCTACTATTAAAAGAACCCAACTGGGACTGTGACAGGAGAATGGAAATCCTGACAATCAACAACACTTCCTTTTTTGTTCAAATACCCAATAAATACAGTTAAAAATTTGATCAACTAGTGGGTGGACTAGAGAATTGAAGTAAGCCATGTATAAACTATATAAGCCATCTCACCACGATGTCATCAAATACAAGCTCCTTGGGGGTAGAGATTTTGTTTGTTCACTGCTTTATATTTAATGGCCAGCAGTAAATACTTAACATATGCATACTGACTATATGAAGAACATTCCAATTCCATTATGACTTTACCAGGTGCAGGGAGGTTTTGTTTGGCTTAGAGTCCTTCTAATGAAATAGAATTCTGACCCTCCTTAGCTAAAGAAAAACCAATTCTAGAACAGTTCTTCCTTCTGCCTCATATCCTGTGCCAGTGGTTCAAAATAAGCAAGAATTCTGTGGCTGTTATAAAGACATAGACCAGTGTCTGCTTATCTCCAAGGGAAGCCAGCAAATGTTTACTAATATCATCTGCATCAAAGATATGATAGTGATACTGGATGAATGTTTGGAGCCATACAGCTTCTCTCTTCCTTCCAAATTGAGAGCAACACCTCCTTCATCTGGGCCTTAATATCTGTTGTTCTTTCTTCTTGGAAATTCTATCCCAGAATTTCACTTCTCTGTTCCCTTCTTGTTATCCCTGATTTAGCTTCAACATCACCAACTCAAAGTGGCCATCCAACCTAAAGTATTACCTCAGTCATTTTATCATATCACCAAGCCTTATCACAAGCTGATATTCTCTTGTTTCTTTGATTTTGTTTTTGCCTTTGTTTTTATTTGACCTGTATCTGTCTTCCCACTAAAACATGGCTCTGATTATTGTTTAGATGAGTTTGGCAAGCCTCAGAGTCTCATGCCATCAGGGAACCCTCAGATGAGGATCTAGTTAATAAGTGTCAAATGAGATAATAATATAGACGGTCTAGATAGAGTCAGTTTTCAAGAAGCAATGGTTTAGGGGGGAGAAAAGTCTATTCAATTTACTAAGCTTAATTTTGAATGAAAAAAAGTGGCAAACACCAGTTTAAATTCTAAGATGAAGAAATATAATTTATTATTACATTAATAGCAAGACACATATTTCATTTTTATAGTAAGGAGTATATAGAAATAGTTATAAAGATAAAATCTTGATATTTTTTCCAAAACACAAGAGAGAATAATAAACAACACTATGGTTTTTCTTTTAATACAATACTTTAGAGAAATAAATGACTAAATGTTGGTAGGATTTATCACTAAAAGCACTTTAATTCCTTTTAAAGATGAAGAAACTATATGAAATCTTCCTCATTTTCCACAAGGAAAAAAACGTTAATTTTATGGTTCAAGAAGGTTTCACAAACTCACATAGTGTAATGAGCCCATCTTGTGGTCTTTTATAATATTGCCACTTTTAAAGTAAAACATATTTGTTAATCATGGATTTAAATTGTGTCACTTATTCAACAATGAAATTTTGAGCACTTACTGTGTGTGCTGACAGGTGGGGATGCAGTGATAGGAAATGCAAGAAAAAAAACAAGATCCTTGTTCTGAGTTCACATAGATCTAAAGGAGAAAGAAACTTTTTAGCAAAGATAATTAAAATAAGACAGTTAAGTGCTATTTTACAAAAGTATAAAGTTAAGTAACCACACCAGAGTTAAATAAAGTGTCGCAGAATTCAGGATGAAACTAGTATATCTCCATTTCCAGGAATAACTGTGATCACTAAATAAATCATGTATCATTAGAGAGTAGGTTAAATATTAATTTCTAGTCTGCCATTCTGTAAGGAAGTGTTACAGATTAATTTAACCTAGTGAACACCCAGAAACCTAAGTATATGTGGCTCTCATCTAAATCACCCATTCTCAGACTGTAGCAAGTAAATAGTTTAAAAATAGCTTCCTACATATGTTACCTATTGGTAAGCAGCTTTTTCTATTTCCCTATAATCACTCACAGTCATAACTTTGAAGAAATGGAATGACAGAATATTTTAATTAGCAACAGAGAAGGGGAAAGTCTGTCCTTTCTAACCTGATGGTTAGGGTGGGAAAATGGGAATAGAAGTAGAGAAGATAAGCAATCAGATATATGCCCAAGCCTCCTAGCTACAAGGTTTTGTGGGAGGAGATGGATGAAATAGCCTGAGAGGAACATTCCTTGTTTATGACTCTGAGAGATCATTATGCAGAGAGGCCCTTGATCAACACACCCAGTATGGTTGAGGGGTGGCATGGTCAGCCATAAACAAGGCCGACCTCTAATCCTGTGTGAAAGAGATGCTGAAATGAGAGCCCACACTCCAATTGTGGGATCTGCCATAAGGGAGAAAAGCTGAGCCCCAACCTCTACTGCAAGGTAGACATCCTTGATGAAGGTCAAATGGAGGATACAGCAAAGACTCAAAAGGTCTTAGCACTATCAAGGGCTAAAGAGAGGCCAAGTCAGCAGGAAGAGGAAAATCAGAATCAGATCTTGACCAAGTGGAAAAAAAGCAAAGCACAAGTTAACCAGTCAGAGAAGTCAGCTGTGGACACCAGCAGTACCACCAGTACTGAAACAAATGTGTCTCAATAGACAACAACCAACCCACACTCAAGAAGAAATACTTACTGACCAAAAGCTAAAGTGTAATGTGGGCTATATCCATATACCTGGATGTCTAGGCCTCTATACTCCTTCTGTATCAGACACAGCTTTTACTCATTTCTACATCTTATACCCTCACATAACATCTCATTCAACAAAACAAAGGTTTTCTTAAGAGCTCACCCTCCTTAAAAAGCATAAAAAACACAATTGAAAGAGCCTAATTATTTTAAACATATACCCTTTCATAATTATTGTATGATCATAAGATTAAACATAGGGTTTCATGGAGAAAAGCACATTAAAAAATGATATTGAAGGTAATACAGAGAAAAAATAGAAGATTTTAAACTTGACATAGGTTCTTTGAAAAGATCTCTTTAGTAGAAGTATGCCCAGTGATGGGTATTAAGGAGGGCATGTATTGCATGGAGCACTGGGTATTATATGCAAACAATGAATCTTGGAACACCACATCAAAAACTAATGACATACTGCATGGTGACCAATATAACATCATTGAAAAGTAAAGAAAATATGGTCCATAATACAATGGAATATTACTCAGCCATCAGAAAGGATGGATACCCAAAATTTGCATCAACATGGATGGAAACTGGAGGAGATTATGCTAAGTGAAATAAGTTAAGCAGAGAAGGACAATTATATGGCTTCACTTATTTATGGAACATAAGGAATAGCATGGAGGATGTTAGGAGAAGGAAGGGGAAAATGAAGTGAGGGAGAGTCAGAGGGTGAGACAAACCATGAGAGACTATAGACTTTGGGAAACAAACTGAGGGTTACAGAAGGGAGGGGGGTAGGGGGATGGGTTAGCCCAGTGATGGGTATTAAGGAGGGCATGGATTGCATGGAGCCCTGGGTGTTATACGCAAACAATGAATCATGGAACACTACATCAAAAACTTAAAAAAAAAAAAAAAGACCCTAATAATGTATTGTATGGTGACTAACATAACATAATACAAAAAAAAATTGAAGTATGCAGGATGAACTAAAGTTTTTGTCTCTTTTTTTCTTTTTTTCTTTGTTTGTTCCTTTTCTTCTACAAATAGTTTTGAGTACCTACATTATATGTGATTCTACAGATGTTGGGGAGGAAAATATTTTCTTGAAAAATTTTTCTCTATCTTTCAAGATTCTTCTAGCTAGTCAAAGAATTAAATTGACATGAGATAGGTTAGCAAGAGAAAATCAAATTTCATTTCATCCATACAGGGACTCCAAATAAACATGAGATTCCAAAGACAACCAGGCAAAATGAGGTCTATATGTCATCCTGAACTCAGGAAAGAGGGAGAAAGGTCTGGGACTTCAAAAAGAAGGGGGATATTTCACAGGAGTTGAAAAAGAGCAAATGTTTGGTAAACAAATATTTGCTGGGCCATACAGAAACAATGGGATAGAGAGAGGAATTTTAATAAGCACAGTCTTCTAAGTTCCTCCCTGTTTGCCATCCCTAGTTCATATTACGATGTATTTATCAATGGTGATAGCTCTCTCCATGAAAGAAGAGTAGCTAGTCCACTATCTACATTCTCTTAGGCATTTGGGAGGAAGATCAAAGTTTCTTCCTGAGTCTTCCGGGCCTTGATTGTTTTCAGTTCTAAATAATCTGCATAGCAAAGTGGCACATCTTGGGATAACTCTTTCTAAACTCCTAAACTAGTAATTACCACAAATATGATTAAAGAGAAGCGGAAACCTTCCCTTCTTCCAAAGTTTTCAGACCTGGACATTAGATGAATTCTTCAACAATCTATTCAACAAATATGTCTTGAGTTTTATCTAAGCATTGCACACCATGTTAGGCACTACACAGTAACTATTCCACTAGAAATTAAGAACATAAGACAAGGAACAACTTGTAAAAGGGTTAGATCAAGTCAGCTGTAATAATTTTATCAAGATGATAACAATTCATGGATTCTATAGCCATGTATATGATCCAAGGATGTAAGGTTTTAATGATCTATTTTATATCACTTGGATATATAGCTGCTTTCCTAAAATTAAAGATTAATTACCCATTTAAGTGACTTTGTCAGGAATCCACATGAGAATTTCCTTCAAAAATTCCTTTTAAATAAATGAAAACTCCATTTCCTCCATTTTTTCCTGATTCTTAATCCATTCAGTTCATTGAAAAAGTATTTATTATATGCTACTGTGTTCCAGTAATCTGTACTAGAGGCTTAGAATACAACCATAAACAAGACCTTCTCTCAGTTCTTATAACACATTTTCTCCATCGACTTTCCCTATCACTTGGAACTTGAGTCTGGAGTTCCATATGTCTTTAGTTAGGGAAGGTCAAACCTTCCCTATATCAAGCCCATTCACAGGGTCACCTACATCAACAATTGCTATCAACTATTACATATCACGCTCCTCCAGCATCATGCTAAATTCAGGGCTTCTCTAAGATATTCTCCCCTTCCCTGTGTCATGGAAAGGGAAGAATACACAAGTCCTGCTCTGGATTTCTCGACTCCACCTTGGGCTTCTGTTACCCCACATGACTTATACTCTAGGGGAAAGAGATGGGAAAGTGAGAAGGTTTCTCATGTGCAACTTACCATACTTGCTCTCCTCTTCCTCTTATTCCAGGCTTCTCCACCCAGCCCGAAGAGTTTTTATCTTCTCCCTGCGTAACATATCCTGTATCTGTCTTCCTCTGGAGCTTATAGTAAAATTCTACCACAACACCCCAAACTTTGATTCTTGATAATTAAAGGATTTTTTTTAAGAATTTGGGAATCCCTCTTCTCTTTGGGGTGACTAGTTCTTGCCACTAAAAGACTTCAAAACTATTGTCTCCCTATGGACTATTAAATTCAAAACTGATCAGTAGCCTTATTCTCACCTGTTTTTTTCTTCTTCTTAATCCAGTGAATGTGTAAAGAATCATAAGACTAGAAGAATACTTTCAGTAAAAAGGAGCAGGAAATCTCAGTTTAAAATCTCCAAACAGGAAGCTGCTGCTTATATTTCAGTGATTACTTGATAAATATCGGTTTCTTTCACCTGGCTACAAGTGTCCTTATAACAGAGACTCTGTCTGTTTTCCTCCCTAATGTGTCCCCAGTTAATGAAGACATGGTCCTTGCTTTCAGTGTTACAGTGTTCAGACAGACAATTAAACAAACAATTACAATGCAATGTGTTCTGCGCTATAACAAGAAACTATGAAGTGCCTTAGGGGACCATTTAAGGGTAACTTAAACTAGGCTTAGGCATCAGAGAAGGATTCACAAAGGAAGTGATAGATAAGCTGAGACCTAAAGGGTAAAGATAAGTTAGTCAAATAAAGGCCATTTGTGAAGGACTCTATATATTATGCTACAGTGTTTAGATTTATTTCTGAAGGCAATAGAAAACCACTGATATAAATAGGGGACTAGGCCTTTTAAAAGGTCACTGTGTAGGATAGAGATTGAATATAAAAGAATGTCTGGAGGTGGGAAAGGCTCTTAGGAAATGTTTTCAGCACTGCAGTCAAGTTTGTAAAATTCTAGGTGCCTGGCCAGGGTAACAGTGGGAATGGAGAGAAGTACTGAGTTAATGTAAAGCAGAGAGGAACTGAGAGGGGTTTAGAACATTGGGCAGATTTCTGATTTGGGCAACTGAGTGGTGGCATTGACTGATATAGAAAACAGAAGTAGAAATGGTTTGTGGAACAATCTACAAAACCATTTGGAACAGTTTTCTATAAAGGTTCCATGACCATTTATTCCTCAATAAATATTTTAATTGCCAGAAAGCTCATTTTTTATAAATTTCTCCTCACTAACAATAATTACTTTACCTTTCTGGGATTTAAAGAAGTTGTAGGCCTTCCTCTCTGTGCCTGCTAAATCACTTAGCAGGGGAAACAAACTTTCTATAAAGGACCAGATAGCAAATAGTTTCAGCTTTGTGGTCCATACAGTTTCTGTCACAACTTAATTATGCTACTGTAGCAAAAATAAAAACAATGAAAACAAAACACACAGAAAAAAATATGTAAATGGATGGGTATATCTGTCTTCTAATGGAACTTTATTTATAAAAACAGTCAGCGGGCAGTATTTAGCCTATAGGATACAGTTTACCAAACCCTGATCAGGGGCTGCATTTTCCAACATACTCAAGCAAAGTGTAATCTTTCAACATCCATAGACATAAGTTCACTTAGGAACTTTAAAAATAATTTCTTCATTTTTGAGTTGTGTCTTAGCTTGGACTGCTATAACAAATTACCATAGACTGGATATCTTAAACAATAGACATTTATTTCTCACATTTCTGGAGACTGGTAGTCCAAGATCAGGGTGCTAGCAGATTCAATTTTTTGTGAGGGCCTTCTGCTGATTTGCACACAGCATCTTCTTGCTGTATCCTCACATGACAGAGAGCAGAAAGGAAGCAAGCTCTCTCCCATCTTTTCCGATAAGGGCACTAGTAGTGTTATGAGAGCTCCATCCTCATGACCTAAGAAGCTCCCAAAGGTCTCATCTCCAAATACAATCACTTTGGAGATTGGGGTTTCAACATATGAATTTTAGGGAGATTTAGCCATTCAGTCCATAACAAGTAGTACATGATAAAGAGGTCATTTCAGATCATCATATTATTAAAGACCATTATGTTGACTTAATAACCATGGCACCATTATTAAAAATATTCATAATACACAGAACTAAATTTTTGCCTTCTCCCTATTAACAAGTGACATATAATTTATTTTTTATCATTTGAGCCAAGCATTATTTTTCTAAACAACGAGATAGTAGAAAAAGCTTCAGTTTCCTATTTGCAGGTATGAATAATTCTTATTGTCCTAAACAAAAATGTAATTTGGTCAGAACTATTACTATATGTTTCTTTTTCCTTTTCAAATACATAGATATTTGAAATACTATAGAAAGTTTGATATGTAATATGCAAAAGTTAAATAATGCAAGTTTTGTATCTGTTGAAAATCAAATTAAGATAAATTTGGAGAATTATTATCATCTCCCACTTGTTAGCTCAAAACTCCCCACCACCTGACTAGATCACATTCTCCTGCTACATATTTTTATAATAATCTTTCTTTTGGGGAGGGAGGGGATCGCACAGGAGCTGAAAAGTGACTTTCAGCTGAGATTCTACAGAAGCATATCACACCAATTCTCTCCTTTCAACCCTTCATGGTTTTCCATCTCAGTTGAAGCAAAAATCAAAGTCTTTGCACTGGCTTGCTTATAAATCCCTGGTCTCCATTTCCACCTTCCTCCCTCTTGCTCGTTCTCATTCCAGTTTCCATACAGTAGTTCTCAAACAAGCCAAACCCTTCCTTTCTTTCTTCCTTCCTTTCTTCCTTCCTTCCTTTCTTTCTTTCATTCGTTCGTTCTTTCTTTCCTTCTTTTTTTAATATTTTACCTATTTATTTGAGAGAGAGAGGGAGAAAGAAGGCATGAGAGGGGTGGGGGGGATCAAAAGGAGAAGCAGACTCCCCACAGAGGAGAGAACCCAACACAGGACTCAATCCTGGGACTCTGGAATCATGACCTGAGCTGAAGGCAGACACCCAACTGACTGAGCCACCCAGGTGCCCACCAAACCCTTTCTTATTTCAAGAATGTTGCCCTTCACCTGGCCTCTGCCAGAGCACATTCCCACAGATTTGCATATGGTTTATCTCATCTCTTTCTTTCAAATCTCTGCAGAAATGTTACCTCCTCAGTGGTACAGACTGAGGGGCATCCTATGTAAATATCACCAGTACTATAACAACATTCCAACTGATCTTAAGGCTTAACTTGATTCAAGTTAACACACTCCATGTTTGCTCACTTAAGGTCCTCGACCTGTAACAGAACTAATTTACTTTCATTGAGATTTGTAGACCACTGGCCTTGAGGAATAAAGTACCAGAACATTCCCAGGCCACAGAGGCTGGCAAGTCTGTCTGAAGCACCCTCAATTTTCTGATTAGTCCAACAATCATTTAGCAAAATGTTTTTCCTTTTTAAGGTCACAGAAATTACTTACTGACCTCCACTTTGTGCATGTATAGACCTTGCAGTCTTTTGCAGAAAGAATAGAGTACTCCTATACAACTCATGGGTAACAAGGAACCAGATCTTCTTGCACAACCTCTGATAACTCTGTAGCTAACATCATCAAGTCTGCATGTAATCAAGAAATGTCACAGAACACAGCATACCCTTAAATGGTTAAACCCCTTTGAAAATCTCTGTGCCAGGCAAAAACTGGGAGTTGGTCTTAAAAAATATATGTTTATCCATTTTGAGTTTATCTTTGTGTACGGTGTAAGAGAATGGTCAAGTTTCATTCTTCTACATATAGCTGTCCAGTTTTCCCAGCACCATTTATTGAAGAGACTGTCTTTTTTCCACTGGATATTTTTTCCTGTTTTGTCGAAGATTATTTGACCATAGAGTTGAGGGTCCATATCTGGGCTCTCTACTCTGTTCCATTGGTCCATATACACTATGGAGTATTATGCCTCCATCAGAAAGGACAAATACCCAACTTTTGTAGCAACATGGACAGGACTGGAGGAGATTATGCTGAGTGAAATAAGTCAAACAGAGAGAGTCAAGTATCATATGGTTTCACTTATTTGTGGAGCATAACAAATAATATAGAGGACAAGGGTAGATGGAGAGGAGAAGGGAGTTGAGGGAAATTGGAAGGGGAGGTGAACCATGGGAGATTGTGGACTCTGAGAAACAACCTGAGGGTTTTGAAGGGGCAGGGGGTGGGAGGGTGGGGGAACCAGGTGGTGGGTATTGGGGAGGGCACAGATTGCATGGAGCACTGGGTGTGGCAAAAAAACAATGAATACTGTTACACTGAAAATAAATAAAAAATTTAATTTAAAAAAATATATATATGTTTATTTTTGAGAGAGAGAGAATACAAGCAGTGGGAGGAGCACAGGGAGAGGGAGAGAGAGAATCTCAAACAGACTACACACTGAGCTGGATCCCCCAACCCTGAGATCATGATCTGAGCAAAAATCAAGAGTCAGACTGACTGAACCAGGTGCCTTCTAGGAGCTGGCCTTTGTAGAAGACTCTGCCTTCTCCCCAGGTGGGCTGAATAAAGTTCATATTCCTTACCAGTCAAACTCCTCTCCAGTATTGGCCTTTCTAGCAAGGGGCAACTGAACTTGGGTATTATTTGGTTATCCCATAACAATACCATCATTCCCTATCCCCTTTCTCTTTACTTTTCTCCATAATACTTATTATCAACTTATTTATTATGTATATTTGCTTATTTATTCTCTGACATTGAGTGAGGGTGGGAATTTTGT
Source organism: Martes martes (assembly GCF_963455335.1). Taxonomy (NCBI): domain Eukaryota; kingdom Metazoa; phylum Chordata; class Mammalia; order Carnivora; family Mustelidae; genus Martes; species Martes martes. The sequence continues at coordinate 138,692,655 of NC_137889.1, forward strand.
TTAGTTCACTACTCTATATCCACTTCTGAGAGCAATGCCTGACAGGAAATATGTGCTTAGTAAGTTAAATATGAATAAATAGCATGTGCTATTTATTCATATTTATACAAGTAAGCATTAGCTTACTTGTATAGTTGTGTGATAACTTGATTGGTTGTACTAGTCAAAACTGTAAACTTTAGGACAGAGTTTTTATCTTGTTTCATTCTCTTTATTCAGAGTATTCATTGAGTGCCTATACTACATCAGCAATGTTCTAAGCATTAAAAAAAATTTTGTTTCATGGATCCTACATTATAAAAAAACAGCAGTTTATCTGGGGTGTCTGGGTGCCTCAGTGGGTTAAGAATCTGACTCCTGGTTTCAGCTCAGGTTGTGATCTCATGGGCTGTGCCATCAAGCCTGTAGTCATGCTCCTAGATCAGTGCAGAGACTGCTTAAAAGATTCTCCCCCTCTGGCCCTGACACCATGTGCACATGTATGCATTTTTTTCTCTTTCTCTCTCTCAAAACAAATATTTTTTTTAAATCACTAGTTTATCACCTATATGTATACATACAAAAATAATAGTGACTACTATTCAATACAATGTAATTAATTATATTTTCCAGAGAAGAATTCTGTCCTCAGCCATATTGAAGTCCTAACCATCAGTGTGTGCTTTTATTTGGAAATAGGGGCATTGTACATGTAATTAGTTAAGATGAGGACATACTAGAGTAGGGTGGGCTCTTGATCCAAGATGACAGTTGTTCTTCCCCCCCCTCCCTGGGATAAAGTTAGCTCACCTTTTTTTTTTTTAATTTTTATTTTTTAAAATTTCTTTTCAGTGTTACAGAATTCATTGTTTATGCACCACACCCAGTGCTCCATGCAATACATGCCCTCCATAACACCCACCACCAGGTTCACCCAACCTCCCACCCCCCAGCCCTACAAAACCCTCAGATTGTTTTCCATAGTCCACAGTTTCTCATGGTTCGTCTCCCCCTCCAATTTTCCCCAACTCCCTTCTCCTCTCCGTCTCCCCATGTCCTCCATGTTATTCCTTATGCTCCACAAATAAGCAAAACCATATGATAATGGACTCTCTCTGCTTGAGCTATTTCACTCAGCATAATCTCTTCCAGTCCTGTCCATGTAAATACAGAAGTTGAGTATTCATCCTTTCTGATGAGGCATAATACTCCATAGTATGTATGGACCACATCCTCCTTACCCATTTGTCCACTGAAGGGCATCTTGGTTCTTTCCACAGTTTGGCAACTGTGGCCATTGCTGCTATGAACATTGGGGTACAGATGGCCCTTCTTTTCACTACATCTGTATCTTTGGGGTAAATACCCAGTAGTGCAGGTGCAGGGTCATAGGGAAGCTCTACTTTTAATTTCTTAAGGAATCTCCACACTGTTCTCCAAAGTGGCTCCACCAACTTGCATTCCCACCAACAGTGGAAGAGGGTTCCCCTTTCTCCACATCCTCTCCAACACACGTTGTTTTCTGTCTTGTTAATTTTGGCCATTCTAACTGGTGTAAGGTGGTATCTCAATGTGGTTTTGATTTGAATCTCCCTGATGGCTAGTGATGATGAATATTCTTTCATGTGTCTTTTAGCCATTTTTATGTCTTCGTTGGAGAAGTCTCTATTCATGTTTTCTGCCCATTTTTGACATGATTATCAGTTTTGCGTGTGTTGAGTTTCAGAGTTCTTTATAGATCTCGGATATCAGTCCTTTGTCTGTTCGTCATTTGCGAATATCTTCTCCCATTCTGTGGGTTGCCTCTTTGTTTTATTGACTGTTTCCTTTGTGTGCAGAAGCTTTTGATCTTGATGAAGTCCCCAAAGTTCATTTTCCCTTTTGTTTCCTTTGCCTTTGGAGACATATCTTGAAAAAAGTTGCTGTGGCCAATATCGAAGAGGTTACTGCCTCTGTTCTCCTCTAGAATTCTGATAGACTCCTGACTCACATTTAGGTCTTTCATCCATTTCAAGTTTATCTTTGTGTATGGTGTAAGAGAATGGTCTAGTTTCATTCTTCTACACATAGCTGTCCAATTTTCCCAGCACCATTTATTGAAGAGACTGTCTTTTTTCCACTGTATATTTTTGCCTGCTTTGTTGAAGATTATTTGACCATAGATTTGAGGGTCCATACCTGGGCTCTCTACTCTGTTCCACTGGTCTGTGTGTCTGTTTTTGTGACAGTACCATGTTGTCTTGGTGATCACAGTTTTGTAGTTACACTTAAAATCAGGCAACATGATGCCCCCAGTTTTGTTTTCTTTTTCAACATTTCCTTAGAAATTCGGGGTCTCTTCTGATTGCATACAAATTTTAGGATTCTTTGCTCCAGTTCTTTGAAAAATGCCAGCGGAATTTTGATCAGGATGGCATTGAAAGTATAGATTGCTCTAGGCATTATAGACATTTCAACAATGTTTATTCTTTTGATCCATGAGCATGGAATGGTCTTTCATCTCTTTGTGTCTTCTTCAATTTCTTTTATAAGTGTACAGATCCTTTACCTCTTTGGTTAGGTTTATTCCCAGGTCCCTTATGGTTCTTGGTGCTAAAATAAATGGAATTGACTCCCTAATTTCCCTTTCTATAGTTTCATTGTTAGTGTATCAGAAAGCAACAGATTTCTGTACATTGATTTTGTATCCTGCACATTACTGAATTCTGTAAGAGTTCTAGTAGTTTGGGGATGGAGTCTTTTGCGTTTTCCATATAAAGTATCATGTCTTCTGCGAAGAGAGAGAGTTTGACTTCTTCATTGCCAATTTGAATACTTTATATTTCTCTTTGTAGTCTGATTGTTGTTGCTAAGACTTCTAACACTATGTTGAACAAGAGTGGTGAGAGTAGGCATCCTTGTCATATTCCTGACCTCAAAGGGAAGGCTGTCAGCTTTTTCCCATTGAGGATGATATTCGCTGTGGGTTTTTCATAGCTAGATTTTATCGAGTTGAGGAATGTTCCCTCTATCCCTATACTTTGAAGTGTTTTAATAAGGAACTGATGCTGGATTGTGTAAAATGTTTTTCTGCATCAATTGAGAGGACCATGCGGTTTTTCTCTCTTCTCTTATCGATTTTTTTATCACATTGATTGATTTGCAAATGTTGAACCATACTTGCAACCCAGGGATAAATCCCACCTGGTCATGGTGGAAAATCTTTTTAATGTACTGTTGGATCCTATTAGCTAGGATCTTGTTGAGAATCTGAGCATCCATATTCATCAGGGATATTGGTCTGAGATTCTCCTTTTTGGTGGGGTCTTTGCCTGGTTTGAGGGTAATGCTGGGGCCATAAAAAGAGTCTGGAAGTTTTCCTTCTGCTTCAATTTTTTGAAACAGCTTCCGGAGAATAGGTACTATTTCCTCTCTGAAAGTTTGGTAGAATTCCCCAGGGAATCTGTCAGGTCCTGGGCTCTTGTTTTTTGGGAGGTTTTTGATCACAGCTTCAGTCTCATTACTAGATATTGGTCTATTCAGGTTGTCAATTTCTTCCTGATTCAGTTTTGGAAGTTATAGTTTTCCAGGAATGCATCCATTTCATCTAGGTTGCTTAACTTATTGGCTTATAAGTGTTGATAATAATTTCTGATGACTGTTTTTATTTTCTTGGTGTTAGTTGTGATCTCTCCCTTTTCATTCATAATTTTATTAATTTGAGCCTTCTCTCTTTTCCTTTAGATTAGTTTGGCCAATCATTTATCAATCTTATTGATTCTTTCAAAACACCAGATTCTAGTTTCATTGATGCATTCTTCTGTATCTTTAGTGTCTATCTCATTGATCTCTGCTCTAAGCTTGATTACTTCCCTTCTCGTGTGTGGAGTTGGATTAACTTGTTGTTGATTCTCTAGTTCTTTAAGGTGTAAAGACAGCTGGTGTATTATGGATTTTTCAATTTTTTTTAAAGGAGGCTTGGATGGCTATGTATTTCCCCCTTAGGACAGTCTTTGCTGTACCCCATAGGTTTTGGACCAAAGTGTCCTCAATCTCATTGGTTTCCATGAATTATTTAAGTTCTTCTTTGATTTCCTGGTTGACCCAAGCATTCTTAAGCAAGGTGGTCTTTAGTTTCCAGGTGTTTGAATTCCTTCTGAACTTTTTCTTGTGGTTGAGTTCCAGTTTCAAAGCATTGTGATCTGAGAAAATGCAGGGAATAATCTCAATCTTTTGGTATTGGTTGAGCCCTGATTCTCAGGAAAGTTGAGTCCTTTAACAAAGATATCAAGATACACCCAGGAAGAATAAAAATGACCTTCTTCACCCACACTGAGAATTTATAACCCCCTTCTAGCTTTCTCTTCTGTCACTGTTTCTGTGTATTTGTTTTTGTTCTGGTAGTATATAAATCTTATACTTGAGGTTCATTTTGGCTGGGTTCTTTTTTTTTCTTGTCATTTACTTTTGTCAGTCTTTTTTTCTGTCTGTTTTCGTTTGTATACTTTATAAATCTTACCTTTGGGTCCCATTCAGTCTGGGTCTTCTCTTTTCTTTTTTCTTTTTTCCTCTCTTTCTCTCTCTTTCCCTTTTCCTTTTATCTTTCTTTTTGATAGGGACTCTCGGTTGCTCAGAAGCATTCCAGAGTGCACCTTGCCTGCACCATGGTTGATATATTCAGCTACACATACCCTCAGCCATCTCTCACAAAAATGACTAGGAGGAGGAATGCCCAACAGAGGAAAAATTCAGAGACTGTGCCCTCTCCATCAGAGCTATTGGATATGGACATAAACAGTATGTTAGAAAGGGAATTCAGGCTAACAATTATCCAGGCAATGGCTAGGTTGGAGAAAGCCTTTAATGACAAAATGGAATTGATTAGGGCAGAAGTGAAAGCCACCACAGAAGATGTTAACAATGCTCTCAATGAGTTCCAATCTAATCTAAATTCTCTAACAGCTAGGGTAACTGAGGCAGAAGATAGAATTAGTGATCTAAACAACAAACTGATAGAGAAAAAGGATCAGGAGGACGCCTGGAACAAACAGCTTAGAAGCCATGAAGACCATTGTTCTTATAAGAAAAGGAGAGAGACAAACAGGGAGAGAATGCCTGTTATGTGGTGACAGAGGCAGAGGTTGGAGTTATGCAACCACAAGCCAAGGAACACCAAGGATTGCCAACAACTCCATAAGATAAAAGAAAGGCATGAAAGTCAAGTATCATATGGTTTCACTTATTGGTGGAGCATAACAAATAATACAGAGGACAAGGGTAGATGGAGAGGAGAAGGGAGTTGAGGGAAATTGGAAGGGGAGGTGAACCATGAGAGACTATGGACTCTGAAAAACAACCTGAGGGTTTTGAAGGGGCGGGGTGGGAGGGTGGGGGAACCAGGTGGTGGGTATTAGGGAGGGCACAGATTGCATGGAGCACTGGGTGTGGTGAAAAAACAATGAATACTGTTACGCTGAAAATAAATAAAAAATTTAATTAAAAAAAAAAAAAAAAGAAAGGCATGAAATAGTTTCTTCCCTAAAGTTTTTGAGAGGGCATGACCTGGTCAACACCTTGATTTTGGAGTTCCATCCTCCAACATCATGATATAATAAACTTCTGTTGTTTCAAGGCATTCAGTATGTGGTTCTTGCTACAGAAACCCTAGGAAATTAATACAACATTCCGTATGTTCTTCTTAAAAGTTGATGTTAGCACTCATTCCATCAACTACGAGTGTCTATCTCCCCTCCCTCTGAACCTGAGTGAACTTTAATGGCTGCCTTGCCCAATGTAGCAACACCCTGTGACTTCTAAAGCTAGGTCATAAAAATGTCATTCACTTCTACCTTGTTTTCTCAGGATGTTGTTTTTGAAATTTACCTACTGTACTGTGTGAAAACCCAAGCAGTCCATGGAACAGTCTAAGTAAAAAGGTATCAAAGTCCCTGGCTCAGAGCCTTGGCTGAGCTCCCAGACAAGGGCCTGCACTAATTTGTTAACCATAAGAATGAGCCATTTTGAAAGTGAATTCTCCAGCTCCCATTGAGTTAGCTCCCAGCTAATATGTGAAATAAAGATGAACTGTTCCCACTGAGCCCTGCCAAATTAGATTCATGGGTAGTATAAATAACTTTGCGTTCTGAGCTGTAAGTTTTGGAGTAGTTTGTTACACAACAAACTGATGCACAGAAAACTGATGCATATATGCTTATTAAATATTTATTGAATTGGGGCGCCTGGATGGCTCAGTGGGTTAAAGCCTCTGCCTTTGGCTCAGGTCATGATCCTGGGGTTCTGGGATCGAGTCCCACATTGGGCTCTCTGCTCAGCAGGGAGCCTGCTTCCTCCTCTCTGTCTCTGCCTGCCTCTCTGCATACTTGTAATCTCTGTCAAATAAATAAATAAAATCTTTAAAAATATATATATTTATTGAATGAATAAATAAATGCTTTCATACTTTATACTGGTAATGTGGCCTAGTAATATGGTAGATCCCCCAAAGTGGTCTAATTTAAAATGAGAAGATATTTATTTTTTATTATCTGAATAGTCAGACACCATAAATGCACACATTGGTATAAATAATAGACCATGTTTCTGGAAGAGGCTTGAAGGGATGGAATCCAGTGTTGATGTAGAGATTTACCCTGGAGGGACTTAGACACATCATCCTCTGAGATGGAGTGATGGAGGTAAGAATTTTCCCATAGACTTGCTTCTGGCTCCATACTGTTGAATCCTTGTTTCTCATCTTCTAACTATGCATTTCTGTTCCTGACCCCACAGGACACATTCATATCACAATAAAACTTTTGGTCCCAGGGGCGCCTGGGTGGCTTAAGTGGGTTAAAGCCTCTGCCTTTGGCTCAGGACATGATCCCAGGGTCATGGGATTGAGCCCCACATAGGGCTCTCTGCTCAGCAGGGAGACTGCTTCCTCCTTTCTCTCTACCTGCCTCACCACCTCCTTGTGATCTCTGTCTGTCCAATAAATAAATTTAAAAGAAAAAACTTTTGGTCCCATACCTCCATATCATAAAAATGGACTAATTGACACAGCAGGTGGGAGGGATATTCTTAGAACCCATTCTTACACTATGATAGCTAGTAATCAATGATACATAAATGACTACACACCACATAAATATTATGCACTAAAACTAAGTAATTATATTTCCTATTCTATTCTCAGTTAGCTTCATGGTGTATCCGTCTTTACCTCTGTACATTTTAACTCATCTGTCTTCTTTTTCCTGCCCTGCCCAACACACACACACACACACACACACACACACACACACACACACACACCATACATATATCTTTATTATTAGAGCTTAAGTCTTTGATCTTTATTAAAATTATTAAAAGCTGAGAAAATCTCAGTGTCAATTTTAGGGGCAAGACTTCTTCAAGATAAAAACATGAAAATATTGCATCCCAATATAGGAAGCTTGATTTGGGGAAGAAATATAATTGAGAGAGGAAAATAAATTTTGGCCAACTACAGTGCTATTCAGTCTGCTAGTATTTGCTATGTAGCTAGACTAAGTCAATGCCTAATATAACATATTCTAGAAATTTATCTTTATTACATAATGGAATTTGGACAAAGGTTGATTTTCAAGGATGATTGGGGAAGTAAGAAAACTAAAGGTGAAGGAAATATGGTGACCATTAAAAATTGTCAATTATTAAACTTCAATACACAAAAATTTAGAAATCTCCTATTATGGATATTGAGTAGATGAGGGGGAGTGTGTGTGTGTGTGTGTGTGTGTGTGTGTGTGTGTGTGATATTATTCTTTTGGTCTTGGTTTTGCTTTTTATTATTTTTTTGATTACTTTTTTTACATGGGATATTCTGGGTGGGGGGGGGAGAATGCTGACATCTTGGAAAATATGTACCTTTGTAAGATAACCTTATTAAGTAGTACATAATTCCAAGCCCATAGAAGTCTGAGTTACATATTTTAAGAATATTCTTATTTGTTTTAGCAAATAACTTCCCAAATTCCCAAATGTCCACCCTTCCCATGTCACTTTGATCCTTGTAGTTGCAAGTATGGTAATTTGAGAACACAAATAAGTACTTTCTGAACTTCCAATTCCAGCTTCCACTTACAATTTCTGGAAATCAGTTTTGCTTTTCAATTCAACTGCTCTGGGTGGCTTTGTTGTCTATATACCTAAGTCATTAAATATTTTTAACTATACTTGGCTCTTTTAGTATAAGCTGAAATCACTTCCTCTTTTTTTTTCACTAAATAGTTTAGAAGCCTCCAATTGCTCCCCTCAAAATGGTTTCTTTTCTTACTATTGAGAATTTTGTTCAAAATACTAACCCACCTACTCTTACTTACATATTCTTTGTTTAAATTGAATAAACCCATGTTATTTTAAAATCCTTGATGTTTAGCACTTTGCTTCATTTTTCTTTAAATTATCTTTGAATTATTTTCAAGCTATTTTTTAGAAAAATAGGATAGTTTTGGATCCAGGGCAGTATTTCAGAATGTAAAGACTATAGACTTTGGAATCTCACAGACATCCTTTCATTACAGTTTTGACACTTTTTAACTTTGTGTCTTGGGCTGGTTATTGTTATTTACACTGAGGCTCAATTTCCTCAGGGTACTTTGAAACAACACTAATATCTGTCACTGGGTTCTTGTGAAACATAAATATAGTCACATAAAATGAGCTTACCATAGTATCCAATACAAAATAGGCACTTAATACATATTAGCTATTATTACTATAATTGATATGTATCATTTATTTACTTCATTCTACCTCAAAAAACTACAAAATGTAAATCATAGGTTTAAATAGGCAAATCATGACTCTCTAGCTTCCCTACAAATAAGCAAGTAATTCTTAGAGAATAACATATCAAACTAAATTCCAATTTTTTTAGTGATAAATAAGACATAGTTTTGACAGAAAAAAAAAATGATTCAGCAAAAGCTGAAGTGTACTTTGAGGATAGGTTGGTTCATAGCTTAACCAAAAAAGATATAAAACTCCCAGAGGAAAAAAATAGAGCAAACGAAAGCAGAAAGAAATAATACAGACTTCTCCAAGATCTGAGCAAATAGGACCTTGGAAAGGAAAAGATGGGAAAAGGTGTTCAGATTATGTGATAGCGAATTGTATGAATTATGTGATAGATGAAGAGTTTCTCTACCCCATCCATTCACACATAGAATTATCTATTCATTCATCTTACATTTATTAATTAATAGATCATACTATGTGTCTAGTATTTTCCCAGGCACTGGGAATACACAAGTGAACAAGATAATAGTAACAGTGCTTTAATAGCTACCTGAAGTGATGCAATAATAGTATTTAAAAATATCTTCAGGGGACGCCTGGGTGGCTCAGTTGGTTAAGCAGCTGCCTTCAGCTCAGGTCATGATCCCAGCATCCTGGGATTGAGTCCCACATCGGGCTCCTTGCTCCGCAGGGAGCCTGCTTCTCCCTCTGCCTCTGCCTACCACTCTGTCTGCCTGTGCTCGCTCGCTCTCTAACAAATAAATTTAAAAAAAATATATCTTCAGAGCACACATTTACTCTAGCTTTCTGATTACCTAGGGTAGATTAGAATTTATAGTGAAAAGAATGTAAAGGCAAAAACTGAGTTAATATTCAATAACTAACATTCAAAAATATGGTTGTAAATCAGAATCTTAGATTTAAAGCAAGACCTTTGGCTTGGATTTTGAAAATCTTCTATCTCCCTTTTAGTATATGAAAAGGAAATCAGAGAAGGCTTTGCTTTGCCTATAGCATCTTCCAAGAGTGTAAAAATAGCCCTGCCAGCTTAAGACAACCAGAATAGCTCTGAAATAGTAGGAGGAAGTTTACAGACACAAAAGAAAAACAGTTTACTCTTCTGGCCCAAAGAATCATGGGAACAAGGAAAGTAAGATAGGCAGACATAAGCCTCCATTTTCCTTTTCCAAGCTTCAACCAGCGAAGAGACAATACTAGATAATGTGAAGAGAGGGTCTAGGAAAGGGGACCTACAGGAGCCTAAGTAAGACCAATTAAATAAAGGAGTGCTGTGGGGTCCTGAGCAAGCCAAACAAGAAATACAAATTATACCAGCCATGGTTCAGCCTTGAATGCTAGCAGGACATACTGCACCCAAGTGTTCTGGCATATTACCTGAAGACAAAAGGAGGCAAAGGATGACACTTAAAGATGCTAGAACTTCTCTACTTTGACGAGGATGTTTTCATCCCACCCATCCTTCTTTGGATCATCATCATCTTCCCTATCTTTGTGGAGGCTGACATGATCTTAGGAAGAAGGCAGAGAAGAGGAAAAAGTGTATGAAAGGCTCCACAAGTTTTGCAAAAAGTATTAAACACTGTCCAAATAGTCAGTTTTAAATTATTGAACCAGATAAGCTTTACATTGGATATTAAGTTCTTTTTTTCTCCCAATTTGCTCATGAAGGTTATATGGAAAGGGTGTATAAGTTGTAGACTACATTCAGTAATGTAGGGTGAATTTTTAACCTCAGTTAACTTACACCTATTGAATTGTGACCATGTTTCTGATATCATGTCTCTTCTGCCTACAAAGAAACTTAAAGATAGAATCAAGAATTTTGGAATATCAGCACGTGGAAAAAATGCAGAAAAAAATATAGTTCCTCCTGACAGGGTTAACTGACTTATCTATATTTATCAGTTAGTCAGTGGAAGAACCAGGACTTGTAAGCCCAATAATGAAATTTAGACCCAAAGAAATGGCAGGTAGCTTCTATACATTTTGGATAAAGAGGCATAAATCTGTGAGGAATTGATAGGACAAAGAAAATATATGCTTGGGAGCTTCAGTTAATGAGGAATTCTAAACAGAGTTTGGCTGGCATAGTAAATTAATGAGAGTAAAAAGATTAGTTTATATAGGCTTCTTTGGTCCTGAATTCCCTATCTCTGACATTAAAGATGTCTAACTACATCCTAGTATAGGGATGGTAACTTCCACTTGAGAGATTTATTTCCTGTTTACTGGAGACTAAGGGGTCTCAGAGTATTCTTCTTGCACTGGCTTTCTCTTAAGTAACTTTAAATTAAAATAATCAACATAGCAAAGTAAACCACACTATGTCCCCACACAATGCAGCCATGCTGACATCTAATGTTCTGAAAGCCCAAGGAGAGGACTCAGCTAAGACACACCCACACTCCTGACCCAGGAAATTTTGAGGTAATACATGGGTATTGTTTCAAACTACTAAGTTTGGAGACACCTGGGTGGTTCAGTTGGTTAAGAGTCTGAATCTTGGTTTTGGCTCAGGGTTGTGGGAATGAGCCTCAATTTGACTTCTGTGCTCAGTGGGAAGTCTGCTTGAAGATTCTCTCTCTCTGCCCCTAACCCCACTAATGCACAATCTCTCTAAAATAAATAAATAAATCTAAACAAACAAACAAACAAACTACTAAGTTTGTGTAATTTGCTACACAGCAATAGATTACTATTACAGATATGTATTCCTATATTTTACGCAGTGTATATTAGTACCCAGCTGTTACTGGTGATTTTTTCAGTAGGTGCCTTGAGATTTATTCACGAATTATTCCTATGATTCACATTTTAATTGTACTGGTTAGTCAACCATATACCATGAACCTATGATTGCCTGTATCTATATAGCTTGTATATTCAATATCTGTGAAAAATCCTTCTGTGTTATCCTTTGAAAGACTTGCTCAAAAGGGTAATTGTGTTTCATCTATTAATTACAATGGAATGAAACAGGCAAAGAGGAGAATTATATATATATGAAATTATAAATCACAAGGTGAATCTCTAGGGAATGGTGACCTAGGAGGTAGGGAGATCACAATCTGGTTCAAGTTTAGCTTTACTGAGGACAATATTTCAAGTTTGAAGAAATCAAGTGCATCAGATTGTGACCAGAATAAAACTATTGGATGTAGGTTGAAAAAAACAAAATATTTTGTTGCCATATCAAGCCAGGTATATTTCTATAGGCTAAGGATGTATTAAAGATATCAGCTGACAAATCCATAGTACTTTTATATTTATTCAACAGTTCACAGTAACATTAATTTCTAGTTATCACTACTTACTAAGAAAATTGTCTTCTAGTTCTATTCATCCACAATATGAAAAGCAAACTATTTCAACATCACTTTGTTTTTACTTAGACACTGCACAGAACAATCTTTAGATTAGAAAGTATTTACTGACAATCATTTGTTTCATTCAGTTAACACTTAATGAGTGTTAAGGTGCTCAAAATAAAATGATAAAAGCCACAGCCCTAGGGAAGCTTGACTCTAACTGATCTCCTTTAAGATCCTTTTATGTCCTCAGTGCTGTGCTAAGCCCTATTGGTAATCAGTCCTAATGATATGCCAGGTTCTTTGCCTAAAGAAAATTGATTCAGGCAAATGGAAATAAACACTCTAATACTAGTGCTAACTTGGTTGAAGCAGATGATCTGTGCCATAAAATGTCAGAGAAAGAGAAATCACTGAGGACTAAAATAATCCCAAAAGCCTCAGGTGGGAAGGAGAGAGCTCAAGCTGATCCTGAAAAAAATGGTATAACTTATAAAAGCTGTGGAAATTTTTAAGACATTCTGGGTAAGGAGAGTATCCTAAGAGCATGGGCGGAGGTGGGAATGGAGCTGGAGTAAACTTAATATGTTTGAGGAACATGAAGAAAATGTGCCTATATAGAGCAGAGAGTGCTTTCTGATTGAATAGAGAGAGCAGAAAATAAGAATATCAGATAAAGGTACAGATCCAAGTATACTTAACATCTTTTACTCAGCATTTTCTCATTTAGTAGCTCTATCATGTTTGGAATAGACGTCATATTCAGCAGAATCTGTTGGTAATTTTAGTAATATACGGAAGGACTATATTTCTTCTCTGTGTAATAATATTCTGAAAATTTTATCCTCCTCATAGCTAGTTTACAAGTGTTCTGATTAGAGAAAGATTAGAGGAAGAGATGAGGCCCTCAAAAGACATGCTAATTTAACAATATACGCCTGTCATCAGTTTCTGTTGCTATTTTTTGTTGTTGTTGTATGTGTTGGTTAGGTTGGGTTTGGTGTTTCATTTTGTTTTGCTAAGGGCAAAGATGACCAAGGTATGCAAGTTTGAAATATCATTGGATGACTTGAGAGTTATCTTAGTAAAATGTATGAGGGGTAATGAAGCTCCAAGAGAATGTCAGTAAAGTGTTCTATAAAGTAACTTAAATACATTAAAATATTACAGGATAGTTCAAGAAATGCAGAATCTCATCAAGATATAAGTTTACTGCACCCTTGGTAGTGTACAGAATTTTCCCTTGTCAAATCAAAAGAAAGAATCTTCCAAGGTTATCATTTTATCCTAAAAACAAAAACAAAAACAAAAACAAAACAAAACAAAAAAAAAAAGCAGACTGTAAAACCAGAGCCAGCCAAGGCATACAGACTCGAAGGACCCTATGTTCACAGAAATTATAACATCATCTGTTAGAGAAGAAATACTCACATATTGACAAAAGCAGATCACATTCAGTGCCTGGCTTGAAATAGTCACAATAGCATGGAAATAAATTGTTGATATAACTTCAACTTGTTTGAGATGACAAAATTGTTCCTTCAGTAAGAAGTATCTTCTTAACCCCCAGGATAGTTTTAGAGTAAAGAAATGAAGAAGTAATTCAATCCATAGTATTAATACTCTTGATTATGAATACTTTTTATAACTTAAAGTTCTTGTAATGTTTAAAAGAATTGACACATTGGAGAATGTAACAGTTTAGTTTTGTGATTCTAATAAAAAATGTGTGATTAATTTCTGATTTCTGATTTTTTAGTTGAAAGGTATGAGAGTTTAACTTAAGTTCAAAGGCTTTCACTCTTCATTGAAAGCATGCAAAATGTTTTTCTATCTCTGGAGCATATTATTAAATTAATTATGAGGTCTCTTAAAGGATATCTATTCTGATTAATTTATAGAGATAAATGGTCAGTTAATATAAACCAAATATTTCAAAAATTCTGAAAAAATAAGGAAGTTGAATTTTTAATACTTTAAATGTGCTAGACATGGGTCTCTTATTAAAACAATTTTCTGGGTTAAATGTTGGCTTTATTACACCTTTGATTAGTTAAGGGGAAAAAGCCAAAGACCAATGCCATAGGCCTTCAACAAAAGACAGTCTCAGAGCCTCATGGAAAAATACTAACAGTTATTTTAAACCACTGGCACTTCAAATAATTGACTTTGGGGTATGGGTTTCTGAACTAATATTATTTAGAAAACTACAAGTGCACTGGTTTTCAGGATTTTTTCCCATGAAACAGAAAGTTTTATGAAAGCATTTACTTAATCTAAGATTCCAGTGGAACAAGAATACAGAGAACTGAGCAAATTCATGTGGGAACTGTTATTATAAGTATTTGTAATATTGTCTTGTTGTAAGGTTCTATTTTTTGGATATATGAAGTATGGCTCTGGATTTGTAAAGCCGATTCAAGGAGACATCTATTAACACTCTGTTGCACCTATGTAAAAAATTAGACTAAACTAAATGAGACCATCCGTGTGTGTGTGTGTGTGTGTGTGTGTGTGTGTGTGAATAATCTTTAATATTATCATGATTATCAGGTGGGGAAATGATCGGAAAATTGTGAAAGACTTTGAAATGGGGAAGGGAAGATTATGAGTATCCTTTCAAAGGAACCACTAAGCATTGTCTAGTGTATGCCTCCATGTTATCTAGAAGTCTGCCCCTTGTTTATCTCTAACTAAGCATTTATACAACTCGGCAAATTATTAAAAAATGATAGAATGTAAATGATTCTTATCTGGAGAGATGCAAATTAATTTCATCTCACAAAAGTACAATCAATTTCACCACCATCACCCTCATTCCAAAGAAGAACCTATTTGTAGCTATTAGCAAATACATTTCATACTTCCTGATTGCCTCTACTCTCTGTTTTACATGTTACAGGTTTCCTTACGATTAATTAAATGAAATACCTGACACATATTTATTTCATATTTGAACAAAATCCATAATATTGTCTCTTTTAAAAAATTTTCCTTCAACATAAGCATGCTATAAATTATTTTTTTTAATTTTATTTTATTTTCAGTGTTCCAGAATTCATTGTTTATGCACCACACCCAGTGCTCCATGCAGTATGTGCCCTCCTTAATACCCACCACCAGGCTCTCCCAACCTCTCATCCCTCTCCCCTCCAAAACCCTCAATTTGTATCTCAGAGTCCACAGTCTCTCATGGTTCATCTCCCGCTCCAGTTTCCCCCAACTCCCTTCTCCTCTCCATCTCCCCATGTCCTCCATGTTATTCCTTATGCTCCACAAGTAAGTGAAATCATATGATAATTGACTCTCGGCTTGACTTTTTTCACTCAGCATAATCTCTTCCAGTCCTGTCCATGTTGATACAACAGTTGGTCATTCACCCTTTCTGATGGAGGCTTAATAGCCCATTGTATATGTGGACGAAATCATCTTTATCTATTCGTCCATTAAAGGGCATCTTGTTTTTTTTCCCACAGTTTGGCGACTATAGCCATTGCTGCTATGAACATTGGGGTACATATGGCCCTTCACTACATCTGCATCTTTGCAGTAAATACCCAGTAGTGCAATTGTAGGGTCATAGAGTAGCTCTATTTTTAATTTCTTAAGGAATCTCCACACTGTTTTCCAAAGTGGCTGCACCAACTTGCATTCCCACCAACAGTGCAAGAGGGTTCCCCTTTCTCCACATCCTACCCAACACTTGTTATTTCCTGTCTTGTTAACTTTGGCTATTCTAACTGATGTAAGGTGGTATCTCAATGTGGTTTTGATTTGAATCTTCCTGATGGAAATTATTATCAATAGTTATGTGCCAATAAGTTAAGCAACCTAGAAGAAATTGATGCATTCCTGGAAATCTATAAATTTCCAAACTGAATCAAGAAGAAACTGACATCCTGAATAGACCATATCTAGTAATGAGATTGAAAGAGTGATCAAAAGCCGCCCAAAAAACAAGAACCCAGAACCTGGTGGATTCCCTGGGGAATTCTACCAAACATTCAAAGAAGAAATAATAGCTATTCTGAAGCTGTGTCAAAAATAGAAACAGAAGGAAAACTTCCAGACTCTTTTTTAAAAATATTTTATTTATTTATTTGACAGACAGAGATCACAAGTAGGCATGAGGCAGGCAGAGAGAGAGAGGAAGGGAAGCAGGCTCGCCACTGAGCATAGAGCCTGATGCAGGACTCCATCCCAGGACCCTGAGATCATGACTTGAGCCGAAGGCAGAGGCTTAACCCACTGAGCCACCCAGGCGCCCCCAGACTCTTTTTCTGAAGCCAGCATTACCGTGATCCCCAAATCAGGAAAAGACCCCATCAAAAAGGAGTATTTCCTACCTATATCCCTGATGAATATGGATGGCAAGATTCTCAACGAGATCCAAGCTAATAGGAACCAACAGTACATTAAAAAGATTATCCGCCATGAACAGGTGGGATTTATCCCTGGGATGCAAGTGTGGTTCAACATTTGCAAATCAATCCGTGTGAGAGAACAAATCAATAAGAGAAGAGAGAACACATGGTCCTCTCAATTGATGCAGAAAAAGCATTTGATACAGCATCCTTTCCTGATTAAAATGCTTCAAAGTATAGGGATAGAGGGAACATTCTTCAATTTCATAAAATCTATCTATGAAAAACCCACAGTGAATATCATTCTCAATGGGGAAAAGCTGACAGTCTTCCCACTGAGATCAGGAACAAGACAAGGATGCCACTCTTGCCACTCTTGTTCAACTTAGTACTAGAAGTCCTAGCAACCACAATCAGACAACAAAAAGAATTACAAGGTATTCAAATTGGGAATGAAGAAGTCAAACTCTCTCTCTTTGCAGATGACATGATACTTTATATGGAAAACCCAAAAGACTCTACCCCCAAAATACTAGAACTCATACAGCAATTCAGCAGTGTGGCAGGATACAAAATCAATGTACAGAAATCAGTTGGTTTCTTATACACTAACAATGAAAATATAGAAAGGGAAATTAGAGAATTAACTTGATTTACTATAGCACCAAGAATGATAAGATACCTGGGAATAAACCTAACCAAAGAGGTAAAGGATCTGTACTTGAGGAACTACAGAACACTCATGAAAGAAATTGAAGAAGACCCAAAAAGATGGAAAAGCTTTCCATGCTCATGGATCAGAGGAATAAACACTGTTAAAATGTCTAATAAGTCAAGCAGCGAGAGTCAATTATCATATGGTTTCACTTATTTGTGTTGCATAAGGAATAACACGGAGGACATCAGGAGATTGAGAAGAGAAGGGAGTTGGGGAAATTGGAGGGGGAGATGAACCATGAGAGACTGTGGACTCTGAGGAACTAACTGAGGGTTTTGGAGTGGAGGGGTATGGGAGGTTGGGTGAGACTGGTGGTGGGTATTAAAGAGGGCACATATTGCATGGAGCACTGGGTGTGGTGCATAAACAATGAATTCTGGAACACTGTAAAGAAATTTTAAAAAATAATTTTTTTTAAATGTCTATACTGCCAAGAGCAATCTGTACTTTCAATGCCATCCTGATCAAAATTCCACTGGCATTTTTCAAAGTGCTTGAACAAACAATCCTAAAATTTGTATGGAACCAGAAGATCCCCCTAATTGCTAAGGAAATGTTGAAAAAGAAAAGTTATTTTGTTTTAAATTTTATTTCAAACTTGCTTTCTAAAGAATCAATTTAACTTTCTAAAAAGTTAAATTTTAGAGAAAGGGCTTTCTAAAAGAATGAATTCAAAGATTTCTGTCCTGTTAGTTATATTTCATAGGATTGAAACTTTTTAAAAAAGAGTAGTTAGGGGGCGCCTGGGTGGCTCAGTGGGTTAAAGCCTCTGCCTTTTGCTCAGGTCATGATCCCAGGGTCCTGGGATCCAGCCCCGCATTGGGCTCTCTGCTCAGCAGGGAGCCTGCTTCCCTTCCTCTCTCTCTGCCTGCCTCATACCTACTTGTGATCTCTGTCTGTCAAATAAATAAAATCTTTGAAAAAAAAAAAGAGTAGTTAGATACTCATTGCAAGACTAGATATAGAAGACTTAATTCAAGATCTGTATGGTGACTAACATAACACAATAAAAAAATAAAAATCTAAAAATTAAAAAAAAAATCATTAAGCTCCTTGTGAGACTGGTTAAAACATGTTAGGGTACCTCCATGGTTGATAGTCAGGAGGAGTTTCCCAGAAGAGGCTCTTAAATCTATTAGTAAAATTGCTTAAAGATTTCACCAGAAATGTTAATTACTTTCCAAAATAGTTGGTAGACTAAGTTGCTCCAGACTAAGTTTAGGAGTTTGTTTGTTTGTTTGTTTGTTTGTTTTCCATATCCTGAACATGTTTCGAAGAACCTGAAATTTACTTCATTTCTAGGCTTAATTAATCATATTTAAAAGAGTTAAGTACTTTAAAGGAGTGTTGCTTAATAGAGTAATCACTTGTTACTCTATTCAAATGTTAGTCATTTGAAGTACTTAAAAGCAAAATCAAACACATTAAACTTTAAATGAAATTTAAATGTTTCATAATAGGGGAACCTGGTGACTCAGTTGGTTAAGCATGTACCTTCAACTCAGGTCATGATCCCAGAGTCCTGGGATTGAGTCCTGCATTGGATTCCCTGTTCGGCGGGAAGCTGGCTTCTCCCACTGCTGCTCCCGTTGCTTGTGCTCTCTCTGTTAAATAAATAAAATCTTTAAAAAATTTTAAGAAAATGTTTCATGATACATAATTAAACTTGTAAATGAGACTTATTGTTCAAGCAAGTTTAATCCTTTCAACTGAATTAAATAATCATAAGCCAAAAGTCTTCCAAAATACAGTTATTTTATTTTACATATAATTACTAAATTTAGAAATTTTAATAAGTAAATTGTAAGTTAAACAAGAAGTTTTAGGAATATTTAAAATTTTTCTTTTCTATTTCTTTTCAGTGTTCCAGAATTCATTGTTTATGCACCACACCCAGTGCTCCATGCAATACGTGCCCTACATAATACCCACCACCAGTCTCACCCAAACTCCCACCCGCTTCCCTCTCAAACCCTCAGTTTGTTTCTCAGAGTCCACTGTCTCTCATGGTTCATCTCCCCCTCCAATTTCCCCCAACTGACTTCTCCTCTCCATCTCCCCATGTCCTCCATGTTATTCCTTATGCATCACAAATAAGCAAAACCATATGATAATTGACTCTCTCTGCTTGACTTATTTCACTATGCATAATCTCTTCCAGTCCCGTCCATGTTGATACAACAGTTGGGTATTCATCCTTTCTGATGGAGGCATAATACTCCATTGTATATATGGACCATATCGTCTTTCTCCATTCATCTGTCGAAGGGCATCTTGGTTCTTTCCACAGTTTGGCGACTATGGCCAATTGCTGCTATGAACGTTAGGGTACTGATGGCCCTTCTTTTCACTATGTCTGTATCTTTGTGGTAAACACCCAGTAGTGCATGTGCAGGGTCATAGGGAAGCTCTATTTTTAATTTCTTAAGGAATCTCCACACTGTTTTCCAAAGTAGCTGCACCAACTTGCATTCCCACCAACAGTATAAGAGGGTTCCCCTTTCTCCACGTCCTCTCCAAAACTTGTTGTTTACTGTCTTATAAACTTTGGCCATTCTAACTGGTATAAGGTGGTATCTCAATGTGGTTTTGGTTTGAATCTCCCTGATGGCTAGTGATGATAAACATTTTCTCATGTGTCTGTTAGCCATTTTTATGTCTTCATTGGAGAAGTGTCTGTTCATGTATCCTGCCCATTTTTTGACATGATTATCTGTTTTGTGTGTGTTGAGTTTCAGTTCTTTATAGATCCTGGGTATTAGCCCTTTGTCTCTATTGTCATGTGCAAATATCTTCTCCCATTTTGTGGGTTGCCTCTTTGTTTTGTTGACAGTTTTCTTTGCTGTACAGAAGCTTTTGATCTTAATAAAGTCCAAAAAATTCGTTTTTGCTTTTGTTTCCTTTACCTTTGGAGACATGTCTTGAAAGAAGTTGCTGTGGCCAATGTCAAAGAGGTAACTGCCTACGTTCTCCTCTAGGATTCTGATGGATTCCTGCCTGACGTTGAGGCCTTTTATCCATTTTGAGTTTATCTTTGTGTATGGTGTAGGAAATGATCGAGTTTCATTCTTCTACACATAGCTGTCCAATTTTCCCAGCATCATTTATTGACAAGACTATCTTTTTTCCACTGTATATTTTTTCATGCTTTGACAAAGGTCCATATCTGGGCTCTCTACTCTGTTCCACTGGTCTGTGTGTCTGTTTTTATGCAAGTACCATGCTGTCTTGGGGACACAGCTTTGTAGTAAAGCTTGAAATCAGGTAACGTGATGCCTCCAGTTTTGTTTTCAACTTTTCCTTAGAAATTCGGGGTCTCTTCTGATTCCATACAAATTTTAGGATTATTTGATCCAGCTCTTTGAAAAATGTTGATCGGAACGGCATTGAAAGTATAGATTGCACTAGGCAGAATAGACGTTTTCACAATGTTTATTCTTCTGATCCATGAGCACGGAATGGTCTTCCATCTTTTTGTGTCTTCTTCAATTTCTTTAATGAGTGTTCTGTAGCTCCTCAAGTACAGATCCTTTACCTCTTTGGTTAGGTTTATTCCCAGGTATCTTATGGTTCTTGGTGCTATAGTAAATGGAAGCGATTTTCTAATTTCCCTTTCTGTATTTTCATTGTTAGTGTATAAGAAAGCAACTGATTTCTGTACACTGATTTTGTATCCTGCCACATTATTGAATTGCTGAATGAGTTCTGGTAGTTTGAGGGTAGAGTCTTTTGGGTTTTCCATATAAAGTATCATGTCATCTGTGAAGAGAGAGAGTTTGTCTTCTTCATTGCCAATTTGAATACTTTATATTTCTCTTTGTAGTCTGATTGCTGTTGCTAGGACTTCTTTTTTTTTTGTTTTTTTTATTTTTTTTAATTTTTTTTTATTTTAATAAACATATAATGTATTTTTATCCCCAGGGGTACAGGTCTGTGAATCGCCAGGTTTACACATTTCACAGCACTCATCATAGCCCATACCCTCCCCAATGTCCATTTCCCCACCACCCTCTCCCGTCCCCCCTCCCCCCCGCAACCCTCAGTCTGTTTCTTGAGATTGAGTCTTTTATGGTTTGTCTCCCTCCCAATCCCATCTTTTCATTTTTTCTTTTCCTACCTCCCCCCAACCTCCCCCCCGCCTTGCATCTCCACTTCCTCATATCAAAGAGATCATATGATAGTTGTCTTTCTCCGATTGACTTATTTTGCTAAGCATGATATCCTCTAGTTCCATCCACGTCGTCGCAAATGGCAAGATTTCATGTCTTTTGATGGCTGCATAGTATTCCATTGTGTATATATACCACATCTTCTTTATCCATTCATCTGTTGATGGACATCTAGGCTCTTTCCATAGTTTGGCTATTGTGGACATTGCTGCTATAAACATTCGGGTGCATGTGCCCCTTCGGAGCACCACGTTTGTATCTTTAGGATATATACCCAGTAGTGCAATCGCTGGGTCATAGGATAGCTCTATTTTCAGTTTTTTGAGGAACCTCCACACTGTATTCCAGAGTGGTTGCACCAGCTTGCATTCCCACCAACAGTGTAGAAGGGTTCCCCTCTCTCCACATCCTCGCCAGCATCTGTCATTTCCTGACTTGTCCATTTTAGCCATTCTGACTGGTGTGAGGTGGTATCTCATTGTGGTTTTGATTTGTATTTCCCTGATGCCGAGTGATGTGGAGCATTTTTTCATGTGTCTGTTGGCCATCTGGATGTCTTCTTTGCAGAAATGTCTGTTCATGTCCTCTGCCCATTTCTTGATTGGATTATTTGTTCTTTGGGTATTGAGTTTGCTAAGCTCTTTATAGATTTTGGATACTAGCCCTTTATCTGATATGTCGTTTGCAAATATCTTCTCCCATTCTGTCAGTTGTCTTTTGGTTTTGTTAACTGTTTCCTTTGCTGTGCAAAAGCTTTTGATCTTGATGAAATCCCAATAGTTCATTTTTGCCCTTGCTTCTGTTGCCTTTGGCGATGTTCCTAGGAAGAAGTTGCTGCGGTTGAGGTCAAAGACGTTGCTGCCTGCATTGTCCTCAAGGATTTTGATAGATTCCTTTCTCACATTGAGGTCCTTCATCCATTTTGAGTCTATTTTCATGTGTGGTGTAAGGAAATGGTCCAATTTCATTTTTCTGCAAGTGGCTGTCCAATTTTCCCAGCACCATTTGTTGAAGAGGCTGTCTTTTTTCCATTGGATATTCTTTCCTGCTTTGTTGAAGATTAGTTGACCATAGAGTTGAGGGTCTATTTCTGGGCTCTCTATTCTGTTCCATTGGTCTATATGTCTGTTTTTGTGCCAGTACCATACTGTCTTGATGATGACAGCTTTGTAATAGAGCTTGAAGTCTGGAATTGTGATGCCACCAACTTTGGCTTTCTTTTTCAATATTCGTTTCGCTATTCGAGATCTTTTCTGGTTCCATATGAATTTTAGAATTATTTGTTCTATTTCTTTAAAAAAAATGGATGGGAATTTGATAAGGATTGCATTAAATGTGTAGATTGCTTTAGGTAGAATCGACATTTTCACAATATTTGTTCTTCCAATCCATGAGCATGGAACATTTTTCCATTTCTTTGTGTCTTCCTCAATTTCTCTTATGAGTACTTTATAGTTTTCTGAGTATAGATTCTTTGCCTCTTTGGTTAGATTTATTCCTAGGTATCTTATGGTTTTGGGTGCGATTGTAAATGGGACTGACTCCTCAATTTCTCTTTCTTCTGTCTTGTTGTTAGTGTAAAGAAATGCGACTGATTTCTGTGCATTGACTTTATATTGTTGCTAGGACTTCTAATACAATGTTGAACAAGAGTGGTGAAAGTGGGCATCCTTGTGTTCCCAATCTGAAAGGGAAGGCTGTCAGCTTTTCCCCATTGAGGATGATATTTGCTGTGGGTTTTTCGTAGCTAGATTTTATGAAGTTGAGGAATGTTCCCTCTATCCCTATACTTAGAAGAGTTTTAATCAGGAACGGATGTTGGATTTTGTCAAATGCTTTTTCCGCATCAATTGAGAGGACCATGTAGTTTTTCTCTTTTCTCTTATTGATTTGTCTATCACATTGATTGATTTGCAAATGTTGAACCATACTTGCAACCCAGGGATAAATCCCACCTGGTCATGGTGGATAATCTTTTTAATGTACTGTTGGATCCTATTAGCTAGAATCTTGTTGAATATCTGAGCATCCATATTCATTAGGGATATTGGTCTGAATTTCTCCTTTTTGGTGGGGTCTTTGTCTGGTTTGGGCTTCAGGGTAGTGGTGGCTCCATAGAAAGTTTCTGAAAGTTTTCCTTCTGCTTCAGTTTTTTGAAACAGCTTCCAGAGAATAGGTATTATTTCTTCTCTGAAAGTTTGGTAGAATTCACTGGGGAATCCGTCAGGTCCAGGGCTCTTGTTTTTTGGGAGGTTTTTAATCACAGCTTCAGTCTCACTACTACATATTTGTCTATTCAGGTTGTCAATTTCTTCCTGATTTAGTTTTGGAAGTTATAGTTTTCCAGGAACACATCCATTTCATCTAGGTTGCTTAACTTATTGGCATATAACTGTTGATAATAAGTTCTGATGATTCTTTCTATTTCTTTGGTGATCTCTCCCTTTTCATTCATAATTTTATTAATTTGCATCCTCTCTTTTCTTTTGGATTAGTTTGGCCAATGGTTTAATCAATTTTATTGATTCTTTCAAAACACCAGCTTCTCGTTTCATTGATGCATTCTACTATAGCTCTAGTTTCTGTCTCATTGATCTCTGCTCTAATCTTGATTACTTCCCTTCTCATGTGTGGAGTTAGCTTAATTTGTTGTTGATTCTCCCGTTCTTTAAGGTGTAAAGACAGCTGGTGTATTATGGATTTTTTTATTTTTTTTTTTTTTTTAGTGAGTCATGGATGGTTATGTATTTCTCCCTTAGGACCACCTTTGCTGTACCCCATAGGTTTTGGACCAAAGTGTCTTCATTATCATTGGTTTCCATGAATTGTTTAAGTTCTTTGATTTCCTGGTTGACCCAAGCATTCTTAAGCAAGGTGGTCTTTAGCTTCCAGGTGTTTGAATTCCTTCCAAACTTTTTCTTGTGGTTGATTTCCAGTTTCAAAGAACTGTGATCTGAGAATATGCAGGGAATAATCTCAATCTTTTGGTATTGGTTGAGCCTTGATTTGTGACCCAGTATGTGGTCTATTCTGGAGAAGCTTCCATGTGCACTCTAGAAGAATGAGTATTCTGTTGTTTTAGAGTGGAATGTATATCTATGAGGTCCATCTGGTCCAATGTGTCATTCAATGCTTTTGTTTCTTTATTGATTTTCTGCTTGGATGATCTGTGTATTCCTGAGAGTGGTGTGTTAAGGTCCCCTACCATTAATGTATTCATGTCAATATGCCTCTTTATCTTGACTAACAGTTGTCTTATGTAGTTGGCTGCTCCCATATTGGGGGCATAAATATTTATAATTGTTAGAGCTTCTTGGTGGGTAGGCCCTTTAAGAATGATGTAGTCTCCTTCTTTATCTCCGACTACCATCTTTAGTTTAAAATCTAATTTATCTGGTATGGAAATCCCTACCCCAGCTTTCTTTGTTGGCCCATTGACATGAAAGATGCTTCTCCAACACTTCACTTTCAGTCTGGATGTATCCTCACATTCATAATGGGTCTCTTGTAGACAACATATGGATGGATCCTGTAGTTTTATCCAATCTGAATCCCTGTGCCATTTTATGGGAGCATTTAGGCTGTTCATTTTAAGAGTGATTATTGAAAGAAACATTTTTTTTAAAGATTTTATTTATCAGACAGAGATCACAAGTAGGCAGAGAGGCAGGCAGAGAGAGAGAGGAAGGGAAGCAGGCTCCCCGCTGAGCAGAGAGCCTGATGTGGGGCTGGATCCCAGGACCCTGGGATCATGACCTGAGCCAAAGGCCGAGGCTTTAACCCACTGAGCCACCCAGGCACCTGGAGAGTTACATTTTTATTGACATCGTGTTACCTGTGAAGTCTTTGTTTCTATAGATTGTCTCCATAAATTTCTGTTCAATGATATTCTTGGGTTTTTTCCTCTTTTATAGAACCCCTCTTAATATTTCTTGTAGTGCCAGCTTGGTGGTCACATACTCTTTTAAACCTTGCCGTTCTTGGAAGCTCTTTATTTCTCCATCCATTTTGAATGTCAGTCCTTCTGGATAAAGTATTCTTGGCTGCATGTTCTTCTCATTTTGTGCCCTAAATATATCTTGCCAGCCCTTTCTGGCTTGCCAGGCTTGTGTGGACAAGTCTGAAGTTATTCTGATGGGCCTTCCTCTGTACATAAGGAATCTCTTCCCCCTAGCTGCTTTCAAGAGCTCCTATCTAAAATTGTGATTCATCATTTTCACAATCAGGTGTCTTGAGGTCTTTTTAGATTCTATGATCTTCGGGTGAGACCTTTCTGCCCCTAGGACATGAACGCTGGTTCCATTCCAGATTGGAAAAATTGTCATGGAGAATTTGTCAAACTATATCCTCTAGTCTTCTTTCTTTCTCCTCTGCCTCAGGGATTCCAATAATTCTGACGTTGGAACGTATTGTGGCATCATTTATTTCCCTAATTCTGTTTCCATGGCTTCTAAGCTGTTTGTTCCAGGTGTCCTCCTGATCCTTTTTCTCTATCAGTTTGTTGTCTAGATCACTAATTCTATCTTCTGCCTAGTTACCCTAGCTGTTAGAGAATTTAGATTAGATTGGAACTCATTGAGAGCATTGTTAACATCTTCTGTGGTGGCTTTCACTTCTGCCCTAATCAATTCCATTTTGTCATTAAAGGCTTTCTCCAACCTAGCCATTGCCTGGATAATAGTTTCCCTGAATTCCCTTTCTGACATACTGTTTATATCCATATCCAATAGCTCTGATGGAGAGAGCACAGTCTCTGAATTTTCCCTCTGTTGGGTGTTCCTCCTCCTGGTCATTTTCATGAGAGATGGCTGAAGGGATGTGTAGCTGAATGTATCAACCATGGTGCAGTCAAGGTGCACTCTGGAATACTTCTGAGCAACTGGGAGTCCCCACCAAAAAGATAGAAAAAAGAAAAAAAAGAAAGAGAGAGAGAGACAGGAGAAAAAAAAAAGAAGAAGAAGAAAGAAATGAGAAGACCCAGCCTGAATGGGCCCCAAAGATAAGATTTATAAAGTATACAAGCAAAAACAAACAAACAAAAAGACCGGCAAAAGTAAATGACAAGAAAAAAAAAGAACCCAGCCAAAATGAATCCCAAGTATAAGATTTAGATACTACCAGAACAAAAATAAATACACAGAAACAGTGACAGAAGAAAAAGCTGGGAGGGTGGTTATAAATTCTCAGTGTGGGTGAGGAAGGTTATTTTGATTCTTCCTGGATGTATCTTGATATCTTTGTTAAAGGATTCAGCTTTCCTGAGATAAAGGGGGATTAAAATTGGTTTATATATAGGGGTAACATTGATTGGGGAAAGGAGATTACCTTGAAGCTTATCTCTATATGTGTAAGGACCTATTTTATGTTTATATTTTGTCAAGAGGCTTTCATTGAGGTTAAACAAAACCTTGTTGTTTAGCCCTTGAACTGTCCTTGCTCCCCTTCCCCCAGGGGATTCACTTAAAGGCGGTCCCGGAAACCAGCTCCAGGTAACAATGCCCAGATACAAAGGTGGGTCAGGCCAGGTGGAGACATCTGATCAGTAGGGGGTTGCATACTGTCTCCCTAGCTACCAAGGAGTATGGGCCCCGCCCTTTGGGAACCCTTTTGGCACCAATCCTAATCAAGGTGTAATAGGCTGATTCAAATGTCTATTAGGGTAAATTATAATTCAATTGGTCACCTAGCATCACTGTGGAGTTTCCTGTGTGTTACAATCTCATTGGTCACCTGTGTGTGGCCAGGCCCGACCGCATGGCCTTTGCCCTTAAAAGCTAGACTGTGAAGCAGAGAAGGGTCGCCCTCTCTTGTAAGAGGTGCGGCCCCGAACGTTCGGTTAGATTCTTGATGCTTGGCACGAAATAAAGCTTTGCTTGACCTTCGCTTTGTATCAGTCTCGCTCCTTTAATCACGGACCCGTTATTGGGGCATAACAATATCAATATTTTTTTAAAAAATAAAATAAAAAAATAGAAAAGCAAAAGAAAAACATAGGTATATGTATCAAAAAAGTCCAAGTTAAAAGGTTATTATGGAATTTGTTGTACCGAACATCTCATTGTAATGGTAAATACGTTAAAAACTATTAAAAATTTTGAAGAAAAAAAGAGAATAGTGGGAACGAATTAAAAATAAAAGTTGTATCTATGAAGTGGTGGGGGTTGCCCCTTCTTTTTTTGGGGGGGGACCGCTGCATGTTTTTTCAGCAGTCTTGCTAGAATTGAGTCCTCCTGTCCCCTATCAAGGAGCTGGGCTCTGAGGAAACTGGTTTTTCAGGCTTTTGTTCTGTAAAGGTTTTTTTTTTTTTTTTCCTCCCCTTGGCGGCTTTTGGTGGTTCTTTGGAGGTTTAGAGGAAAGCAAACTGCACCCAGACCTCTGTCTCAGAGAGAAGCTTCAGTCTGCTCCCCTCTGGGTGCTCCTGAGCACACAAATTCCCCCTCTGCCACTGGCAGAGCACATCCCCAGTCACAGTCTCAGGGGTCGCAGGAGCTCCAACTTTTGCCCCAGTGTTACCAAAACCAAGAGAAGTCCAGAGAGCTGGCTTCCAGCAGCTGCCTTTGCCAGGGCTTTCTGGGCAGGTCCAGACCACCAGAGAAGTCCCAACCAGAGATAGCACACTGATGTTTTCATGCTGGCCTGGGATGTGAGTGATCAGACTCTCCCGGTCCGAGAGAGCACTGGCTAGCATCTGCATGCTCTCTTAGGGGAAGGTGTGGAGCATGACTCAGACCCTGGTCATGCAGTGCACATGCAGAGTGCAAAAAGCTGTGGTTCTAGAGAGCACTGGTTGGCATCCACACCAGACTCTTTCATGCGTGCCACCACCCAGATGCTCTCACATGTGCCAGTGGCTCAGGGACCAACCCCTGTCTTCTTTGCTGCACTCTCTGGCTCAGCGCCAGCAGTCAGTGACTATCCTGGGTTTGTGGGCTTAAGCCCAGTCCAACAATTTCCCCTGAAGATCTTTTGCTCTTTTTGAGTGCTTTCAACCAGACTCCAAATTAATGCTGGTCCCCAATCACGGGGCACTTTCATATTGGGGTATTACTTTCCAATGGGTCACCTCTGGTGGCTTCCTCCCCCTTTTGTTTATCTTTGGATATCAGTCCGATGTTCCCACTCCACTTTACCTGTCCACTGGCATCTTCTGCCCCTGTAGAGATCCAGAAGTGTATAATTCTAATCTCAGGCTGATCTCATGGGTGATCAGAGTTCTTTGGTAGATAATTAGCTCATGTTAGGGGACCGGTTGAAACAGCGCCTCCTACTTCTCCACCATCCTGTCACCAGCCCCTGGACCTTCAGATGTTTTTGCAAATGTGAGCTTCCTTATGATTCTTCTGGAGAACAAAACCATGAGGTTAATGATGTGTCTGTCTGTATGTATAGGTATATATATACAAAGTATATGTATGTAAACACTAATAATTCATACATAGATGCAATTATAGCCAATATCATGTAGGGGGGTTAGTTTCACATTTCAGAGAAATTCTAATTAAAGAATTATTTATTAATTTGTATTTATTTTTTTATTAATTTATTTTTTATTAATTCATATTAAAGAATTCCTCCTATAACACACACACATACACACAGGTACTATTTACAATAAAAATTTTGTCTCCATATTTAACAGATTCATTGTAGATGTTGTTTACCTGGTATAGCAGGTTGAACAGTACCCTGAAACATTAATGTCCACCAGAACCTCAGAATATGATTTTATTTGGAAATAGAGTCTTTGCAGATGTAATTAGGGTAGGGATCCAGATGAGATCATACTGAATTTGGGTGGGCCCAAAATTCAGTAAGCATCCTTATAAAAGACTGAAAAAAACACCTAGGGATGTATGAAAGGAAGGCTATGTGA
Organism: Martes martes; assembly: GCF_963455335.1. Classification (NCBI taxonomy): domain Eukaryota; kingdom Metazoa; phylum Chordata; class Mammalia; order Carnivora; family Mustelidae; genus Martes; species Martes martes. Next base: position 138,721,850 of record NC_137889.1, read on the forward strand.
AGACAGATGCTGAGATTGGAACTATGCTACCACAAGCCAAGAAATGCCAGGAACCACCACAAACTGGAAAAGGCAAAGAGGAATTTCCCCCTAGATCTTTTGGTGGGAAGCCTGCTTTGCTGACATCTGCCCTCCAGAACTATGAGAGAATAAATTTTTCTTGTTTTAAGACATCACGTTTGGGGCACCTGGGTGGCTCAGTCGTTAAGCGTCTGCCTTCGGCTCAGGTCATGATCCTGGGGTCCTAGGATCGAGCCCCACATCAGGCTCCCTGCTCAGCGGGAAGCCTGCTTCTCCCTCTCCCACTCCCCCTGCTTGTGTTCCTTCTCTTTCTGTGTCTCTCTCTGTCAAATAAATTAAAAATCTTTAAAAAAAAAAAAGACATCACTTTTGTGATAACTGATTTGAGCAATCCTAGGAAACAAATACACCACTTATCAATTATTCCTTACACTTAGCTAATGAGCATTTCTTATATTTGCTTTAATGAAATAATCATTTTGCCTTCTGAAGCTTTCCTTTCATATATACTTATCTTTAAAAATAAAACAGTTTCAGAAATCAAATAAGAAAGCACTGAAACTTAACAGGACTTTCATTTTACTCTCAAACAGTCCAAAGAGAAGCAAAGAACATTATATTTATTATATCTAATATCTATAAAAATATATTTCACCACCTTGAACTAGAAAGGGAGTTTCAATTTGTGCTTTAGCAGTAATTTCCTTTTTAACCTTTTCCAAATTATGTATTTCCAGAATTCAATTAAGTTATTAAATTTGTTGTATATTACTTCAAAATTGTCATTTAAATTTTGCACTTTTTCAAAACTATTCAAACTGAACTGTTTAAACTGTATCTCTTTCACTTTTGTCTCTTCAATTACCTTTGGCCTACTAGCTTTTAATTACTCTTTTTTTTTTTAAGATTTTACTTATTTATTTGACAGACAGAGATCACAAGTAGACAGAGAGGCAGGCAGAGAGAGAGGGAAGCAGGCTCCCTGCCAAGCAGAGAGCCCTATGCGGGACTCGATCCCAGGACCCTGAGTTCATGACCTGAGCCCAAGGCAGCGGCTTAACCCATTGAGCCACCCAGGCGCCCGCTTTTAATTACTCTTAACTTTCTCTGCAAGTTAGAAAAATCTAGGTTTTAAAAAATGTCTAGGCCTTGTCCCCATGTCTAGAGAATCTGGTCTAATTATTTAAAATGTAGTCTAGCAGCATTATGTTTTGCAAAGATATTGATACTTTTTTTTTTAACTCTCTGCACTTCTTTTCCATGGACACCTAAAGTTGTAGGCCACTACTCTAAAGTGAACATCCATGCCAACTGCTAATCCTAAGGCTAATAACTTGCTTTTTTCATACTATGTACTTACTATTTATCTGCAGAATATTATAAAACTGTTCATCAGTGGTAGACAAGGATTTCACACCAGTAAGACTTTTTAGGAATAAAATAAATTACTGAAAGCTCCATATAATCATCATCATAAAATCACAAAATAGAAAAGAACCTAATGGAAAAGAATAGAGAGCCCAGAATAAAACACATGTGTAGATGGTCAATTAACTTATGGCAAAGGAGCCAAGTATATACAGTGGGGAAATCAATAAATGGTGGTGGGAAGACTGGATAGCCAAATGCAGAAGAATAAAACTGAGTCTCTCTCTTATACCACACACAAAAAATACATGATTAAAGACTTGAATTTAAGACCTGAAACCAAAGGACTTTTGGAAAGAAACATGGGGAGTAAGCTCCTTGACATTGGTCTTCATGATGACTGTTTTGGATTTGAAACCAAAAACAAAAGCAAAGAATGCAAAAATAAACAAGTAGTCATACATACATCAAACTAAAAACCTTCTGCATACCAAAGGAAATTATCAGCAAAATAAAAAGACAAAGTATGGAATGGAAGAAAATACTGGCAAACCACCAATACAATAAGGTGTTAGTATCCAAGATATATAAGAAACTCATATAACTCAATAGCAGAAAAACAAATAACCTGATTTAAAAGAACCTGGATAGACATTTTCCAGAGAAAACATACAAATGGCCAACAGATTCATGAAAAGGTGTTCAACATCACTGATCATTAGGGAAATGCAATCAAAACCACAATGACACATCACAGCTGTTAGAATGGCTACTAACAAAAACACAAGAGATAACAAATGCTAGCAAGGATTTGGAGAAAAGGGAACCAGCATGAATTGTTGGTGTGAATGTAAACTGGTATAGTCACTATAGAAGATAGTATGGAAGTTCCTCAAAAAAATAAAAATAGAACTACCATATGATCCAGCATTCCACTTCTGAGATATATATCCAGAGTAAATAAAATCATAATCTGGAAAAGATACCTGCACTCACGTGTTCACTGTAGTATTATTCACAATAGCCAAGATATGGAAACAATTTTAAGTGTCTGTCAGTGGATGAATGGATGGATAGATAAAGATGTGAGGTGATTAGATTTAGATATAGATAGATATAATTCAGCCTTAGCAAAGAAGGAAATCTGCCATTTGCCACAACATGGATAAACCTGGAGGACATTATGCAAAGTGAAATAAGCCAGAAAGGGAAAGACAAATACTACATGGTATCACTTACAAGTGGAATTTAAAAAAAAAAAGAGGCAAACTCAGAAACAGAGTCAATTGGTGATTGCTGGGAGGTAGGGAAAATAGGGATAGGTTGGTAAAGGGTGAAAACTTTCAGTTATAAGATAAAATCTGAGAATCTAATGGATAACATGGTGACTATAGTTGTTAACACTGCATTGTATAACTATAATTTGTAAGAAAGTAGAACTTAAATGTTCTCATCAAATAAATAAATAAATAAATAAGTACGTGAGATGATGGATGTGTTAACTAACTCAATGGGGGGAATTTTTTCACAATGTATACATATATTAAGCCATGCTGTATACTTTAAATATCTTACACTTTTAGTTGTAAGTTATATCTTGACAAAGCTGAAAAAAAGGAAAAAAGGAACAAAATCAGTCGTGAATTCTAAACCTTTCAACTTGTAGATAAGATATTACAGTTCTAGGAGTTTAAAGAATCTGTCCCAAATTTAACAGCTAGAAAGTGGCAGCATGAGACATGTTTTCTGTACCATATCCAGTATGTATAGAAAGTTATAATGATCGAAAAAGACCTACACTTGTCTTCATAAAAGTGAGGAAACAGAGAGAAAAGAATGTTTCACAGACTGGTAAATAATTCTTTTCTATGTGTTCTAAGTTTCACTGAGTTTTTGTGTGAACTATTTCCTAGGACAACAACAAAAGCATAAAAAGTCTCCCTGTTATTTTATGTCTGGGTGGTGTTGTTGTTGTTGCCATTGTTATTGTTTTTAAGTATGACTGCAAAAAAAAAAAAAAACAATGACTGCAATTATCCAAGATTTGTATGAGAGTAAATGGGTTTTAACCTTGTTAAATTTAAACCTCGTTTTCAATAGGGCAAATTAGCATGGCCTGCTGGCTCTCTTAACCAGAATCAACCTTGGAGAAACTTTAAAAAAGCAAAAGGAAAACACAGATTCCAGGTGTTAATGACAATCATAACTGCAGGGGACATCCATGCAGAAATTGAAGACTGTGTCTTGAATAGATGTTGGTGGCGATACTGGATGAAGCCTAGGACAGAGGAGTAGAAAACACTGTGGTGAGAAGGAAGGCTGAATAAAAATGTTTAGGTTTTATTCTTGCCCATCCTCAGAATTGTGTTAGGATATTTACTGTTTACCCCTTCATTGCAGAATTCAACTAGCAATAGCCTAACTTTTGGTTGACTAGGTATGCATGACAATGTCAAGACAAGGTAAATCCCTGCTGGAGGCTGTGACTGAAATAGGGCTGGAGCTGATCAGAAACTTGTGGCATGTTCTCCACTCCTCCATCAATAAGCTGGAGGCCGCGGAATGACACCTAGTGAGATAGCTCTTCCTGAATGCATTTCCAAAGAGAAAATTCTAAAAAGTTGCTAGATTAAAAGAGTTTGTCAACTACGATTTAAAAAAAAATCTAATTGTCCTCAGACATTTTGCCACCTATAATGAATGCTAACAAATGAAGTAATATTTTTTAAAGATTTTATTGATTTCCCTTCCATTTACTATAGCACCAAGAACCATAAGATACCTGGGAATAAACCTAACCAAAGAGGTAAAGGATCTGTACTCGAGGAACTACAGAACACTCATGAAGGAAATTGAAGAAGACACAAAAAGATGGAAGACCATTCCATGCTCTTGGATTGAAAGAATAAACATTGTTAAAATGTCTATATTGGTCTATATTGCCTAGAGCAATCTATACTTTTAATGCCATTCTGATCAAAATTCCACCGGCATTTTTCAAAGAGCTGGATCAAATAATCCTAAAATTTGTATGGAATCAGAAGAGACCCCGAATTTCTAAGGAAATGTTGAAAAGGAAAAAAAAGACTGGGGCATCACGTTACCTGATTTCAAGCTTTACTACAAAGCTGTGATCACCAAGACAACATGGTCCTGTCACAAAAACAGACACATAGACCAGTGGAACAGAGTAGAGAGCCCAGATATGGACCCTCAATTCTATGGTCAAATAATCTTCAACAAAGCAGGCAAAAATATACAGTGGAAAAAAGACAGTCTCTTCAATAAATGGTGCTGGGAAAATTGGACAGCTATGTGTAGAAGAATGAAACTCGACCATTCTCTTACACCGTGCAGAAAGATAAACTTGAAATGGATAAAAAACCTCAACGTGAGACAGGAATCCGTCAGAATCCTAGAGGAGAACATAGGCAGTAACCTCTTTGATATCAGCCACAGCAACTTCTTTCAAGATATGTCTCCAAAGGCAAAGGAAACAAAAGCAAAAATGAACTTTTGGGACTTCATCAAGATCAAATCTTCTGTACAGCAAAGGAAACAAAACAAAGAGGATATCCAGGATCTATAAAGAACTTCTCAAACTCAACACACACAAAACAGATAATCATGTCAAAAAATGGGCAGAATACATGAACAGACACTTCTCCAATGAAGACATACAAATGGCTATCAGACACATGAAAAAATGTTCATCATCACTAGCCATCAGGGAGATTCAAACCAAAACCACATTGAGATACCACCTTACACCAGTTAGAATGGCCAAAATTAGCAAGACAGGGAACAACGTGTGTTGGAGAGAATGTGGAGAAAGGGGAACCCTCTTACACTGTTGGTGGGAATGCAAGTTAGTGCAGCCACTTTGGAGAACAGTGTGGAGATTCCTTCAGAAATTAAAAATAGAGCTTCCCTATGACCCTGCAATTGCACTACTGGGTATTTACCCCAAAGATACAGATGTAGTGAAAAGAAGGGCCATCTGTACCCCAATGTTTGTAGCAGCAATGGCCACAGTCGCCAAACTGTGGAAAGAACCAAGATGCCCTTCAACGGACAAATGGATAAGATGTGGTCCATATACACTATGGAGTATTATGCCTCCATCAGAAAGGATGAATACCCAAAAAAAAAAAAAAAAAAAGAAAGGATGAATACCCAACTTTTGTAGCAACATGGACAGAACTGGAAGAGATTATGCTGAGTGAAATAAGTCAAGCAGAGAGAGTCAATTATCATATGGTTTCACTTATTTGTGGAGCATAACAAATAACATGGAGGACATGGGGAGATGGAGAGGAGAAGGGAGTTGAGGGAAATTGGAAGGGGAGATGAACCATGAGAGACTAGGGACTCTGAAAAACAATCTGAGGGTTTTGTAGGGGCGGAGGGTGGGAGGTTGGGGGAGCCAGGTGGTGGGTGTTATGGAGGGCATGTATTGCATGGAGCACTGTGTGTGGTGCATAAACAATGAATTCTGTTATGATAAAAAGAAATAAAACATAAATAAAAAATTAAAACATTTTATTTATTTATTTGACAGAGAGAGAGAGAGATCACAAGCAGGCAGAGAGGCAGGCAGAAAGAGGGGGGAAACAGGGTCCCTGCTGAGCAGAAAGCCGAATGTGGGGCTTGATCCCAGGACCTGAGATCATGACTTGGGCCAAAGGCAGAGGCTTAACCCACTGAGCCACCAAGGTGCCCCTTAAGTAATATTTTTAAAGCATTGAAGGAAAAGACCTCTGAACTTAGAATTTTTTATACAGCAAAATTAAAATTTGAGGGTATAATAAAAATATTTTTAGGCATATTGGATCTCAGAAGATCTGCCACACAGAAATCCATGTTTAAATACTATTTGCAAAAAGGACAAGAAAGAAAAAAGAGAGATAGAGACAAAAGGAGGGTTAAAAAAAGGAAAAAGGAAGAGGGCAGGATATAATATAATATAATATAATTCAGTATATGCTTGAAGGGTATGAAAAGCAAGAGTAATTATATATCTTGGCAAAGTTTCTTTTTGTCTAAAACTTAAATTTAAAAAATTTAAATCAGGAAAAGTAAACTATATCTATTACCCAGAACTGATATTCTAGACAATATTGCTATGATAGTCATGAAAAGAGAGACAAAAAAATAAAATAAAATAAAAAGACATAAGAGTATGTTAAAGTACCTGTCTTATCAAGAGCAACAGTGTACATATTAATAAGATAAATTAGTTGGGGTAAGTAAACATCAGTACCAGTCTTAAGGGCATCAGGCATTACAAGAGCAACCAGCATGAAAATAAAACAGAATACATAACTTCAAGCCAAAAGAGGTGGATGTGATCTATGTAATGGAAAACAAGAAAGGTGGGGGGAAAGGTATAGTAAGTAGAAGAAGATGCAATGACATGGAGCAATAAATCCTAGCAGAATTATATAACATGATACCTACAAATAGCATAAATAAATTAATTAAAATGGTAGAGACTCAAAATTGATTGAAAAAAAAACAACAAAATGTTGTCTAGTAGAGCACACTTAAAAAGACAAAGGATTAAAATAAAGATTAAATATGAGGTAAATATGAAACAAAAGAAATCTGAGCTAACAAATTTAGTCAAGGTGACAAATATTATCTAGACCAGAAGTTATACATAGTGTTAAAAAGGAGACAGCAGGCCTAAAATGGAGTCACTTCTGCTAAATTCCATGTCCAGCAAACCAAATCTTAATACCTAATCTAATTGCAATTTTAACCACCCAAGAATGTAAGTATTAACCTATCAGTTTGGAATTACCTGATCAGCATTAATGAGGTAATACATCCAATAGGCCCTTTCATTCCCCTTGGGAAGGTGACCTTGCCTGAAACAATGCATTCTTTACTAATAATCTTTCTGCCCCTTTTCTGTCTTTAAAACCCTTTTCTTTTCTATAGGGCAATGGAGCTCCTTTCTACTGCTAGATGGACTGCTGCCTGATCCATGAATCACTGAATAAAGCCAATGTGATCTTTAAGTTTACTGAGTTGAATTTCTCTTAGCAGTAGGTACATACATGTATGTGTAAATACACATATGCACATATTTATTTATTATATATATGCATGCATGATATATGTATGTACATACATATATATAAAGTAAGAAAAGAAGACCATAATATACTGGCAAAGAGAACAATAGAAAAAGATATATTTGTCATAAATGTTTAATGTACCCAACAAGACATCCTCAGTATTAGGTGGTAGCTGAGTTGATGAGAATAGGACAGAATCACTTGAATTTGGGATATATTTTGAAGACAGAAGTGAGAGGACCTGCTAATGGACTAGCTTTGGGGAATGAAGGGGAAAAAAGAATCCAAAATTTATTGAGGAGGAGAAAGTAAAGGGAAGATCCAGTTGGCAGGTGTGATGGACAGTGGAAATTAAGTGCTCAGTTTTGGAATTTTTAAGTTTGAGATACTCATTTGATATCTTAACTGAGGCAATAAGCAGGCAGTTGGATATACAGCTCTGTAGCTCACGGAGAGTCCAGGAATGTAAACAGAAATTTGGGAATCATCAAATAGCATTTAAAGTAATGAGTCTAGATCAGATTGCATAAATAGAGCAAACATAGAGAAGACAGTGGTTTAAGGACTGAACTCTAAACACAGTACAATGTATAGATCAAGCAGAGAATGCCATGCAAGCAAAGGAGACTAAAGAAAAGTGAGTAATGTCTGAAGAAACCAGGATGGTATATTTTAGAAGCCAAGTACAGTAAGTTTAAACAAGAGAGCAATGAACAGAGTCAAATATTGCTGAGAATGTGAGTAACATAAGGGGAGGAAATTTGCCATTAGATTTGTCAAGAAGGGGCTAATGGTTGACTTTAATAAGAGCAGTCTCAATGAAATACTGGAGAAATCAATATCTTGTAGGCTGGTTGAATGTGAAGCTTATCACCTCTAGATAAATAAATCAAAATAAGTTTTTGAACCAGTAAAGCTAAATGAGATGATCTATTGAGATGCTGTCACCCAATGACACCCCACTGAGAAAATCAGTTGCCAACCTTTATGTATCCTTCTATTATGTTTTGATGACTTAGAGTATAAATAGAAGTTTTAAGAAGATACTTTAATTGCACCATGAGATTCTATGCTGATAATAATCTAATGGTTAATTCCTTTGTCAAGTGAAGAATCTGCTTAAAAACCAATTGATCTCTTTTCTTAATAAATAAAAAATCTTAAATATATCATTTATATAACGCTTTCATGAAGGATGCTCTTGGAGAGCAAAAAATGCAGCCCAAATCACAAGGCAGTTGTGCAGAAATTCCAGGCTTGTAGTAGAGAGCAGGAAAAAAAAAAAAAAAAAAAAAAAACGGAAGATTTAAGAGCAGAGAAAGTTTACTTTCAAACTCCAAGAAATGGCTTATCTAGGATTGAAAACCTGTAGAAATTTAATCATAAACAATGACACATTTTACTTACTAGATTGCTGAATCAAGTGCTTGGGAAAACAGGAATGTTCTATAATCAATAGAGGCCCTTCCTTTCTCTAGGACCCTTGAGCCAAAATTTGGGGGGGGGGGGTAGAAAAAGTGAATAAGGAAAAAATTATCTAACCTATAGTCATAATTTTTAGTCCTCCTCCATCAGCTTCTGTAGCTCCACACCTCATCCCTTATTCTTCAAAATTCATATGTACATACTCTTTTCCTTTTTTCACCTTTTCTAACCTGATACACCTGTGAAAAAAAGATGAAGAAAGTCTTCCAATATGACCAGTATGAGAGAAAAGATGGATAGAATTCAGTAATAATGAAAACAAATCAAAATGAACTTTGCCTATATGGAGGCTTCCAGCATATCTCCTATACCTCCTCTACTGCTTTAAATTAGTGGTTTTCTCCATAGATTCATAAGTACCACAGGAATAACTAATATTTCGAAGTGAGAGTTGGGTAAGAAAAGCAAAAAAATACTAGTAATTCTGAAAATCAATGGAGCAACTGGAAAATAAATACTAGTTAAGTTAATCTAAAGATGGGATATTTGTCCTTTATTCTTCATTCTTACTACTACTTTAGACCTTATTTTTATGAACTCACACTTGTGTTATTGTGAGGTCCTGTGTATGTGTGTGAATCTATGTGTTAATATCTGACTCTCTTCCCCTACACAGCTTCTCTTTCTCCACATATGTTACCAAATCAACCTTAGCAGTACCAATATACTTGTAAATTCCCAGTGAAAAATTTAGAATTCTCTTTAACCCAAGACAAAAATCATGACAGTCTATAGCCATTTATAATAGGCAGCGAGTCCAATCCTCCAACAACTTTCTGCTTGTTCAATTTGTTTCATAAACTGGCTCCATTTCCTACCATCCTAATCTTATTTCTCATCATTTCCAAATGTATACATAAGGCCTGTCCTTTCCCAACTCCACACTTTCATTCCTGACTTTTTGGAATATAGTTATATTTCAAGAATATGAATAAATTTGACAACATATATTTACCTAGCATTTTCTATATACCAAGGATACACTGAGTTCAGAATGGGAGAGTGATATAACACGGAAATGTTCTTTCCCTGAACACAAGAGATTTTCTCAAATAAAAACAGTGATTTGGGAAGCTCGCTAATCAATGAGGTAAAGTCCGTGCTGACAAGAGCATATTCATAGTTACTCTAGGCAGCACTGGAAAAAATGCTGCCCAGTTAAAAATGAAACCTAAGGGGTGCCTGGGTGGCTTGGTGGCTTAAGCCTCCAGATCAGGTCATGATCTCAGGGTCCTGGGATCGAGCTCCACATGGGGCTGTCTGCTCAGCAGGGACCCTGCTTCCTCCTCTCTCCCTACTTGTGATTTCTCTCTGTCCAATAAATAAATAAAATCTTAAAAAAAAAATGAGACCTAAAATTCCAAGATCCTGGGATGAGAGAACACTTTGGTATAGTGAACTGGTGAGAAAATAGTATGGTTTTGTGCTTTACCATTAACTACTTGTGTTACCATAGGCAATCCCCTAAGCCCCCTGAGTCTTTTCACTCAGCTATATAAAAAAGCATTAAAAAGTATTGATCTGATTGACACAAAGGATTTTTCTAACTCTGAATTTTTACAACTTTAACAGATATTTCCAGCACTCTAGATGTTTACAAATCAATTGGAGTAATTCTAACTTCATCTTAATTCACATATGGCAAACTATCATAGCATGTATTCATGTATGTACTTCATGTATGGTAGACCCCTAATATCTTTGTTAAATACAATATTTTGTATTTATTTATATTTATATTATTGTATTTGTTAAATACAATATTTAAATATTTGTTAAATACAATATTTATATATCATACAATATTTAAATATTTGTTAAATACAATATTTAAATACAATATTTAACAATTATAGTATTTGTTAAATGCAATATTTAACAATGTACTTCATGTATGGTAGACCCCTAATATCTTTGTTAAATATTGTATTTAACAAATTTAAATATTTAAAAATTGTATTTAAATATTGTATTTAATTAATTAATATTGTATTGTATTTAAATATTGTATTTAACAAAGATATTAGGGGTCTACCATACATGAAGTACTTGCTAGATCCAGAGAATGAAAAGATAAGTCATTACTATTGAGATCATAACTGAAGTTACATATGTCAAACAAATGATTCTAAATATTCCATATCAGGTTGTTGGACCAGTTGCTATAATAACCTACAGGAAAAGCAACTAACTTTGGGGGAAGGAGTGAGGTTGGTTGGGAAGTCCTTGAAGAAAAGACTTGAGATGAACCTGGAGTTCTCTTGATTGATCAGAATTCCCACCCAGAGATATAACTTCCATTCATGGCCCATTAGGTTTGGTGATATAGCACTGATAGATGCCTGGTTATCCAAGGGGTTTCTCTGAATCATTAAAAACAAACAAAACAAACACCAAAGAAATACAAACAATTATAAGAACATACTATGAGCAACTCTACGCCAACAAATTCGACAACCTGGAAGAAATGGATACATTTCTAGAGACATATAAACTACCACAACTGAACCAGGAAGAAATAGATAACCTGAACAGACCCATAACCAGTAAAGAGATTGAAACAGTCATCAAAAATCTCCAAACAAACAAAAGTCCAGGACCAGATGGCTTCCCAGGGGAATTCTACCAAACATTTAAAGAAGAATTAATTCCTATTCTCCTGAAACTGTTCCAAAAAATAGAAATGGAAGAAAAACTTCCAAACTCATTTTATGAGGCCAGCATCACCTTCATCCCAAAACCAGACAAGGATCCCACCAAAAAAGAGAATTACAGACCAATATCCTTGATGAACACAAATGCAAAAATTCTCACCAAAATACTGACCAATAGGATCCAACAGTACATTAAAAGGATTATTCACCATGACCAAGTGGGATTTATTCCAGGGCTGCAAGGTTGGTTCAACATCCACAAATCAATCAATGTGATACAATACATTAATAAAAGAAAGAATAAGAACCACATGATACTCTCAATAGATGCTGAAAAAGCATTTGACAAAGTGCAGCATCCCTTCCTGATTAAAACTCTTCAAAGTGTAGGGATAGAAGGCACATACCTCAATAACATCAATGCCATCTATGAAAAACCCACTGCAAATATCATTCTCAAAGGAGAAAGACTGAAAGCTTTTCCGCTAAGGTCAGGAACACGGCAGGGATGTCCGTTATCACCACTGCTGTTCAACATAGTACTAGAAGTCCTAGCCTCAGCAATCAGAAAACAAAAAGAAATTAAAGGCATCCAAATTGGCAAAGAAGAAGTCAAACTATCACTCTTCGCAGATGATATGATACTATATGTGGAAAACCCAAAAGGCTCCACTCCAAAACTGCTAGAACTTGTACAGGAATTCAGTAAAGTGTCAGGATATAAAGTCAATGCACAAAAATCAGTCGCATTTCTTTACACTAACAACAAGACAGAAGGAAGAGAAATTGAGGAGTCAGTCCCATTTACAATCGCACCCAAAACCATAAGATACCTAGGAATAAATCTAACCAAAGAGGCAAAGAATCTATACTCAGAAAACTATAAAGTACTCATGAAAGAAATTGAGGAAGACACAAAGAAATGGAAAAATATTCCATGCTCATGGATTGGAAGAACAAATATTGTGAAAATGTCGATTCTACCTAAAGCAATCTACACATTTAATGCAATCCCTATCAAAATCCCATCCATTTTTTTTAAAGAAATAGAACAAATAATCCTAAAATTCATATGGAACCAGAAAAGACCTCAAATAGCGAAACGAATATTGAAAAAGAAAGCCAAAGTCGGTGGCATCACAATTCCAGACTTCAAGCTCTATTACAAAGCTGTCATCATCAAGACAGTATGGTACTGGCACAAAAACAGACATATAGACCAATGGAACAGAATAGAGAGCCCAGAAATAGACCCTCAACTCTATGGTCAACTAATCTTCAACAAAGCAGGAAGGAATGTCCAATGGAAAAAAGACAGCCTCTTCAACAAATGGTGCTGGGAAAATTGGACTGCCACATGCAGAAAAATGAAATTGGACTATTTCCTTACACCACACACAAAAATAGACTCAAAATGGATGAAGGACCTCAATGTGACAAAGGAATCAGTCAAAATCCTTGAGGAGAATGCAGGCAGCAACCTCTTTAACCTCAACCGCAGCAACTTCTTCCTAGGAACATCACCAAAGGCAACAGAAGCAAGGGCAAAAATGAACTATTGGGATTTCATCAAGATCAAAAGCTTTTGCACAGCAAAGGAAACAGTTAACAAAACCAAAAGACAACTGAGAGAATGGGGGAATATACTTGCAAACGACATATCAGATAAAGGGCTAGTATCCAAAATCTATAAAGAGCTTAGCAAACTCAACACCCAAAGAACAAATAATCCAATCAAGAAATGGGCAGAGGACATGAACAGACATTTCTGCAAAGAAGACATCCAGATGGCCAACAGACACATGAAAAAATGCTCCACATCACTTGGCATCAGGGAAATACAAATTGAAACCACAATGAGATACCACCTCACACCAGTCAGAATGGCTAAAATGGACAAGTCAGGAAATGACAGATGCTGGCGAGGATGTGGAGAGAGGGGAACCCTCCTACACTGTTGGTGGGAATGCAAGCTGGTGCAACCACTCTGGAATACAGTGTGGAGGTTCCTCAAAAAACTGAAAATAGAGCTATCCTATGACCCAGCGATTGCACTACTGGGTATATATCCTAAAGATACAAACGTGGTGCTCCGAAGGGGCACATGCACCCGAATGTTTATAGCAGCAATGTCCACAATAGCCAAACTATGGAAAGAGCCTAGATGTCCATCAACAGATGAATGGATAAAGAAGATGTGGTATATATACACAATGGAATACTATGCAGCCATCAAAAGACATGAAATCTTGCCATTTGCGACGACGTGGATGGAACTAGAGGATATCATGCTTAGCAAAATAAGTCAATCGGAGAAAGACAACTATCATATGATCTCTTTGATATGAGGAAGTGGAGATGCAAGGCGGGGGGGAGGTTGGGGGGAGGTAGGAAAAGAAAAAATGAAAAGATGGGATTGGGAGGGAGATAAACCATAAAAGACTCAATCTCAAAAAACAGACTGAGGGTTGCTGGGGGGAGGGGGGACAGGAGAGGGTGGTGGGGATATGGACATTGGGGAGGGTATGTGCTATGATGAGTGCTGTGAAATGTGTAAACCTGGCGATTCACAGACCTGTACCCCTGGGGATAAAAATACATTATATGTTTATTAAAATAAATAAGTTAATTAATTTAAAAAATAAACAAACAAAACAAAAACCAACCAACAAAACAAAAAACGTCACCATTTAAACCAAAGCAAACAACAAGCCCTATATTTTATCTTATTTTGTTGTTGAGAAAAATAAATTTTTGCTTGTTCTTTATTAATTTATGGGGTCTGGAATCAAGCTATTCTGAAAATGAAGTTAGAAAAATTCATTCGCAGAAAGGTATTGTTCATCTTGACATTTTATTCAGCTTTTATAACTTTTGTTTGCAACTGAGTGGCTAGACTGAATAATAAGTTATAAGCTTTTCACAATGATAATACATTTAAAACTCAAGAAAGAAAAAGTCACAATAAAGCCCTAAAATTTTGCAATTTAAAACATTTTAAAAGATTTTATTTATTTGACACAGAGAGTGATCACAAGTAGGCAGAGAGGCAGGCAGAGAGAGGGGGGAAGCAGACTCCCTGCTGAGCAGAAAGCCCAATGTGGGCCTTGATCTCAGGACCTGAGATCATGACCTGACCTGAAGACAGAGGCTTAACCCCCTGAGCCACCCAGGTGCCTGAGAATTTTGCAATTTTAAAAGAAGTTTTTAATTTTATCAGTTTCCAAAGTATAGATCTTTGCATCTCCAATGCTCATCACAATGCCTAATCCATATTTGATATCTTGCAAATATTTGTTAAACTTACATTTAACAAATATAAGTGAATAAAGAATAATATAAAGAATATAACATAAATAATAAGTATAAAGAATAAGCGAATAAAGAAGTGAATGAAAAAATGGATAACAATTAAAGACATTGCTTGAAGAAGATATCAAAAGAGAGCTAACAAAAAATATTTTAAAATGCTAATATTAAATTTGACCACAGATTTTTTAAAAATTTCTCTCATCAAGATGTGGAATCTAACCCCCGGATCAGGGCTGGCCTTTGATTTTCTTTAACCAATAGAATGTGGCAAAGTAATGCCATGTGACTTCTTTTTTTTTTTTTAAGATTTTATTTATTTATTTGACAGACAGAGACCACAAGCAGGCAGAGAGGCAGGCAGAGAGAGAGGAGAAAGCAGGCTCCCCGCAGAGCAGAGAGCCCGATGTGGGGCTCGATCCCAGGACCCTGGGATCATGACCCGAGTCAAAGGCAGAGGTTTTAACCCACTGAGCCACCCAGGCGCCCCTGCCATGTGACTTCTAAGCATTGAACCCAACCTTTAGAATTATTTTCTCACCCTCTTGGATGTTTGCACTGACTATATAAAAAAAAAAACAAAACCCCAGGTTATCCTGCAAGAGAAGACCTAAAACTAAAAAATGCCCTCAGCCAACAGCACCAGTTAAAAGCCACACATACAGGGACGGGGGGCAAGATGGTGGAGAAGTAGGAGACTTTGTTTCAACCAGTCCCCTAAAGTGAGCTGTTTGTCTACCAGAACACTGTGAACACCCATGAAATCAGCCTGAGATGTAGGATTATACACTTCTGGATCTCTATAGGGGCAGAAGACACCAATGGTGAGCTAAAGTAGCAGAGTTTGAAAAATTGGACTGATATCTGAGGATAAACAGAAGCGGGGGGGGATCCACCAGAAACGACCCATTGGAAAGTAATACCCAATTATGAGAGTGCCCTGTGATTGGGAACCACGGTTAACTTGGAGTCTGGTTAAAAGCACTGAAAAGGAACAAAAGATTTAAGGGGAAACTGGTGGAATCGGGCTGTCATGGGCACGGGCTTAAGCCCACGGACCCAGAACAGCCACCACCAGTGCTGTACCAGAGAGATTGCATTAAAGTCTTCAGGCCATGTCCCTGAGCCACCAGCGCATGAAAGAGTCTAGGTGGTCACCAGCCAGCGCTCTCTAGAACCACAGCCTTTTGCACTCTGCACGCATGCTGCACGACCTGGGCCTGAGCCACGCTCTGCACCCTCCCCTGAGAGAGGTCCATGCAGGCACTAGCCTGTAGTCTCCAGGACTGACTGAGAGTCTGAACACTCCTAGCCCCAGTGGGCATGAAGATCTAAGTGCGCTATCTCTGGTTAGGATCTCTCTGGAGGTCTGGACCTGCCCAGATAGCAGCCCAGCAAAAGCAGCCACTGAAAGCAGGCTCCTGGACCAATATTGCTCACAGTTTTAGTAGCACCAGGGTGCAGAGACAAGCGAGAGCTCCTGCAAACCCTGAGATGGTGGCTGGGGATATCGTCTGCCAGTGGGAGGTGGCAGAGGGGAGTCTATATGCTCTGGACCACCCAGAGGAACAGACTGAGGCTTCTGCCTGAGACAGAGGTCAGGGTGCAGTTTGCTTTCCTCTAAACTTCTGAAGAACTTTTACATGGGGCTAGTTCTGTAAGAAAAGCAGGATATTATGTGTGTGAGTTATCTGGACAGCAATTAATAAGAATAAAGATAAATTCTGCACATTTGTTTGCCTTTTCTGCCTCAATACCTTAGACTACCCCTCCCTGAGAAGGTTGATTGAATGACCCACCAGCATATGATCACACATAGCATCTCATCAGACTATAGGACCCACTTTATAGCAAAGAAGGTGTAAGTATAGGTCACACTTACCTATACTTAGATAAGGACCATGAGATCCACTGGTCATATATATTATACCATCCTGAAACTACTGGTCTTATAAAGCAAGGAGACAGCCTGTTGAAGGCACAACATATTTGAATGTGATAGCTTTATTAATATGGTGCCCCACTCTCCAGAATGCAGTGTACATTTCAAATCAACAAATTTTATATGATGCCAGGTTCCTAACAGGGATAATACTTTTGCCTGGAAACCAAGGGACCGTTGTTTCTTATCACTCTCACTGACTCACTAGGGAATGTATACTTCCCATGCCATCATTAGTTCTAGGCTCTAAGATTCAGAGTTCCTGTTTACCAACAGGAGATTACCTGAAGTAGGTTTTACAGCAAGAATCCCATTGAACTACAAGACATAACTCTCTAGGTATTTCAGACAATTTCTTTTAAAGTACAGGTAGGCAAATTCAATATCTTTCAGGGATCATTGTCAAGAGGAAATAAAACTGCTGCTACCCAATAGGGCAGGGAATAACATAATTGATGCCAGGGGATCCGTTGGGATATGTCATGGCACTTTTTGCCCAGTTTTAATGGTAACTAGACAAATGGATTGAGTCTTATAGATCAGGGCTCAAACCCCTCGGGGATGAGAGTTGGGGCCATGCTACCATGTAAGTCACTGAGACCACAAGTTTTAGCTGAAAGTGAGGGCAAAATAAGACAGGTAATAAAGGGGGGCAGAGGATGAGACTCAATTGAAGACCGGCATAGTGGACGTTATAGTTCATCCCAGTAATCTTTCTAAGTTTTGGCTACCAGAATCCCAGTGAAACTACTTTCAAAACTTTTGAGAAGAAATGGATGTGAGCAGTATAAGGAGTAGACCATGGGGTGGATTCTGTAATGAAGCACTTGGACTCCCCTTCAGGAAAGAAGAATTCATTATCCCAGCCTCTGGGAGTGCTACCAGTAGACAATCCTGAGTCATCAACTTCCTTCTCCACTCCAGCTAAACAAAATACCCTCATTCAAAGCTATACCCACTTTCAGGTAGCCTACATATAATAACTGGTCAATACAGCCCTCCTAGCTCCAAATTGGTACAACTTTGAGGGGTCAACCCACCTGTGGAATACTCCAGAAGGAATAGTAGAGGCTTCCACTGAGACTGTATCACAGCTATAATCAACCCTGCCCAATTGTATTCCCTTCCCTTCCCTTCAGCACCTGTTGATCCCCATAATACTCTCCATTAAACCACCTGCTTACTAATCTCCCTCAAGGAGTGGCTTTCCTCAGAGAGCCAACCTAATGGTAGATAGGACACAGTCTGAAAATGCTACTAAGTTGCAAACGCCTGTCATTACTTATGGAAAATATCTCATCCCATCCCAAACTAGGTGCACTTCAATTCAGTTCTGGCACTGAGCACCCAGAGTCAGCACAGACCCCATAAGTTAAGGGCTCAGTCGTCCACAAGACTGCCCTCACTTCCAATGCCAGCTACAAGTTCAGGAGGTCCCTAGGATGCCCACACTTCTCACCAATTGGCTACAAATCCACAGGTTACCACAACCCTCAGGTTCAATAATTCACTACTACAAAACTCAGGAAAGCACTATACTTAGCACTATAGTTTTATTTGGGTTTTTTTGTTTGTTTGTTTGTTTGTTTGTTTGTTTTCATCAGAAAAGATGAATACCCACCATTTGCATTGACATGGATGGAACTGGAGTTGATTATGATAAGGAAGTAAGTCAGTCAAGAAGAGAAAGTCAATTATCATATGGTTTCATTCTCATGTGGAACATAAGCAATAACATGGAGGAGCATAGGGGAAGAGAGGGAAATCTGAAGGAAGAGAAGTCAGAGAGGGAGATAAACCATGGGAGTCCATAACAGTTTTATAATAAAGTATTCAGCTCAGACTCCTCCCAAACTTGTAGTCAAAAACACTTACCATTTTATATTCTAAAACATCATTGTGCTTCCTACTATATATTTTGTCCCTTTCAGTTCCAGAAAATAGTTTGGCCAAAGTATGGACATTTTATAAATTAATTTCAACTTGAATAGTAAAATCAAAAGGTCATGTTTCCATTTGTTTATTTGCTTACACACTCCCATGTTAAATTGTCCTTCCCACTTTCAAATTAGGCATGATCGTATTTTTTGGAACATGAAAAAATTTTTTTATATTAGATTCTACATCTATCTTTCAAACTTATTGACATCAATGGAAATGAGTATAAGAACTTAAATACCAGGACACCTGGGTTGCTTGGTCAGTTAAGCATCTGCCTTCAGCTCAGGTCTTGATCTCAGGGACCTGGGATTTAGTCTTACATCAGGTTCCTTGCTCAATTGGGAGTCTGCTTCTCCCTCTGCCTGCCGCCCTCCTTTCTTGTGCTCTCTCTCTCTCTCTCTCTGACAAATAAATAAAATCTTCAAAAGAAAAAAAAAGAACTTCTATACCTTTCTTGATTTGTGTTTTTAAACATTCTTGGTGAGATCACCTATGATACTTCCTCCAGGAAACATCTTTCGTATTCATATATTCCTTCAGTGATTTTTAATTATTCCTTCAACATGCATTTATTGGGCATTAAATATAGACTAGGCATTCGGTGGACATTGCAGATGAAAAGATCTTAAATTTTCCCTAGTTTGGAAACTGCTACAATTATAAAATTCTAAGACTGTCACTACAACTTCCTGCACTTAAAGAAATAATGACTTACCATTATAAATGACCAGAGACTGGAGTATCAAGTTTAGTCCCTTCACAGATGAAACCACAAAATCAATGAAGCAGAATTATTCACACAAAGAAAAAGAAAATACACAACTTTTACACTATTATATTTAAAAAAAAGTTAAAAGGTAGAGTTTCCATACATTCCACAACAAATCCTGGCTGCAAATTTATGGCATTGTGTGTGTAGGCATTTGGAGAGTTGAGAAGGGAAATTGTTCAGTTTGTGTTTGGTTCTTTTTTTTTTTTTTTATGGCTAAAGAGTGGTGGCAATTCTAAAAAGAAAGTCATATTTTTTAAATCCTGCCTTACTCTAAAATACAAAACATTATTTTAAAAAATTTTGGCAGGGGAAATGAGCAAGATGGTAGAGAAGTAGGAGACCTAAATATTGTCATGTCCCAGGAGTTCAGCTAGATAGTTATCAAACCATTCTGAACACCTACAAACTCAACAGGCAATCGAAGAGAAGAATAGAAACAATTCTGTGAACAGAAAAGCGACCACTTTCTGGAAGGTAGGATGTGCGGAGAAGTGAATCTGTGGCAACATACAGGAAGAGAGGCCACAGGGGAAGGGGCCGATTCCCGGCAAACAGTAGAGTCATGGAGCAAAAATTGGAACTTTTAGAAGTCTGCTCCACTGCAGAACATTGCTCCAGAGGCTAGGTGGGCAGTGGAGCCCTTGTGGGGACAGTGTAGTCTTAGGACCCATGGGGACACAAAAAAGACCAGGGTGTCTGTGTGGCAGAGCTCCCAGGTTTCAGAGTTGGGAAGCCAGCTGCAGAGACAGAGCCAAGGAGTGTGTTTTAGCTCAAGGTTACCTTAAATCATGATCCTAGGCAAAGTCAGGCCACTATCCTCAAGCAGGGACCCTACAAGTGGCAGATCTGGAGAGACACCCTCCTCCCTCCTTCAGGAGGAGCAGCACAGGAGCATGCTGCAGGAATCAGCTGAGTTTGGAGACTCCAAATGGGGCCATGTGCCAGTGATAGGAATGCTCAGTCACAGGCTAGATGAGCATGGAGCACAGCCAGAGACCAGGGAGACAGGAAGGATTGACTGCTTTTCTCTGAGGGAGCACTGAGGAGTGGGGCCTTGAGCTCTCAGCTCCTCTGGATCAGAGATTGGGAGGCTGCCATTTTCATTCCCATTCTCCAAAGCTGTACAGTAAGTGCTCAGGGAACAAAAGCTACCAAGAGCAAAACTAAGCAGATAGCTTAGCCTGGCCCCTGGCAAGTGTGGTGCAATTCGGCCTAGGGCAAAAACATTTGAGAATCACTGCAAAAAGCCCCTCCCCTGGAAGATCAACAAGAACATCCAGCCAAGACCAAGTTCACCAATCAAGGAGAACTGCAAAACTTCAGAGCTCTGGGAATACAACACATAATTCATGGCTTTTTTCCCCATGATTCTTTAGTCTTTCAAAGTTAAGTTTTTTAAGTTTTATTTTTTCTTATTCTATTTTTAAAAATTGTTTCCACTTTCCTATTTTAATATTTGTTAACTATTTTGTCTTATCAATACGTTTTTAAAAATCTTTTTCTAAATTTTCATTGGTATGGTCATATTTTATCCCTTCATTGTATTTAACCTTATTTTTTGTATACATGTAGGTTTTTCTGTCTTTAAAATTTTCGGGTACAGTTTCTTCTAACAGATCAGGATATACCCTAAAACTAGCACATGGCTTTGTTCTAGTCTCCAGCCTGACCATATTCTTTCCTCTTTAATTTTTCTTTTTTCAACCAACTTCTTATCTTATCAATTCCTTTTTTAGAATCTTTTTAAATTTTCATCTTTACATTCGTATTCCATCCCTTCATGTTTACCCTTATTTTTTATATAGATAGATAGAGATATATAGAGAGAGATATAGATATAGATATAAGTGATATAGATACAGGTATAGATATACTTTTCTTTCCTTAAAATTTTGGGAGACAGTTTCTTCTAACACACCAAAATGCACCCAAAATCAAGTGAGTGGTCCTGTTCTTTTCACCAGCCTAATAGGTAGATAGATAGATGATAGATAGATATTTTGTCCCTCCTTTCTTCCCCCCCCACCCCCCAGTTTCGGGTCCCTTCCAATTATATTTTTCTGCAGTCATTGCTACCCTTTTAGTATGTTTTTCTCTCATTCATCTATTATTATCTGGATAAAATGACAAGGGGGAAAAACTCACCTCAAGAAAAAACAAAAGGCTGTACCAATGGCTAGGGACCTAATCAATACAGATATTAGTAAGATGTCTGACCTAGAGTTCAGAATAACAATTATCAAGGTGCTGGCACGGCTCAAAATAAGCATGGAAGATACTAGAGAATCCCTTTCTGGAGAAATAAAATAATTTTCTAGAGAAATAAATGAACTAAAATCTAATCAAGCTGAAATTTTAAAAAAGCTATTTATGAGGTGCAATAAAAAATAGAGACAATAACTTCTAGGATAAATGAAGCAGAAGAGAGAATTAGTGATATAGAAGACCACATGATGGACAACTCGGCTGTCACTGAAAATAGAAGGAGAAATAAAAAGCACCCAGGACAAACAAAAACTAAAGGAATTTGTAAACACCAAACCAGCCCTTAGAGGAAATATTGGAAGAGGTCCCCTAAGCAAAGAGAGACCTTAAAAGTAACAGATCAGAAAGGAACAGAGACAATATACAGTAACAGTCAACTTACAAGCAATACAATGGCACTAAATTCATATCTTTCAACAGTTACCCTAAATGTAAGTGGGCCAAATGCCCCAATCAAAAGACATGGGGTATCAGAATGGATTTAAAAAAAAAAAAAAAAAGACAAACAAACCATCGGTATGCTGTCTGCAAGAAACTCATTTTAGACCCAAAGACACCTCCAGATTTAAAGGGAGGGGGTGGAAAACAATTTACCATGCTAATGGACATTAAAAGAAAGCTGGGGTGGCAATCTTTATATCAGATAAATAAGACTTTAAACCAAAGATTATAATAAGAGATGAGGAAGGACACTATATCATACTCAAAGGGTCTGTCCAACAAGATCTGACAATTTTAAATATCTATGCCCCTACCATGGGAGCAGCCAACTATATAAACCAATTAATAACAAAATCAAAGAATACAATAATACAATAATAGTAGGAAACTTCAACACCCCCTTCACTAAAATGAGCAGATCATCCCAAGCAAAAGAACAAGGAAATAAATGCTTTAAATGACACAGTGGACCAGATGGACATCAAAGATATATTCAGAAAATTCCATCCCAAAGCAAAAGGATGAACTTTCTTCTCTAGTACACATGGTACACTCTCCAGAAGGAATCACATCCTGGCCCACAAATCAGGTCTCAGCCAGTACCAAAAGACTGGGATCATTCCCTGCATAATTTCAGACCTCAACGTGTTGAAATTAGAACTCAACCACAAGTGGAAAGTTGGAAAGAACTCAAATACATAGAGGTTAAAGAACATCCTACTAAAGAATGAATGGGTTAACCAAGAAATCAAAGAAGAATTGAAAAAATTCATGGAAACAAGTGAAAATGAAAATACAACTGTTCAAAATCTTTGGGACACACAAAGGCAGTCCTGAGAGGAAAGTATATACCAATACAAGTCTTTCTCAAGAAACAAGAAGGGTCTCAAGTACATAACCTAACCCTACATGTAAAGGATATGGTGAAAGAACAGAAAAGAAAGCCTAAACCCAGAAGGAGAAGAGAAATAAATGAAATTAATGAAATCAATGAAATTTTAAAAAGAGCGAGAAATCAATGAAATAGAAACCCAAAGAACAGTAGAGCAGGTCAACAAAACTAGGAGCTGGTTCCTTGAAAGAGTTAATTAGATTGATAAACACCTGGCCAGACTTATCAAAAAGAAAAGAGAAGGACCCAAATTAATAAAATCATGAATGAAAGTGGAGATATCACAACCAACACCAATGAAATGTAAACAATTATAAGAACATATTTTGAGCAACTATACGCCAGCAAATTTGACAATCTGGAAAAAAAAAAAATGGATGCACTTTCCTAGAGTTGTATAAACTGTCAAAACTGAACCAGGAAGAAAGAAAACTTGAACAGACCCATAACCAGTAAGGAGATTGAAGCAGTACTTGAAAATCTCCCCAAAAAAAAAAGAGTCCAGGGCCAGACGGCTTCCCAGGGGAAGTCTACCAAACATTTAAAGAAGAACAAGTGCCTATTCTCCTGAAACTGTTCCAAAAAGCAGAAATGGAAGGAAAATTTCCAAACTCATTGTGTGAGGCCAGTATTACCTTGATCCCAAAACCAAAGATCCCATAAAAAAATAAAAAAGAATTACAAATCAATATCTCTGATGAACATGGATGCAAAAATTCTCACCAAATACTAGCCAGTAAGATCCAACAGTATATTAAAAAGATTATTCACCACGACCTAGTGGGATTTATTCCCAGGGGAAGGTTGGTTCAACATCTGCAAATCAATCAGTATGATACAATAATTTAACGAAAGAAAGAACAAGAACCATATTTTACTCTCGACAAATGCTGAAAAAGCATTTGGCAAAGTACAGCATAGTTTCTTGATCAAAACTCTTCATAGTGTAGGCACAGAGGGTACATACCTCAATATTGTAAAAGCCATCTCTGAAAACCCACAGCAAATATCATTGCCAATGGGGAAAAATTGAGAACTCTTCCCCTAAGGTCAGGAACATGTCAGTGATGTCCACTATCTCCACTGCTCTTCAACACAGTACTACAAGTCCAAGCCTCAGCCATCAGACAACAAAAACAAATAAAATGCATCCAAATCAGCAAAGAAGAAGACAAACTCTCACTCTTTGCAGATAATGTGATACTTTATGTGGAAAACTCAAAAGGCTCCACTCCAAAACTGCTAGAACTCAGGAATTCAGGAAAGTGTCAGGATGTAAAATCAGTACACAGAAATCGGTTGGATTTCTATACACCAACAGCAAGAAAAAAGAAATAGAAATTAAGGAGTTGATCCCATTTACAATTGCACCCAAAACCTTAGGATACCTAGAAATAAATCTAACAAAAGAAGCAAAGAATCTGTACTCAGAAAACTTGTACTCATGAAAGAAATTGAGGAAGACATAAAGAAATGGAAAAACGTTCCCTGCTCATGAATTGGAAGAACAAATATTGTGAAAATGTCTATGCTACCTAGAGCAATCTACACATTTAAGGCAAAATATCAAAATACCATCAACTTTTTCTAAAGAAATATTTCCAAAGAAATCTTAAACTTATATGGAACCAGAAAAGACCCCCGAATAGTCAGAGGAATGTTGAAAAAGAATACTAAAGTGGTGGCATCACAATTCCAGACTTCAAGCTCTATTGCAAAGCTGTAACCATCAAGACAATATGGTACTGGCACAAAAACAGGCACGTAGATCAATGGAACATAATAGACAAACCAGAAATGGACCCTCAACTCTATGGTCAACTAATCTTCAACAAAGTAGGAAAGAACGCCCAATGAAAAAAAGACAGTCTTTTCAACAAATGGTGTTGGGAAAATTGGACAGCCACATGCAGAAGAATGAAACTGGAGCATTCCCTTATACCACACACAAAAATGGACTCAAAATGGATGAAAGACCTCAGTGTGAGACAGGAATCCATCAAAATCCTTGAGAAGAACACAGGCAGCAACCTCTTTGACCTCAGCTGCAGCAAATTCTTTCTAGAGGCATCACCAAAGGCAAGGAAGCAAGAGCAAAAATGAACTATTGTGACTTCATTAAGATCAAAAACTTTTGTACAGCAAAGGAAACAGTAACAAAACCAAAGGACAACCAACAGAATGTGAGAAGATATTTGCAAATGACATATCAGATAAAGGACTAGTATCCAAAATCTATAAAGAACTTATCAAACTCAACACTCAAAGAACAAATAATCCAATCAAGAAATGGGAAGAGGACATGGACAGACATTTGGGCAAGGAAGACATCCAGATGGCCAACAGACACACAAAAAAGTGATCATCACTTGGCATCAGGGAAATATAAATCAAAACCACAGTGAGATACCATCTCACACCAGTCAAAATGACTGAAATTAACAGGTCAGGAAATGACAGGTGTTGGTGAGGATGTGGAGAAAGGGGAACCCTCCTACACTGTTGGTGGGAATGCAAGCTGGTGCAGCCACTCTGGAAAACAGCATGGAGGTTCCTCAAAAAGTTGAAAATAGAGCTACACTATGACCCAGCAATGGCACTACTAGGTATTTAACCTAAAGATACAAATGTAGTGATCTAAAGGGGCACATGCACCTGAATGTTTATAGCCAGCAATGTCCACAATAGCCAAACTATGGAAAGAATCTAGATGTCCATCAACAGATTAATGGCTAAAGAAGATTCCAACAATGGAATACTATGCAGTCATCAAAAAAAGGAAAAAAAGAAATCTTACCATTTGCAATGATGTGGGTGGAACTAGAGGGTGTTATGCTAAGCAAAATATGTCAATCAGAGAAAGACAATTATCATATAATCTCTCTGATATGTGGAATTTTAGGGGCATGGTGGAAGGTCATGGTGTATAGGGAGGGAAAAATGAAACAAGATGGGACCGGGGAGGGAGACAAGCCATGATAAACTCTTAATCTCAGAAAAAAAACTGAGGGTTGCTGGGGGGTGGGGGGGATAAGGTGACTGGGTTATGGACATTGGGGAGGGTATATGCTATGGTAAGTGCTGTAAATAATGTAAGAATGATGATTCTCAGACCTGTACCCCTGAAGCAAATAATACAATGTAAGTTAATAAAATATTAAAAAATAAAAAAGTTTCACAGGTTGCATGGAGCACTGGGTATGGTGAAAAAACAATGAATACTGTTATGCTGAAAATAAATAAAAAATTTAATAAAAAAATAAAAAAAATTAAAAAGTTTGAAATTTTTTGTGTAAATAATGCCTTGGATATTTTCTAAAATATTTGGATCTCAAATTTAGACCTTCCTTAGCTCTGTCTAGAATAAACAAATGCACAGATCTAAAGATATATATGGTGCTTGCTTTGGCAGCACATATACTAAAGATATATATGTGTTTACTTTTTACCACATATGAAAAAACTGTTATTTAACTCAAATTAATTTTAACAGTGAATATGACTAATAATATATGTAACTTCTGACCTAACAACAGCAGTTCCCATAGGTGATAATAGAAGAAAAATCATGAGCACAATGTGATGAAAGAAAAATACATGAATCCATTCCAGTTACTTCTATAGAATTTGAAGAAATGAACAGTTCCCTACAAGCCCAGTTAAATTTGCTGATGAAGCTTTCAGAAAGATTGCCTAAATCATTTTGAATCTTTCAATTTTTGTCTATCACTATTACATTCTTCACAAAATCTTCATCAATAATCAACATTTTCATCTTATTGAGAAGAATTCTGCAAGAAGCAGTTCATCTTTCTTTTGATGTACAAAGTCTATTTCAAGTGTATGCTCAATCTCTAGAGATATATTCAATGGCATGTTCTCAAGAACAGCCTCTCAGTCAGACCTATATTTAAACAAAAGATAGCTGTGCTGCCCCTATATTGCTGCTGTTTTGATAAATGGCTGTGGTAACATATCATTCCAGTTAAACAGGCTCTACTCACCGCAATATCTAACTCTTTCCTTTGTATCAGTCACCAACATTCATTTCTTAGATTACGCTTTGTTTCCTTCACATTCTCTACAATGTGTGCTTGAGAATAAACATCCCATTTTCAACACTATTATTATTACTCCTAACAATATCCTACAAGAGCAATGTGGTATACTAGAAATTAACTTTGAAATAAGACAGAACTTGGTTAGAAACTCAAGATCACTTACTCAATATATGACCTTGAGAAAATTACCCTGAGTCTGTTTCATTATCCATAAAATAAGAATACTTCACTTACAAATTTATTGTAAAAATTAGATGTAGTATATTTAGAAAGTACATCTCCTCATGAAATAATAAATACAAAACTTACATTAAAGCAATAAACTCTCATCCTCTCTTGTTGATCTCTATCTTTTGTACAGATAATTCTTTTATTACTATATTACTATTTTATTTTTTAAATTTCTTTTCAGTGTTCCAGAATTCATTGTTTATACACCACACCCAGTGCTCCATGCAATATGTGCCCTCCACAATACCCACCACCAGGCTAACCCAACCTCCCACACCTCTCCCCTCCAAAACCCTGTTTGTTTCTCAGAGTCCACAGTCTCTCATGGTTCATCTCCTGCTCCTACTTCCCCCAATTCAATTCTCCTCTCCATCTCCCCATGTCCTCCGTGTTATTCCTTATGCTCCACAAGTAAGTGGAACCATATGATAACTGACTCTCTGCTTGACTTATTTCACTCAGCATAATCTCTTCCAGTCCTGTCCATGTTGATAGAAAAGTTGGGTATTCATCCTTTCTGATGGAGGCATAATACTCCATTGTATATATGGACCACATCTTCTTTATCCATTGGTCCACTGTAGGGCATCTTGGTTCTTCCCACAGTTTGGCAACTATGGCCATTGCTGCTATGAACATTGGGATACAGAGGACCTTTCTTGTCACTACATCTGTATCTTTGGGGGTAAATACCCAGTAGTGCAATTGCAGGGTCATAGGGAAATTCTATTTTTAATTTCTTAAGGAATCTCCACAGTGTTTTCCAAAGTGGTTACACCAACTTGCATTCCCACCAACAGTGTAAAAGGGTTCCCCTTTTTCCACATCCTCTCCAACACATGTTGCTTACTGTCTTATTAATTTTGGCCATTCTAACTGGCTGGTATCCAAGATCTATAAAGAATTCCTCAAACTCAACACACACAAAGCAGATAATCATGTCAAAAAATGGGCAAAATACATGAACAGACACTTCTCCAATGAAGACATAAAAATGGCTTACAGACACATGAAAAAATGTTCATCATCACTAACCATCAGGGAGATTCAAATCAAAACCACATTGAGATACCACCTTACACCAGGTAGAATGGCCAAAATCAACAAGACAGTATATTACTATTTTAATAATGCTAAGAAGGTCTCCATGAATTATTTAATCTCATTCCTCTCTCCCTATTATCATTGATACATTTCCCACATCTGCTATGTTCATTCCCACCCAGGTGTTCTTCTGAGAACTGGAGTCAGCTCCAGAATTTCCATATAGAATGAATTCTTAACAATGATCTCTTAAGAAGGAGACATCAGAAAAACTGTCTTAAAGCTGAATCTCACAGCAAGGACACTATTCTAGTTCCAGTGTAAGTACAGGGATGTTTGCATTACAAAGCAAGGACCCTGTTTTCATATATGTTATATGTTTAAGAGGTAGTTTTTCAGGAGATTGATGTAGATAAAAAGGACCTAAAAATCCCCTTCCTTGCATAGTGTCCAGCCATCATTTAGTCCACCATCACCAGTTAGCCTATATGACACTTTCCAAAATTGCATTCTTAGATCACATTTTTACCCATACCCAGAACACTCTTCATTCTCATAACCTATTTCCTCCTCCATGTCCATGGCTATCCTAAGAGATTTAAAAGTTATAAAAAGTTAATTTCCCATCCCCTAATTTTGGACAAAATTTCAGTTTTCTTAAATTGTTAAAGCTGCAATATACTGGCTAATACTGAAGCCAGACTGCCTGTGTTCAGGAAAGTGCATGCTTTGGGTAAGATCTTTATCCACAGCTTTATCTGTAAAATGAAGTTAACAGTGGTAATCTATATAAATTTGGGCAGAAAGCTCATGAGAACTGGCCAGAAACCACTGGTGAACTCGTTTCCAGCAGCTGAAGCCCACAAGGGAGCCACATGGGCTCGGCCCATGGTCCCGCACAATAGCGGCCCAAACCTTGCAAGAATCCATTTCAAAGGCCCCAAGCACACCGCTGAAATCGCCACAGAACATCTGTCAATTCTCACGAGATTTCTGCCCAATTTGATATCAATTTGGGCAGAAATTTTGTGAGAATTGGCCTGCATTGTCCAGTGACATGGGCTGCACGCACTCAGGGTTTGGAAGGAGTTCTTATGAGATATGGGACAAGACCTCGCAGGATTGTTGAGCCCTGAGCCACACAATAGGACTCTAACTGCCCCAAGAAGGAAATTGCACCATTTGGAGCTGCATAAAACCCTCAGTGTGGGAGAAACCTGCATGCCCCCCTAAGGCCATCCAGACCATTGGCGGCCCTACTGGACACAAACGCCTCAGCCTATAACCCACCCTCAACTCAGACCATGGGGAACTTGCCTCAGTGCTGGTAGATTGTGCCTGCCATGTCCCTAGGCCCTAACCCTAACCCTAGGTTGGGTTTTCAGGCTTCCACCCCCAGAGACCTAGCCACCAACTCTCCAGACTAGGGATGCCTGAGCCACACCACAGGACTCCACCTGCCCACCAGAAGTAAACTGCCGTTTGTAGAGCAGGACAACCTTGCATGCCGTCCTGAGAACACCTGCACTTTTGGCGGCACCCCTGGACACAAACCCACAGCCTGACACTCAGCCTGAATCCTGTCTTCACCTCAGCCCCACCCCGTGGAGCTCACCTCAGCACTGGCAGATCAAGCCTGCCATGCCCCTAGACCTTAACCCTAACCCTAGTTTTGATTTCAGGATTCTGTCCCCAGAGGTCCTGCCACCAAGCACACCAGATTGGGGACCTCTGAGCCACACCAAAGGACTCTGCCTGCCCCCAGAAAGAAATTGCACCTTTGGGATGTGCGCAAAACCCTCAGAGCAGGAGAAATCTGCATGTTCCCCTGAGGTAACCACCACATTCAGCAAACCCCTAGACACAAACCTGGAGCCTGACACTCAGCCAGATGCCTGCCCTCAACACAGCCCCCCAGGGAGCTCGCCTCAGTGCCGGCAGATCAGGCCTGCCATGACCTTAGGCCCAAACCCTAATCCTACATTGGATTTTCAGGTTTCCATCCCCAGAGGCCTGGCCCCCAAGTCCTCCAGATTGGGGACCCCTGAGACACACCACAGGACTCCAACTACCACTGAGAAGGAAGCAGTGCTATTTAGAACTGCACAAACCCTCAGAGTGGGAAAAATTTGCATGTCACCCTTAGACCATCCCCACTTTTGATGGCCTCCCTGGACACAAACCCAAAGCCAAACAGTCAGCCTGACCTCCTCCCTCAAATCAACACCCTGGGGAGCTCGCCTCTGTACCAGCAAATTGGGCCTGTCATGCCCCTACACCCTAAGCTTAACCCTAGGTTGGGTTTTCAGGCTTCCATCCTCAGAGGCCTGGCGCCCAGGTCCTCCAGATTGGGGACTCCTGAGCCATATCACAGGACTCTACCTGCCTCTCAGAATACCGTGCTATCTGGGGATGCACAAAACCCTCAGAGCAGAGGAAATCTGCATGATGCCTGAGTCCACCCCCACTTATGGCAACCGCCCTGGGCACAAATCCCTAGCCTAACTCTCAGCCTGACCCCCCCACACACACACACACAAATCAGCCCTCAGGAAATCTCGCCTCAGCACTGGCATATCGGGCCTGCCATGCCCTGAGGAACTAACCTGAATTCTAGGTTGGGGTTTCAGACTTCCATCCCCAGAGGCCTGGTCCCCACAGCCTCCAGATTGGGGATTCCTAAGCAACACAAATAGACTCCCCATGCCCCTCCCCCCCCCGAAAGGAACCAGACCATTTGGAGTTGTGCAAAACTCTCAAAACTGGAGAAAACTGCATGCCTCCTGAGGCCACCTCCACCTTCAGTGACTACCCTGGACACAAAGCCACAGTCTGACATCCAGCTTGATGTGTGTCCTCAACTCAGCCTCCCAGGGAGCTCACCTCCTCACCAGCAGATTGGGCCTGCCATGCTCCTAGGCCCTAACCCTAACCCTACGATGGGTTTTCACACTTCTGTCCCCAGAGGCCTGGCTGGTCCCTGAGCCATGCCAGAGGACTCCACCTACCCCTCAGAAGGAAACCATGCCATTTGGAGCTCCGCAAAACCCTCAGAATGGGAGAAACCTGAATGCCTCCCTGAGGCCACCCCTACTTTTGGCGACCTACCTGGACACAAACCTGCAGCCTGACAGCATGACCACCACCCTAAACTTAGCCCCCAAGGGAGCTGGAATATATAAGAACTGGCAGATCGGGGCTGTTATGCCCCTAGGCCCTAACCTTAACCCTAGGTTCAGTTTTCAGGCTTCTGTACCCAGAGGCCTGACCCCCAAGCCCTCCAGATTGGGGACATCTGAGCCACACCACAGGACACTGCCTTCCCCCCAGAAGGAAACCGCACCATTTGGAACTGGATTTGGATTGCACATCCCTCAGAGAGGGAGAAACCTGTATGCCCCCCAGAAGCCACCCCCCACATTCGGCGGCCCCCCTGGACACAAACCCCCAGCCTGACCCAGGCCCTCAACCCAGCCCCCGCCACCCGGGGAGCTCGCCTCAGGGTGGGTATATTGGGCCTGCCATGCCCCTTGGTCCTAACCCTAACCATAGGTCAGGTTTTCAGGCTTCCATCCACAGAGGTCTGGCCCCCAAGCCCTCCAGATTGGGGACCACTGATCCACACAACAGGACTCCACCTGCCAACCAGGAGGAAACTGTGCCATTTGGAGGTGCAGAAACCTTCAGAGTGGGGGAAAACTCTGCATGCCCCACTGACTCCACCCTCACCTTGGTGTTCCCCCTGGATCAAACCTACAGCCTGACACTGAGCTTGAGCCCCACCCTCAACTTAGCCTCCAGGCAACTTGCCTAACTATGGGTAGATTTGGACTGCCATGCACCTAGACACTAACCCTAACCCAAGGCTGGGTTTTGGAGCTTCCATCCCCAGAGACCTGACCCCCAAGCCCTCCAGATTGGGAACCCCAGAGCTGTAACACAGGACTCCATCTGCTCCCCAGAAGGAAACCGGGCCATTTGGAGTTGTGCAAAACCCTCAGAGTGGGAGAAACCTGCATGCTCCTATGAGGCCACCCAACCAATTCCTCATGGGATTATGGGCCTGGCCAGCATGATTCCCCTAAGGGCCCCCACTCTTGGAAGTGAGTTCGCCAGAGGTTTCTACCCAAATCGATACTGATTTCTTATTAAGTTCATGAGAATTGGTCCACATTGTCTGGCGATCCGGGCCACATGGGCTTGGCATTTGGAATGAGTTATCATGATGTTTGGGTGGAGACCTTGCAGGATTATGGGCTAAGCTCACTCAATGCCCCTGAGGGCCCCCACTGTCAGAAGTGAGTTCACTGGAGGTTTCTGGCCAATTCTCATGAGCTTTCTACCCAAATCAATACTGGTTTGGGTAGAAAACTTATGAGAATTGGTCCATGTTTTCTAGCATTTGGGCCAGACATGCACTTGACTTTTGGACTGAGTTCTCGTGGGATTTGAGGTAGACCCCTCGGGATTATGGGCCAAGTCTGTGCAATTCGCCTGAGGGCTCTTTGCCCTAATTTTTTTTAAGACTTAATTTATTAGAGAGAGAGAGAGAGAGACAGAGAGCAGGAGCAAGGGGAAAGGGGGAAGCAGACTTCTATTGAGCAGGGAGCCTGATGCGGGGCTTGATCCCAGTATGCTGGGATTATGACCTGAGTCAAAGGCAGATGCTTAACCAACTGAGCCACTCAGGCACTGTGCTTTCCCTAATTCCTCTGTGTGTGTGTGTGTGTGTGTGTGTGTGTGTGTGTGTGTGTGTCTCAGCTTTGTGCTTTTTATTTTTTTATTAACATAAAATTTTTATATTTTTTATTAACATATAATTTTTATATTAACATATAATGTATTATTTGCCCCAGGATACAGATATGTGAATCATCAGGCTTACACATTTCACAGCACTTACCATAGCATATGTCCATAACCCAACCATCCTATCCCTCCCCCCAACCCCCCAGCAACTCTCGGTTTGTTTCTTGAGACTGAGTCTCTTATGATTTGTCTCCCTCCTGATCCCATTTTGTTTCATTGTTTTCCTCCCTACCCCCCACAACCCCCCATTCTGCCTCTCAAATACCTCATATCAGAGAGATCATATGATAATTGTCTTTCTCTGACTGACTTATTTTGCTTAGTTCCATCCATGTCATTGCAAATCCACTTGCTCTAATTCTTAATAAGGCCCCCTTTCACTCTCAAAAGTGCCTCAGTGGGGCACCTGGGTGGCTCAGTGGGTTAAAGCTTCTGCCTTTGGCTCAGGTCATGATCCCAGGGTCCTGGGATTGAGCCCCATGTTGGGATCTCTGCTTGGCTGGGGGCCTCTTTCCTCCTCTCTCTCTGCCTGCCTCTCTGCCTACTTGTGATCTCTGTCTGTCAAATAAATAAATAAAATCTTTTTTTAAAAAGTGCATCAATTGGGAAGGTATGTTATATGGTCACCCTATTTAGAACCAGATGTGCCTTGGGTTGGATTTGGTTGGTGTAGACAAAATCAGTGAGTTTGGAGGAGTCACAGATGGAAGGCACCTGGGCCACTGAATCAGAGTGTTGAGGAGCGCCCCCCATGACTCCAGATCCCTGTTCAGGACTCAGCATGAATGAGACATAAAATGCCAAAGGGAGTCACTTTTTGGAGTGATGACACAGTGTGTTAAAGCAGCTATCATTACCCTGAAATTAGTTATGAACATAAATTAGAAATCTCCATCCTGGTTTACAAAGCTGAGAGTAAGGGTATCAGTGTTGGGAATCTGAGCCCATTTGCTTTCTACCTACAGACCCCTAAATGATGTGAATCCATGGTCAGTGTCATGCAATTTCTATGAACAAATAAATCTTTTTTTTTTAAACCACCTATCCTGCATGTGGACAATATTTCTGCCAGCTTTCTTCCCAGTTCTTGCTTTAAAAGATCAAATGTTCTTGTGACAGCAGATTCTTATATTTTAAAGTAAGAAAAAAAAAATCATCCTGTGTTGGAGACTGTGGGCTTTAGGAATCAGAGGCCTTAGTATTAATTCAGATGGAGATTTCCCTAGCTGTGCCGCCCAGGGAAACATCACCAAACCTCTCTGCATCCCAGATTCCTTACCTGTGAAATAACAGTAACAACGCTGATTTTCCTCCTCTTTTTCTTCCTCCTTCTCCTCCTTTGTCCACTTGATAAAATTTTGATAAGTGAATCCATGCACATGTATGAAATATAAGGTCCCAAAATGCATGCATTAATGGTAAGTGTTGGGGGGGGGCTTTCAGTCTTCACCTTGAAGCTGGCTTCTCTTTCACGCATAAAAGCAGTGCTGTGGAGAGGTGATGAGTTCAGGATGGATATCCTGGTGTCTGTCCCACCTCCACTCCCCAGCCCTTCATCCACCTCTGATGTCACCTACCCCCTGATGGGTAGTTCATGAAGCACAGAGGGGATGGTAGCCCAGTCAGGTGGGAGGAGGGCTGGCCAGGCCTGACTCCATAAGTCCCAAAATCTCAGGATCTGAGGTCAAAGGAGAGAGGCAAGCACTCAACAGGCCTGAAATCTGATCGGTACCCCAAGCATCTCCTTCCTAGAAGTTCTGGGGCACATTAGGAAAGCTTAGTGAGCAAGTCTCAACCTAGAATCCTGAAGGAAAATCCAGGTGAGATCATATTTGTGGAACTGCTTTATGAATAGTGAAGCGTAATGTACAGGACAGATATACTTTTTAAAGAGATGGAGAGAACCCTAATTATAACTCCAGGGAAGTTTCATGAATCAGAACTCTCTTTCCTAGATGTTGATTGCTCAGAAGTGGAGGGTGATATGAGAAAAACCTTCTTTTGGATCCAGAACAAGATGGGAGATATTTTTCCACTCAGTTTTTCCTGTGGACAGGTCAGATGGGATCATCTCTCTGAAAGCTCCTCCCGTTAAGTCATTGGAGGCTCATCAGATGCCTGGAGAGGCAGGCCTGCTGGTGGCCAGGGAGCTCACTTCCTATGTTACCCAGCAACCCACAGGAGACAGAAGCTCCCAGGAATTTATGAGAAATGAGGCTATAGCTATAAATTCTGTTTACAGCAAATTGGGGGCCAAGGGAATCATGGAGGAAGGGAGGTAGCCAAAGGAACCAGAGTTATTCCTTTCTTTATTTCTTTTTTTCCCCTTTATCTGAAAATAAAAGATCACTGCTGACCTATGAATCATAATGTGGCACTGAGCACGAGGCTTATAGTGCAAAAGACGCTGGAAGATGAATCAGTGCAGCCTGTTGGCACTGAGGGCAGTGGTGAGGTGACACACTGTAGCTTGTTTCTATGGGATGCAGTGGTGAGCCGTATAGTCTCTTTCCCCAGGCTCAAGAGTGCTGGTAACAACCCCTGGAGCCATCCGCCAACTCAGCATTGTGCCCTGTGTTCCCGTGCTTGGTGGTAATGGGCTATCAGGATGATGCAGAAGGGACTTGAACAAAACTGGACTGAACAAAAACTGGGGAGAATATGTGACTAGATACTTTCCATAGATGGCAAAAGGGTGGCCAACAGACACAGAAAAAGTTGTTTGATATCACTAATTGTTGTCAGGGAAACATAAGTGAAAACTGCAATCAGCTATCACCTCACAACTGTTGGAAAGGCAGTTGTCCTGGAGACAGACACCAGGTATGGTCAAGGGTGTGTAGACAAGGGGACCCTGTGCACTGTTTGTGGGAATGGAAATTGGTGCAGGCACTATAACAAATGCTATGGAAGTTCTGGGGGGAAAATGAATAAAACTACCACATGATGCAGTAATTGATCTACTGAGTATTTCTTTGGAGAACACTAAAACACTCCCTCCAAAAGAGAGATGCACTCTCATGTTCACTGCAGAATTATTCACTATAACCACACATGAAAACATCAACCTTGTGAGCATTATGCCAAGTCACTCAGACACAGAAAGACAAACACCAGAGGCTCTCATGGATACTCCACATGGAATCCAAAAAGTACTGAATGCATACATACTGAGAAAAATTGGTGGTTGCCAGATTCAGGAACACAAGCGGTGTTCCTAGAAAACCTTTCATAGCAGAAATGATGTAAGTGGGAAAAGGAATGACCATTCATTTCTAAAGAAAAATGAGTGAGCATGCTCAGACACCAAAAGTTCCTTCTCTTCGGCGCTTCTTAGGCCTCAGGACACAACATCCTAGTGGATGCACAAAATAAATGGAGACAAAGCACAACAGATGCTCATAGACACAATTTAAAGTTCTGGTGGCTGGATGCAGAGAGCAGTGCCCATGAAGGAGCTGGTTGGCGTGCATGCCGCCACTGTAGTGGTGCCCAACAAAACAGATACTTAACTCAATGCCCACTTGTTGACTTTTTCATAAGAGGGAACTCCTCTTCAGGTTTCTTCCTGCTACTGGAGCTGGGTAATAACATAGATCTTTCCAAAAAGCCAGTGACTTACCATGAACCTTAAGAGAAGTGGGGAGACTTGTACTTGAAAGTTGCTGAGAGGGTAGAAGTTCAAACTTCTGCTGGACACAAACAGCAGATCCACTGTGAAAGGCACCTTCCTCAGCAGGTGGAACACGGAACACCTCCTGCCCCCAGAAACCTCCTCCTTTGCCTTGTTCGGGACAAATCACAAGAGCTGGGAGTTACCCCAATTCCTCCTTTCTCCTATTCCCAATATCAAACCCACTGGCAAATCCTATGAGCTCCATCTTCGATAGGTACCCAGAATAGGACTCACCCCTCCTTCCAAGGCCACCTGTATGGTCCACACTGGAGCCCATATCTTGCCTGAGTTCCTCTTCATCATTGACCTCCTTTGCCCATCCTCAACCCTGTGTCATCTGTTCTCAACACGGTAGCCAGGATGGCCCAGTGAAACAGGGTCCCATGGGGTCACAGCCCTGCAATGGCTTTGTGCCGCTCTACTGTCACCTCCCTGGGGTCATGTCCTAAGTTGTTTCCTGTGGACACAGGACCTTCTTACTGCTCCTGGACATACATGGCATGCTCCTGCCCCCAGGGCCTTTGCATATGTTTTCCCTTCCGTTTAGAAGGCTCTTGATGTGAGATCACTCACCTTCTTTTGAACTTGACTCAAGCATCACCTTTCTATTGAAGTCCCACCTGGACCCTACGTGAAAAGCAAGCACCAATGCCACCTCCCATTCAGCACCCCAGTCCTGTCTCCTGCTTTCTATTTCCAGAGCAGTTATCACAGTCACTAGTCCATCTCAGTAAGGGAGAAATGGAGGCCTAATTGGATGATTTCATCACAGACTCCCTCCGATTTCCCAGAACAGAGCCCTGGGGGGAAAGGACCAGAGCTATTACATAGTCAGGATTTCCAGGACAATGGATCCACCTACAGCACCCTAAAGACCATCAGGAAAATGACCCATAAAAGGAATCCACTTGCACATGAAACCTGAAACCAGACATCTTCCTCTATTTCAGGTGAGCACACACACTTCCTACCCTTGCTTGATGTGCTCATCTGAGAAAGCTGAGCGGAGAAGCATCCCA
This sequence comes from Martes martes, assembly GCF_963455335.1. Lineage (NCBI taxonomy): Eukaryota > Metazoa > Chordata > Mammalia > Carnivora > Mustelidae > Martes > Martes martes. The sequence continues at coordinate 138,759,866 of NC_137889.1, forward strand.
GGGTCCAAATCTCCATCTGGCCAAGGGAGGGATGCCTGGTAAACAGAAGTCTCTGCTCCCTGCACCACCCACCTGTAATTGACATCTGGCATTCTCCTGTGGTGGGGAAGAATGGTGCACCTGTCCTATTTCCTAGTATGTCATCACAAACCAGGCTTTGCTGCACACTTTTCAGGAAGGAACCTGCAGCAGCAGCAGCAGGCCTCCCAGGTTTGGTCTCAGTCTCGCACATGAGGCCCCATGTGGAACTAGAGCTTCAAGGAGACTGGTGTGCTGTGTGGTCTGGGAACCTAATGGCAGGAGATTTCAGTTCCAAATGAAAACTGACCTCTTCCACACAGCGCAGGAATGTGGAGGATTTCTCAGGGGTATGGGTCTGGAAGAAGTGCTTCTTTTGGCTGAATTCTTTTGGCCAGGTAGAGGACACCTGTGGTGCCTCATCTGAGGAAACAAGGGGTACACTGGGCAAGAATCAGTAATGCTGTCTGTGGCCTGCTTCCCACAAAGCCCCTGCTGAGATGAGGGCTTGAAAACCCAACAGGAAGCAACTTTCATTTCACATCTGCAGCAGGAGGGCTGGCCAGGGAGCAGAGCCCAGTCCCTGGAGCAAGCTACTCTGCTCATCAAGAGTGATGGCCCACCACCGTGACTCACAATCTCCCAGCTATCTGATCTGACTACCCTGCCAGGCTCACACCTACAGACACAGTGACTCCTAAGACCCAGAGCCTGCTTTCCACCCCAGCCAATGCTACTTACAGAGAAGCAAACTCCAGTCTCAGAAACGTGTTCATTGTTAGCTCTGGAATTCTGGTGTCCCTTCCAGATCATTCCTCCAGTGCCCTAGGCTTTCAAGGCACCTTCAAGCTACCCTTCAAAAGGCAGGAACGGGTCCATTTAGGCAAACCAGCTGAGTGACTCTGTGTGCGGGAACCTTGGACAGCATCCTCCCAATGCTTCCAAGTCCAAGCTTCAAACCTTCATTCACTGGGCGTGGAGCACCACGTCAGCATGAACACTTCTCTTTCAAACATCTTGGCTCCCAGTTCTTAAAATCAGAAACCAAGCTCCAATCACCACTCTATTTTTCCCTCAGAGAAGTAAGGAAAAGATAGAATAAAGCACTACGTGTGCACAGCACACTTCTATCCAAATAGAATTCCTTGTTCTTTCTCATATGGGCAGCCCTACATTACCCATACTAATGAGAGATACCACAAGTTGAGTCCTCATATATATATTGGGCTTCACATTTTTCCTTTTGATATTGGTATCCCAAAGTCAGTGTTTAGATTGTTTTCTTAAAATAACAAGAATAATAATGACATGGTCATGTAAAGGTCTGGATCTCCATAACCAGAGGGCATGGCTCTGGTTCAGATAAGGATGAAGACAAAACCTCTTCCCATGAAGCAAAGCCCACACCCTTAGGGATCCTGACACATCTCACAGGTGATGAGTTCCTTTTTTCCAGGGAGTTGTCCAAGTGCAAAGGATACAGGCATCCTCCAAGGTTCATTCTGTTTTCTTCATAAATTTCCCAGTTCAAGTTGTAAATGATTCACCAGGTCAGGTTTCAGAGCCCAGGATGTGCCATGAGGTGAGTAGCAACCCCCTCACTTTCCCCCAAGGAAGGCTAACAGGGGCTTGTGTTCCATTGGATGCACAATGAGCCAGGTCCCTAAACAACCTACACTCCTCCTCCCTTTCTCCCCCTCACAAAGGGCATGGCACCCTGTTTACAGCTCTGAAGCTGTGCTTTATTAAAGAAAATAATTTTTAAAAGACTTTATTTATTTATTTGATAGAGAGAGACACACATCAAGGGAGGGAACACAAGCAGGGGAAGTGGGAGAGGTATAAAGCAGGCTTCCTGCCAAGCAGGGAGCCCAATGTGTGGATCAATCCCAGGATCCTGGGATCATGATCTGAGCGGAAGGCAGATGCTGAACGACTGAGCCACCCAGACACCCCTCAAAAATAATTTCAAATATCAGAAAGTGGTTCATGGAAGAAAAAAACATGAACCCCCACAAAGGATTCTTTGAATATTTCAGAAGACTGTTTTCCCATTGTTTAATGAAAACAGGAAAGAAAAACACACAGACTGTCCCTTCCACTAGCAGGTCTGATTCACTTCAGTGACTGAAAGAAGAGCAGGAAATAAAAGAGGAACAATGTTCTGATGACCCATCGTTCCAACCATCAAACTTTTGAAACTTCACCCACATGCAAATAAAGAAGCACAAACCAATGTCTCGGCCTGGCAATGTGGAGAAGTCTGAATTGGAGTGACAGGAACAGATGAAGAGGTTGTGTGTGTTGGGTGAGTCTGGTGGCACAGAAAAAGTTGTTCTGCCAACTCTTCATCTGTGCCTCACCTGTCCTCAGCCAGGAACATGCTCACCACCCTGACCTGTCACAACTGTCAAAAGGGGGACACACAGCCATCCCTGGAGCCAGCTCTTCCCACAATCCCTTGCAGAAAACACTCAGATCTCCTCTGGGGCCCCTGTCAGCTCTACCCAGACTTGGAACTTGCCTGTTTGCTGCAAAGCTCCAACATAGCCACTTCTTCCAAAATTACTGGCCCAAGGCTTTCATGAGAAAGGGAAAAGGCTACATCCTGAATGCTTAACACCTCCTTTCCTCTTCTATCATGTTTCTCTCCACTTACTGTTCTACCTGGGCAAACTGTAAGCAACATATCAATGGAATATGAACATTACCTGAGATCTGAATCTCTCATTGAAGCTTTCTGAGGACTCCTTATGCAATAAGAAACTAGCATATCCGGGGCGCCTGGGTGGCTCAGTGGGTTAAGCCTCTGCCTTCAGCTCGGGTCATGATCTCAGGGTCCTGGGATCGAGCCCCGCATCGGGCTCTCTGCTCAGTGGGAAGCCCGCTTCCTCCCTCTCTCTCTGCCTGCCTCTCTGCCTGTTTGTGATCTCTGTCAAATAAATAAATAAATCTTTAAAAAAAAAAAAAAAAGAAACTAGCATATCCTACCATAGTGTGTTTGAAAGCTAACATCTACAGAACAGGAGAACGAAAATCACTCTATTTTTGCCTCACTCTTCATGAAGCAGAACATCTTCTTTTTCTTTTCTTCATTTACTTAAATTCCAGTTAGTTTCCATGAAGTGTTAATTCTTTTGCTTCGGGGGTAGGATTTAGTGATTCCTCACTTGCATACAACAGCTGATGCTCATCACCAGAAGTGCCCTCCCTAACAGCCATTTACACCTTCTCCCCAGGTACCTGCCCTCCAGCAACCATCAATTTGTGCTCTGAGGTTGAGTCTGTTTTCTCATTTGCCTATCTTCCTCCCCCACTATGTTCATCCTTATTCTTTCTGAAATGCCAAAGGAGTGAAGTCAGTGGGTATTTGTATTTCCTTACAGATTTTCCTTAGCTTAATCCATTCTAGATCCATCCACATCCTTGCAGATGGTAAGAATTCATTCTTTGTGAAGCTGGGTACTATTCCATTGTATATCTCCCACACCTTCTTTCTCCATTCATCAGTGAATGGACACTGGTACTCCCTCCATAGTTTTGCTATTATTGATAATGCTATAAATATCCTGGTGCTTGGACCCCATTGAATGTGAATTTTTTTGTCCTTTGGGTAAATACTTAGGAATACAATTGCTGGAACCTAGGGTTGTTCAATTCTTAGCTTTTGGAGGGACTACCATACTCTGTTCCAGAGTGGCTGTAGAAACCCACATGCCCACCAACAGTGCAGGAGGATTCCACTTTAAGCACAATATCACCTGCCAGAAATTTCTTAAGGAGGAAACAGAAAACCTGGGGGATAACCTGATTCACCCAGCATCAGGCAAAGCAGCCACAGAAATTTACCCCAGGGTTCCTGATGCCAAGCCCCTTGAAGCCACCTGCGTGCCTCTATCCAGGAGAATTCCCAAAGACTTCTGACTTCACCACAGATGAAACTACAGAGAAAATATGGCATGTCCAACTATCTAGATGACCCATTTAGTGAAACTATAAAGTCAAGCTTCACTTTTAAATCATCAAAGTCTTCTTGAAATCATTTTGAATTTTCCCTATGTCCTCATTGTAACTCTTTGGATGAAAAGACTAATCAGTTAAGAAACATCACCTTTGACAAAGGACAAGACATCATCCAAGTCTCTATCTGACCACAAACAGCCACCTAACTCTAGATACTGGCCACTCTACCACAGCCTAGGCCCAATGGAATAAACACTGTTAGATGAAGGAACACATTCTATGTTAAGAGCACACACTGAGTCTATCTCATCTCCCTTTTGAATCAAAGTGATTGCCTATGAAAGAGATGTTCCAAATACCTTCATAAGCCAGAAATGAACAGAGAAAATGGGATCCCCTGCCATGTTCTACCTGCATGGAAACTCAGGAACTCTGGCACCCACTCTGGCACCCACTGATGAGGGAGCAGGAGGCTGGCTGATGACAAAGCAAAAGCTGGCACCTTGCACCCCCTCTCCACCCACTCCCCTGGGTAATATGTGTAACATTCCTCAGGCACCCCTGACTTCCCTAAAAGAAAAACAAATAGTTAACTTACAGAGATCACAATCCTGCAAGACAGGAGTCTCCCTTGGTTTACAAATGTCCTGGAGATCTACAAACAAAGAAGTTACCTTATCAATAGCACAATTTCCAGAGGCAAATAACTCAGTTCCTCAAGCCCTAAATAAAGTTAAATTTCTTCTAAACCCAAATCTCACTAACAAGGACACTTGATGGGAGAAATGTGAAACTTTATCTCTAGATCTCCAAGATAGTGTCATGTCGAGAATCATTCCCAAGCATATGGCCCACTGATATACATCTAAAGGGTCTCACTAGAAGATTTTTACTACTAGTAATAAATAACATTTCTCCCAACACTAGCTAGCCCCTCAAGGTCCTGGAGACCTTGCTTCCAAAATTCCTTAGAGACTAACATCACCCCCTTTGTTCTCACCTACCCAACTCCTGTGTATATAACCAGCCACTCCCTGGGCTGGTTATATATAACTGCCCCACATCCCCGGGGCAGCAGCTCTTCCTGCCCATGGGTCCTGTCCCCATGCTTTAATAAACCACCATTTTGCACCAAAGATGTCTCAAGAATTCTTTCTTGGTCAATGGCTCCGGACCTCAGCCCACCGAACCTCACCTAGTTTCTAGAACTTCATCATACCCACCAATCGCCCATGCAATTTCTGACAGCGGCTTCAGTTTGACTTTGTGGCTCCACTAGAGACAGGAGAAAAGCCCAGGAGGTTTGGGGTGCAAGAGAAGTTTTACCTCCCATCCTGACATGGATGTGACATTGTGCCCCATGGGCCTGCTGCCTTCTCTGAATGCTGACGTCCTATGACAAGCTGCATGACTGACTCAGATGCTGATGTTCAAAGCTTCAGGTCTCATAGAGCCAGAGTGGAGAAGTGTTGTTAGGTGGGACCTGCTCCAATTCCTTGGAGAATGGGAGACACATGTTTGTTTCTTAAGTAGTAATTAGCTTCATTCTAAAGTTGACCAATGCCATTGTCTTTTTGGAGAAGCGAAGTTACTCTTCCAAAAAAAATGCTCAACTCTTGGTCCCAAATGCAACATGAGTCAGGTCTGGTTTCCTCCAGGCTCCAGACCCTCACCTGGAGGCCCCTCATACCCCATCCTGACAGCTCATTACTGATGAGGGAGCAGGAGGCATGCTGAGGACAAAGCAAAAGCTGGCACCTTGCATGCCCTCTCCACCCGCTCCCCTCCCCTCGGTAATATATGTGACATTCCTCAGGCACCCCTGACTGCCATAAACGAGAAACAAATAGTTAACTTGCTGAGATCACAATCCTGCAGGACAGGAGTCTCCCTTGGTTTACAAATGTCCTAGAGATCTACAAACAAAGAAGTTACATTAACAATAGCACAATTTCCAGAGGCAAATAACTCAGTTCCTCAAGCCTTAATGTCCCCTCCATAAACAAGACTGAGGGAGGCTGGGGTAGAAGGAAATGTAAGTAAGGTTAAGTTTCTTCTATACCTAAATCTCACTAACAAAGACGCTTGATAGCAGGATTGTGACATCCCACCAGGAATCTCCCAACTATCTTGATGTTAATGGCTTGCCAAAAGACAACATTGATCAAGCCGCAAGACCTCCGATATCCCTGCACCTTGTAGGCCCTCTTTAGCATATGAAAGCTCCGTTGAAACCTCCCTTCCCTCACCTTCCCCCAACCGCAGGTACAGAACCTGCCATCCCTCACAACCTGAGGCAGCAGCTCTTCCTGCCCACGGGTCCTGTCCCCGTGCTTTAATAAACCACCATTTTGCACCAAAGATGTCTCAAGAATTCTTTCTTGGTCATCGGCTCTGGACCTCAGCCCACCGAACCTCACCTAGGTTCTAGAACTTCATCATTACCACCAAACGCAGGGACACAGGGCACAAAGCTGAACTGTTGGACAACTCTAGGGGTTGTTACCACCACTCCTGAGCCTAGGGAAACAGAAGCTATAAAGATCACCACTGCCTCCTGGAGAAGCAACCTGCAATGTGTTGCATTTCAGGGTCTCTCAACCAGCACGCTGCCACTGCCCTCAGTGAGGACATGCTGTACTGATTCATCCTCTAGTGTCTTTTGCACTGCAGCTCGCCACTGCCTCCAGTGGTGGCAAGCAGCATTGCCATGCCTTCCAGTGACTCTCCCTCTGCAGCTCACCACTCCATCCAATGATGGAAACCTGCACTGCTGGACCTCCCAGTGTCTCACAGTACAGCTTGCAGCTCCCTCCACTGGTCTCAAGTCATACTGGCACGTCTTCCACCATCACTCAGGCTGCAACTTAACACTGCCTCCAGTGGTAGATATCCGCACTGCCTCTCCTTCCCACTCCTTGCACTGTATCTCTGCACTGCATCCATCATTGGGAAGCACCAGTGGCCTGTCTTCCAGTGTCTCACCCGCTGTAGCTCAGCACTGTGTCCCTTGGCTTCAAGCTGAACTGTGCCATCTTTCAGCATCTGTTGCACTGGAGCCTACCCCCAGTGGTGGAAAGCTGAATTATGAGAGGTACTTGATGGCATGACAGTGCAGAATTCTGTCACTGGAGGCAGTGTAGAGCTGCATTGCAAGACCCTGGAAGAAATGGGAAGGTCGGTTCCCGCCACTGGAGGCAGGCGTTAGCTGGAATGCAATGCATGCCAGAAGGTTTGCAGTGATAATCTTCAGTGTGAGACAATTAATGGTGTGCCTGTGCAGAATATGGCCACTGGAGGCAGTGAGAGGGCCCCCACTGTTGGAAACGAGTTTGCTGCAAGTTTTGGGCCAATTCTCATGAGGTTTCTACTCAGATCGATATTGATTTGCGTAGAAAGCTCATGAGAATTTGCCCACGTTGTCTGGCAATTCGGTCCATGCCCTCAGCATTTGGGAATAATTCTCGGGAGATTCAGGCCAAGACATCATGGAATTATGGGCCAATCCTGGGAAATTCCCGTGAGGGCCCCTGTCGTGGGAAGTGAGTTTGCCAGAGGTTTCTGGCCAATTCTCATGAGCTTTCTACCCAGATTGACATAGATTTGGGTAGAAAGCTCATGAGAATTGGCTGGTGTTGACCGAGGATTCAGGCTGCAAGACTGCTAAGGGTTTCAAACGGGTTCTTCCAAGGTTTGGACCAAGATGTTGCTGGTTTACAGCAGAGGCTGAGCAATTCCCCTGAGGGCCCCTGCACTCTAGCAGAGGCTGAGCAATTCCCCTGAGGGCCCCTGCACTCAGAAGTGAGTTCTGGAGGTTTCTGGCCAATTCTCATGAGCTTTCTACCCAAATCGGTATCAATTTGGGTAGAAAGCTCATGAAAATAGGCCACATTGGTGATTTGGGCCACATGCAATCAGCATTTGGACTGAGTTCTCTAAGATTGGAGCCAAGACATCGCCAATGCGATTCTCCTGAGGGACCCCCAACTCAGAAGCAGGTTCGCTGGAGGTTTAAGGCCAATTCTCATGAGCTTGCTACCCAAATCCATATCAATTTCAATTTGGGAAGAAAGCAATTCTCACGAGCTTTCTGACAGCTTTTCGTGAGAACAGGCCCCCATTGTCTGGTTATTTTGGCCATGCCTGCTCTGCCTTTGGAAGGAATTCTTGTGAGGATTGGGTGGAGACCTCGCTAAATTACAGGCCCAGCCCACCTGATTCCCCTAAGGGTCCCACTGTCAGAAGAGGGTTTGCAAGAGGTTTCTGACCAATTCTCACAAGCTTCTTACCCAAATTGACATTGATTTGGGGAGAAAGCTTGTGAGAATGGGCTCATGTTGTTGGGTATAGAGGCAGGCAAGTGCTGAGCTTGTGAAACAAGTTCTTGAGAGGTTTGGGCCAAGAACTTTCAGGATTACAGGACGAACTTGTGTGATTCCCCTGAGGTCACCTACCATCAGAAGCAATTTTGCCAGAGGCTTCTAGGCAATTTTCATGAGCTTTCTCCTGAAATATGTATTGATTTAGGCAGGAAGCTCGTGAAAATTGGCCAGAAACCCCCAGTGAGCTCACTTCCCATGGTGGGGACTTCCAGGGGAGACGCCAGGGCCCGCCCATGGTCCCACATGGTCATGGACCAAACCTCCCGAATGCATATCAAAAGCCGCTTGCCCATGAAGCCAGAATCACCCTATTATGCCAGCCAATTCTCACAAGCTTTCTGCCCAAATTGATATTGATATCAATTTGGGCAGAAAGCATGTGAGAACTGACTGGAAAATACAGGTGAACTTGCTTCCAGCAACAGGGGCCCTCAGGGGAGCTGCCTGGGCCTGGCTGGATGTCCCGTGTATTACAGCCCAAACCTCTTGAGAACGCACACCAAATGCCAGGTTCTTGGGTGGCTTAAATCACTGCAGAATGTTAGCAAAACCGGCTCTAACTCAGCAGCCTTGGGAGCCTGCCTCAGCACTGGTAGATCGGGACTGCCATGACCTTAGGCCATAAAACTAACACTATGTTGGGTTATCCACCTTCAGTGCCCAGAGGTCTGGCTCCCAAGCCCTTCATATAGGGGATATCTGAGCCACACCCTAGGACTTCGCCTGCCACCCACAAGAAAACTGTGCCATATGGAGCTGCGCAAAATTCTCAATGCAGGAGAACTCTGCATGCACCCCTGAGACCAACAACACCTTCAGTGCCTGCCCCCCCAGAAACAAATCAAAAGCCTGATGGTCAATTTGAGCCCCTCCCTCAACTCAGCCCCCCAGAGAGCACATCTCAGTGGGGGCCTTCAGGGGAGCCCCTGGGCAGTTGCAACAAGAACCTAGAGTAAACACAATCCAAACCTCGCGTGTGCACGTGGACCAAACCACCTCACAATATCAGTTAATTCTCATGAGCTTTTTGCCCAAATCATTACCAATTTGGGCAGAAAGCTTGTGACAATTGGCTGGAAAGCCCTGGCGAATTCACTTCTGGAGGTGGGGGCCCTCAGTGGAGCCACCTGGGACTGCCCATGGTCCTGCTTGGTCATGGTCCAAACTTCATAAGAACATGCTCCAAACCCCAGGTGCAGGCTGCCCAGAACTCTGGAGAATGCCACAAACTCACCCTCCTCTCAGCCTCCAGAGGAGCCTGCCTCAATGCTGGCAGATCAGGCCTGCCATGCCCCTAGGCCCTAACCCTAATCCTAGGATGGGTTTTCAGGCTTCTGTCCCAAGAGGCCTGGCCCCCAAGCCCTCCTTATTGGGACCCCTGAGTCACACCCCAGGAATCAGTCTGCATCTCAGGAGGAAACCATGCCAGCTGAATCAGCACAAAACCTTCAAAGTGAGAGAAACCTGCATATTCCACTGAGGACACCACCACCTTCAAGAACCCCCCGGGGCACAAACCTGGATACTAATACGCTGTCTGAGTCCCGCCCTCAACTCAGCCTCCCAGAGAGCCCACCTCAGGCTGGCAGATCAGGCTGGAATGCCCCTAGGTCCTAACCACAACCCTAGGTAGGATTTTCTGGCTTCTAGCCCCAGAGGCCTGGCCCCAAGCCCTTGAGATTGGGAACCCCTGAACCATATGCCAGGACTCCACTGCCACCCAAGAGGTCAATGTGCTGTTTGGAGCTGCACAAAATCTTCAGAGCCAGAAACCTGCATGGCCCCCTGAGGCCAACCCCAACTTTGGTGCCCCCTGAATCCCAAACATGAGCCTAATGCTCTGTCTGACCCCAGTCCTTAACTCTGCCCCTTGGGAGCTCACCTCAGTGGGGTCCTTTGGGGGGCCATGTGGACCCGGCCTATGGTCCAGGACAGTCACGAAATGAACCTAATGAGAAAGTACTCCAAATGACGCACGTGCATGTGGTCCAAATTGCCACAAAAAGCCAGCCAATTCTCAGGAGCTTTCTGCCCAAATCGATATCAATTTGGGATATTGTCCTGGAGGCCAGGGGTATGGCTAAGGTGTCCCCAGTCTGGAGGGCTTGGGGGCCAAGCCTCTGGGGATGCAAGCCTGAAAACCCAAACTAAGTTTGAGGTTAGGGCCTAGGGGCATTGGAGGTTAGGGCCTAGAGCCATGGCAGCCCAATCTTCTGGCACTGAGGTGGGATCTCCAGGGGACTGAGTTGAGAGCAGAGGTCATGCGAAACATCAGGCTCTGGGTTTGTGTTCAAGAGGGGCACCAACTGTGGGGAAGGCCTCAGGAAATCATGCAGGTTTCTTTCGCTCTGAGGGTTTTGTGCAGCTCCAAATGGCACGTTTTCCTCCTGGGTGGCAAGTCACGTCCTGGGGAATGGTTTAGGTATCCCAAATCTGGAGGCCTTGGGAGCCAGACCTCTAGGGACTAAAGCCTAAAAGACCAACCTAGTGTTAGGAAAAGGGCCTAGGGGCATGGCGGGTCAGATCTGTCAGCAATGAGGCAGGCTCTCCATGGGGTTGAGTAGAGGGCATGCTTGCCCACACTCTGGGGTGATTCAAGCCATGTACACCTGGAATTTAGAGCACTTTCTCACAGGGTTTGGGTCGCCACTGCTCAGGGTTATAGGCCAGGCCCCGGCGGCATCCCTGAGGGCCACCATCACTGGAAGCGAGTTTGCCGATGGTTACTGACCAATTCTCACGAGCTTTCTGCCCAAATTGATGTCAATTTGGGCAGAAAGCTCGTGAGAATTGGCGGGCATTGTGCAGCAATTCACTCCTGGTGTTTGGAGTGCTTTCTTACTAGGTTCTTGTTGTGACCATCTGGGACCACAGGCTGGCCCACACGGCTCCCATGAGTGTCTCCACTGAGGTGAGCTCCCTGAGGGCAGTGTTAAGGGCAGGGGTCTGGCTGAGCGTCAGGTTCCATGTTTGTGGCCGGGAGGGGGGCAACGGTGGGGGTGGCCTCAGAGGGTCGTGAAGGTTTCTCCCACTCTGAGCATTTTCTGTAGCTCTGAACAGCACAGCACAGTTTCCTCCTGGGTGGCAGGTGATGTCCTGGGGTATGGCTCAGGGGCCCCCAATTTGGAGGGCTTTGGGGCCAGGTCTCTGGGGATGGAAGCCAGAAGAGCCAACCCAGGGTTAGGGTTAGGGCCTAGGGGCATGTCAGGCCCAATCTGCCAGCACTGAGATGGTTTCCCATAGGGCTGAGTGGAGGGCAGTGGTGGCCCGTGTTCTGAGGTGATCTGGGCCACACACACACCTGGTGTTGGGAGTGCTTTCTCCTATGGTTCTGGCCACTACCACCCAGGACCATGGGCAAGGCCCAGGAGGCTGCCCTGAAGGCATCGCAACACTGCCTCTAGTGGCCGTAAGAAGCATTGCAAAGCCTTCCCGTGTCTCTCGCACTGCAGCTGACCTCTTCCTGCAGTGGCGTGAAACGACACTGCCCCTCCTTCCAGCGTCTCACACTGCAGCCTATCACTGCATCCAGTGGTGTGAAAGGGCATTGCAGTGTTTTCCAGCACCTCACACAGGAGCTCACCACTGCCTCCAGTGGGGCAAGCTGCAGTGTCACATTTCCTTGCTCCTTTCATAGTGCAGCTCACCACTGCCTCCAGTGGCGGTGATAAGCACCGCAAAGCATTCCAGCATCCTTCCCACTGCAGCTGACCACTGCCTCTCCTTCCAGCATCTTGCCCTGCAGCTCACCACTGCCTCTAGAGGTAGGAAATGGTGCTGCCACTCCCGCAGCTCAGCAGTGCCTCCAGTGGCAGGATACTTCCCTGTCACTCCTTCCAGTGTCTCCCATGGCAGCTCAGCACTGCCTCCAGTGGCGACAAGCTGCACAGCCATGTCGTCCATGGTCTCACATGCATCTCAACACTGCCTCTCTTTGCCACCGGAAGCACTCAAATCCTTCTGGCATCCCTCGCACTGAAGCTGACCACTGCATCCAGGAACAGGAAACCATGATTCCATTTCTTCCAGGGTATCACAATGTGGATCACAACTGCCTCCAGTGCCTGCAAGCTACACTGGCACATCTTCCAGCAGCTCTCCCAATGAAGCTCAGCACTGCTTTCAGTGACAGACTTCTGCACTGCCATGCCATCCAGCAGCTCTCATCACTCATCTTTCCACCACTGGAGGCAATGCTGAGCTCCAGCGAAACAGATGCTGAAAGATGAGGCAGTTCTGCATGCTGCCAAGGGAAGCAGTGCTGAGCTGCTGTGGGCAAAATGCTGGAAGATGTCACTGGAGCTTCCCAACAATGGATGCAGTGGACAGACACAATGCAAGGCACGGGAAGGCGAGGTGGTGTGGACTCCCTCCACTGGAGGCAGTGTTGTGTTGCAGTCTGAGGGACAGTGGAAGACGTGCCAGTGTGGCTTGAGACCAGTGGAGGCAGTTGTGAGCTGCATTGCAAGACGCTGGAATTCCAGGCAGTGCAGGTTCATGCCAGTAGAGGTAGTGGTGAGCTGCGGTTCAAGAGTCACTGGAAAGCATGGAAATGCTGGAAAGCATGGAAAGCATGGAAATGCTGCTTGCCACCACTGGAGGCAGTGACGAGCTGCAGTGTGAAAGATGCTGGAAGAGGAGTCAGTGCAGCCTGCTGGCTCTGAGGGCAGTGGGGAGGTGCTGGGTGAGAGATCCTGAAATGTGAGGCACTGCAACTTGTTTTTACAAGATGGAGTGTTGAGCTGAAGACTCTGTTTCCCCAGGCTCAAGAGTGGTGGTAACAGCCCCTGGAGTCATCCAACCACTCAGCATTGTGCCCCATGTCCCCAGGTATGGTGGTAATGGGCTGTCAGGATGGTGCAGGAGGGGTCTCTGGTGGGGGTCTGGGGCCAGGGGGAACCAAACCTGAATCATTTTGCATTTGCAACCAACGAGTTGAACGTTTTTTTGAAAGAGTATATTCGCTTGTCCAAAAAGGACAATGGCATTGGTCAACCGTACAAGGAAGTTAATTACACCTTAGAGACAAGCATGTGTCTCCCCTACTCCAAGGAATTGGAGCAGATGTGCAGGCCTTAGGTCGGAGGTGTCTGCTTATCCCCAAGTGACAACTATCTTCACTCTGGCTCCATGAGTCCTGAAATTTTGAAATCAGCATCAGAGTAAGTCATGCAGTTTGTCATGGGATGTCAGCATTCATAGAAAGCAACAGGTATGTTGGGTGCAATGTCACTTCCACATCAGGATGGGAGGTAAAACTTCTCTTCCTGGGCTTTTCTCTTGTCTCTAGGGGAGGCACAAAGTCAAACTGAAGCAGCTGTCAGATATCAAGAGTGGGTGCCAGAGTTCCTGAGTTCCCCTGCAGGTAGAACTTGGCAGGGGCTCCCATTTTCTCTGTTCATTTCTGGCTTACGAAGGTATCTGGAACATCTTTTTCCTAGGCAATCACTTTGATTCAAAAGGGAAGATGAGATATACTCAGTGTGTTTTCAACACAGAATGTGTTCCTTCATCTAACAGTGTTTATTCCATTAGGCCTAGGCTGTGGTGGAGTGGCCAGCATCTAGAGTTAGGTAGCTGTTTGTGGTCAGATAGAGACTTGGATGATGTCTTGTCCTTTGTCAAAGGTGATGTATCCTAACTGATTCATCATTTCATCCAAAGAGTTACAGTGAGGGTAGAGGGAAAATTCAAAATGATCCCAAGGAGGCTTTGATGATTTACAAGTGAAGCGTGACTTTCTAGTTTCACTTAATGGATCATCTAGATAGTTGGACATGCCATATTTTCTCTGCAGTATCATTTGTGGTGAAGTCAGAAGGAGAGTCTTTGGGAATACTCCTGGATAGAGGCATGCTGGTGGCTTCAAGGAGTTTGGCATCAGGAACTCGGGGGTGAATTTCTGTAGCTGCTTGCCTAAAGCTGGGTGAGTCAGGTTATCCCACAGGTTTTCCATTTCCTCCTTAGGAAATTGCTGGCAAGTAAAGTTCTGCTTAGAGCAGAACCCTCCTGCACTGTTGGTGGGTATGCAGGCTGTTGTAGCCACTGTGGAACCTAGCCCCTAACCTAGGGCCACTGAAGAACCAAGGGTCACATCCATTGTTTAGAGCATTTTCTCACTAGGAGTGTGTTGCAACAATGCGGGAACTCAGGCCAGGACCACAAGGCCCCAGCTGATGGGAGCTGTCTGGGGGCAGTGTTGAGGGAGGGAGTCCAGCTGAGATCAGGCTGTGCTGGTGGCCCAGTGGGGTACTGAAGATGGGAATGGACTCATGGGGACATGCAGGGTTCTCCTGCTCTGAGGGTTTTGCACATCTCCAAATGACACGGGTTCCTCCTAGGTGGCAGGCGGAGTCCTGGGGTGTGGCTCAGGAGTCCCCAGTCTGGAGGGCTTGGGGGCCAGGTCTCTAGGGACAGAAGCCTGAAAACACAACCTAGGTTTAGGGTTAAGGCCTAGGGGCATGGCAGGCCTGATCTGTGGGCATTGAGGCAGGATCTCCATGGGTCTGAGTTGAGAACAGGGGTCATGCAGCATGTCAGGCTATGGGTTTGTGGCCAGGGGGTCCCTGAATTTAGGGTTGGCCTCAGGGAAATACACAGGTTTCTCCTGGTCTGAGGGGTCTGTGCAGCTCTGAACGACAGAGTTTTCATCTGGGAGGCAGACGGACTCCTGGGGTGTGGCTCCAACATCCCCAATCAGGAGGGTTTGGGGTACAGGCCCCAGGGGACAGAAGCCTGAAAACACAACATAGGTTTTGTGTTAGGGCCTAGAGGTATGGCAGGCCTGATCTGCCAGCACTGAGGCTGGCAACCCAGGAGGCTTAGTATAGGGAGGGTTTGGCCACATGTGTGCCTGTCTTTTAGAGCAATTTCTTGCAGGGTTCGGGCCTCAGCCACTAGGAACCTCAGGCCAGGCCCAGGTGGCTCCCCTGAAGGCCCGTGCAGCCAGAAGGGGGATTTCCAGCCAATTCTCCTGAGCTGTCTGCCCAAATCATTATCGATCTGGGCAAAAAGCTCAGGAAAATTGACTAGTATTGTGTGGTGATTCAGACCACACTCGAGCCTGCTGTTTAGAATGCTTTCTGGCTTAGGTGTGCATTGCGATCATCCAGGAACTTGGGCCTGGGACACGTGGCTCCCATGAAGTCCCCCACTGAGGGCAGCTTTCCAGGGACAGAGTTGAGGGAGGGGCTCAGGCTGAATGTCAGGCTCCGTGTTGGTGGCCTGGTGGGGTGCCAAAGATGGCAGTGGCCTTGGGGGGGCATACAGGTTTCTCCCACTCATAGAGTTTTATGCAGCTCCAAACAGCATGGTTTCCTCCTAGGCGGCAGGCAGAGTCCTGGGGTGTGGCTCAGGGATCCCCAGTCTGGAGGGTTTAGGGACCAGACCTCTTGGGACAGAAGGCTGAAAAAAGAACCTAGAGTTAGTGTTAGGGCCTAGGGGCATAGTAGGCCCAATCTGCCAGTGCTGAGGCAGGATCCCTGGGGGTCTGAGTTGAGGACAGGTGTCACACAGTGAGTCAGGCTCCACAATGGTGGCCAGGGGGCCGCGATTTAGGGGTCGCCTCAGGGATGCAAGGAGGTTTCTCCCTGTCTGAGGGTTCTGTGCAGCTCCAAACAGCACAGCTTCCATGTGGTGGCAGACAGACTCCAGCGCTATGGCTCTGGGGTCCCCAATCTGCAGGGCTTCTGAGGCAGGCCCTGGGGGACGGAAGCCTGAAAACCCAACCTAGGTTTCAGGTTTGGGCCTAGGGGCATGGCAGGCCCAATCTGCCAGAGCTGAGGTGGGGTCTCCTTGGGGATGAGTTGAGGACATTCATCTGGCACTGTGGCAGAATCTGGGTTTGTGGCCGAGGGATCACCAATGGTGGGAGTGGCTTTAGGGGGGCATCCAGGTTTCCCCTCTCTGAGGATTCTGCGCAACTCCAAATGGCACCATTTTGCCCTGGGTGGCCAGCAGAGTGCCGACATGAGACTCAGGCTTCTCCAATCTGGCGGGTGTGGGAGCCAGCCTTTTGGGCATGGAGGCCTGTACACCAGACCTAGGGTTTGGCTTAGGGCCTAGGGGCATGGCAGGCCTGATCTGCCCATGCTGAGGTGCACTACCCTCAGGGCTGAGTTGAGGTCATCCATCCAGTGGCATGGCAGAATCAGGGGTTTATGACCAGGGCAATGCCAATGGTGGGGGTGGCTTTAGGGAGGCATGTAGGCTTCATCCCCGCTAAGGGTTTTGTTTTCATCTGGGCCATCCTCGGTGAGGGTGGCCTCAAGAATACATGCGTGTTTCTCCCAGTCTGAGGGTTCTGGGCAGCTCTAAATGGCACGGTTTCCTCCTGAATGGCAGGCGGGATCCATAGGTGTGGATGAGGGGTTCCCAATCTGGAGGGCTTTTTAGCCAGGTCTCTGGGCACAGAAGCCTGAAAACACAACCTAGGGTTTGGGTTAGTGATTAGGGGTATCCAGGCCCGATCTGCTCCCGCTGAGGGAGGAACCCCAGGGGCTGAGTCTAGACGGGGATCAGGAAGCACGTCAGGCTGTGAGTTTGTGGCCGGGGTGGGAGTCGAGGTTGGGGTGTCCTCAGGGAAGCATGCGGGTTTGTTCCATTCT
Organism: Martes martes; assembly: GCF_963455335.1. Lineage (NCBI taxonomy): Eukaryota > Metazoa > Chordata > Mammalia > Carnivora > Mustelidae > Martes > Martes martes. The sequence continues at coordinate 138,776,835 of NC_137889.1, forward strand.
GAGGGTTCTGCACAGGTTCAAATGGCATGGTTTCCACCTGGTTGGCAGGCAGACTCCTGGGGTGTGGCCCAGAGGTCTCCAATCTGGAAGGACAGTGCCAGGGTGGCTTTAGACCTGTGGAGGGGGTGTGAGCTGCACTAGGAGCCTGTGGAAGACCCGGCAGTGCCAATTCACGCCACAGGAGGGAGTGGTGAGCTGTGGTGCGAGACCCTGGAAGGCATGGCAATGCTGCTTGCCACCACTGGAGGCAGTGGCGAGCTGCACTGGGAAACACACTTGAGGAAGAGTCAGTGCAGCCTGCTTGCTGGCTGTGAGGGCGGTCAAGAGGTGCTGGCTGAGAGACGTTGAAAGATGAGGCTCTGCAGCTTGTTTTTAGAGGAGGGAGTGGTGAGCTGAAGACTGTTTCCCCAGGCTTAAGAGTGGTGGTAACAATCCCTGGAGCCAGGTCCCCACTCAGTATTGAGCCCCGTTGCCCCCAGGTTTGCTGGTAATGTGCTGCTAGGATGGTTCAGGAGGGTCCTCCCAGTGGAGCTCTGGAGCCAGGTGGAAACCAAACCCAACTCATGGTGCATTTGGAACCGAGGAGTTGAGTGTTTGGAAGAGTATATTTGCTTTTCCAAAAAGGACAAGGCATTGGCAGGCTTTAGAAGGAAGTTAATGACCACTTAAGACACAGGCATGTGTCTCTCCTTCTCCCAGGAATCGGAGCAGGTGTACAGGCTTTAGGTGGGAGGTGCCTGCTTATCCCCACCTGACAACCCTTCTTCACTCTGGCCCCACGAGAACCGAAGTTTGGAAATCAGTGTCTGAGTCAGTCGTACAGCTTGTCCCAGGACGTCAGCATTACAGAGAAAACAGCAAGCCCATGGTGCACAATGTCACATCTATGTCAGGATGGGACGTAAAACTTCTCTTTCACCCCAAACATCCTGGGTTTTCTCTCATCTCCAGTGGTGCCCCAAAGTCACACTAATGCAGCTGTCAGCAATGTAGAGTGGCTGCCAGAGTTCCTGAGTTTCCCCTGCAGGGATCACCTGGCAGGGGATCTCATTTTCTCTGTTTATTTCTGGCTTACAAAGGTATTTGGAACATCTCTTTCCTAGGCAATCCCTTGGATTCTAAAGGGGAGATGAGATGGACTCGGTATGTGTTTGGAACCTAGAATGTGTTCCTTCATCTAACAGTGTTTATTCCATTGGTCCTAGGCTGTGGTGGAATGGCCGGCATCTAGAGTGAGGTGGCTGTATGTGGTCAAATAGAGGCTTGGAGGATGGCTTCTCCTTTGTCCAAGGTGATGTGTCCTAATGGAATTGACTTTTCTATCCAAAGAGTTCCACTGAGGGCAGAAGAAAAATTCAAAAGGATTCCAAGGAGACTTAGATGATCGAAAAGGGAAGCTTGACTTTCTAGTTTCACTCAGTGGACCATCTAGAGAGTTGGCCATGGCATCCTTTCTCTGCAGTTTCATGGGTGGTGAAGTCAGAAGGAGAGTCTTTGGGAATTCCCCTGGATAGAGGCATTCTGATGGCTTCCCAGGGCATGGCATCAGGAACCCTGGGGTGAATTTCTTTGGCTGCTTGCGGGACACTGGGTGAGTCATGTTATCCCCCAGATTTTGTTTCCCCCTTAGGAAATTGCTGGCAGGGAATGTTCTGCTTCAAGTGGAACCCTCCTGCACTGTTGGTGAACATGTGGGTTGTTGCAGCCACTCTGGAAAAGAGTATAGTGGTTCCTCCAAAACCTAAGAACTGAACAACCCTGGGATTCAGAAACTGCTCTCCTAGGTATTTCCCTAAAGGGCGCAAAAATGCACATTCAATGGGGTACAACCACTGTGATATTTACAGCAGCATTATCAACCATAGCGAAGTGATGGAGGGAGTCCCAATGTCCATTCACTATAACATAGATATATAATCTCCCACATCTTCTTAATGGAGTAGGAGCCAGGTTCCAAAAGAATGAAATCTTACCATTTGCAAGGATGTGGATGGAGCTAGTATGGACTTAGCTAAGCAAAATCAGTAAGAAAAGACCAATAGCCTATAATTCGACTTCTATGGAATTTCAGAAAGAAAGCAGATGAACATAGTGAGGGGAGAAAGATAGGCTAATGAGCAAACAGACTCAACCTTAGAGCAGAAACCAAAGGTTGTCCGAGGGCAGGGGTGGGGAGGGGAAGGGTTAAGTGGGTGACAGCTGTTAGGGAGGGTACTGGTTGTGATGAGCTCCGGGTGTTCTATGCAGGTGAGGAATCATGAAATTCTACCCCTGAAGCAAAGGAATGAACACTGCATGGAAACAAACTGGAACTGAAGTCAAGGAAGGAAAGAAGACCATGTTCTACTTCATGAAGGGTGAGGTAAAAATGGAGTGATTTTCGCTCTCCTGTTCTGTCGATGATCATTTTCAATCACACTGTGGTAGGATACACTAGTTTCTGATTGCATAAGGAGCCCTCAGAAAGCTGCCAGGAAAGATTCAGATGTCAGAGCATGTCCATGTTCCATCAATATGTTCCTTCCAGTTTGCCCAGGTGCAAAGGTAAGTGGAGAGAAATAGGGCAGAAGAGGAAAGGAGGTGTGAAGCATTCAGGAGATAGGCTTCCCCCTTTCTCATGACAGCCTTGGGCCAGTGAAACTTGAGAAGCAGGAGCGGGGGGGGGGGGATCCCAGAGCTTTGAGGCAGACAGGTCTGCCTAAAGCTAACAGGGGCCCCTGAGAAGAGCTTAGCTAGAGGCGTGGCAGGCCTGAACTGCTGGTCTGGAGATGGGTTCCCCGAGGAACTGAGTTGAGGAGGGGGGATCAGGCGGTGCATCAGGCTCCGGGTTTGTAGCCAGGGACTGCAGAACGTGGAGGAGTCCTCATGGGGGCATGCAGGTTTCTCCGGCTCTGAGGGTTTTGTGCAGCTCCAAATGGACTGGTTCCCTGCTGGGTGGCAGTCAGACTCCTAAGGTGTGGCTTCAGGGTTCCCAATCTAGAGGGCTTTGGGGACAGGCCCCTGAGGAAGGAAGCTTGAAAACGCAATTTAGGGTTAGGATTATGACCTTGGGTCATGGCAGGCCCAATCTGCCGGCACTGAGGTGGGCTCCCCTTGGGGTTGAGTTGAGGGAATGCAACCGGCAGTGCAGCAGGATCGGGGTTCCTGGCCATGCGAACTGCCGAGTGTGGTGACGGCTTTAGAAGGGCATGCTGGTTTCTCCCTCTCTGAGGGAACTGCGGAGTTCCAAACAGCACGTCCCCACCCCCCCAGCCCCCCACCCCCACGGTGGTCGGATTCCTGGGTTGTCGCAAAAGGGCACTTAATCTGGGGATTTTGGGGGCCAGGCCTCTTGGGATAGAAGCCTGAAAACAGAACCTAGAGTTATGGTAAGGGCCTTAGGGCAAGGCAGGCTTGATCTGCCAGTGCTCTTGCGGGCTTCCCAGTGGGGTGACATAGGGATGGGCATCAGGCAGCATGCCAGACTCCGAGTTTGTGTCCAGGGAGGCTACAGAAGCTGGGGGTGTCCTCAGGCTGACATGCAGGTTTCTCCCACTCTGAGGGTTCTGCAGAGCTCCAAAGGGCACGGTTTCCTCATGGCTGGGGGTGCAGTCCTGGGGTGTCACTGAAGCGTCCTTAATCTATGCCAGTGTGAGTCTCAGAGTTGCCCATCAGCGGGCTTGGGGGAAAAGGCCTCTGGTCATGGAAGCCTATACACCCCACCTAGGGTTAGTGTTAGGGCCTAAGGGCATGACAGGCCCAATGTGGCGGCGCTGATGCAGGCTCCCCTCAGGGCTGAGTCCAGGGCATGCGATCGGCGGCACAGCAGAATCCGGGTTGATGGCTATGGAGGCCTCTCATGGTGGGGGTGGCTTTAAGGGTCTTGAGGTTTCTCCCCATCTGAGGGTTTGGTGAGCCCCAAACCACAAGATTTCCTCCCACATGGTGTGTGGAGTCCTGTGGGTTCATTCAGTTGTTCTTAACCTGGGGGACGTGGGGGCTGGGTCTCTTTCGATGTAAGCCTGAAAACCCAAACTAGGGTTATGGTAAGGGCCTCGGGTCATGGGCTTGGAAATTGCAGTACCATTTCTCCCAGTGCTGAGGTGGGTTCCCTGGTGGGCTGAGTTGAGGGCGGGCCCCAGGCGGGGGGTCGGATTCCAGGTTTGAGTCCAGGGGGTCACAGATGCTGGGGGTGACCTCAGGGGGCATGCAGATTTCCCCGCTCTGAGGAATCTGCAGCTCTCACTGGCACTATTTCACTCTAGGAGACTGGGGTGTGCCAGCATGAGTCTCAGGCATCTCCAATCTAGCGGATTTGGGGGCCAGGCCTCTGGGTATGGAAGCCTGTATACCCCACCTAAGGTTACGCTTAGGGCCTAGGGACAAGGCAGGCCCAATTTGACAGCGCTGAGGTGGGCTCCCCATGGGGCTGAGTTTAGGACATTCATCTGGTGATCCTGAAGAATCAGGGTTTGTCTCGGGGAGGGGGGTGATGGTAGGGGTGGCTTTAGGGGGACATGCAGGTTTCTTCCCCTCTGAGTGTTCAGCGCAGCTCCAAATGACACAGTTTCCATCTGTGTGGAGGGCGGATTCCTGGGGTGTCACTCAGGGGTCCTTAATATGGAGGGCTTGGGGTCCAGGACCCTTGGAATTGAATCCTGAAAACCCAAACACGGGTTAGGGTTAGGGCCCTGTGTCATTGCAGGCCATATCTGCCGGATCTGAGGCAGACTGCCCTCAGGGCTGAATTGGGGGCATGCTTCCGGCGTCACAAGTATCTGCTTTGTGGCTGGGGGGGGCCGCGATGGTCAGGATAACTTTATGGGTGCATGCAGGTTTCAACCCCTCTGAGGGCTTGGCACAGCTCTAATCGGCATGAATTCCTATCACGTGGAATGTAGAGTCATGGGGTATCACTCAGATGTCCTTTATCTGGGGGGCTTTGGGGACTGGTCCTTGGAATGGAAGCCTGAAAACCAAAACTAGGGTTAATTTAGAACCTAGGGGCATGGCAGGCCAGATCTTCTGGCACCAAGGCAATCACCCAGGGGCTCGGTAGCAAGAGGTGTTGGACTCACATCACCTGGCATTTAGACGGCTTTCCCACAGAGCTCGTGCCGCAACCACTCAGGACCCAAGTCTAGGTAAAAGTAGTGTCCCTGCAGACATGCGCCACAGGAAGAGAGTTCACCGGGGGTTTTCGGGCCAATTCTCATGAGCTTTCTGCCCAAATCGATATTGATTTGGGCAGAAAGCTCGTGAGAATTGCCCTGCATTGGACAGCAATTTGGACCACACTGTCACCCATGGACTAGAGCGATTTCTTGCTCAGTGCGTATTGCAGCTATCCGGAAAATGGGCCGTGACTGCGCTGCCCACCCGAGGGCCCTTGTGCATGGGAGCTTTCCTGGAGCAGAGTTGAGGGAGGGGTTGTGGCTGGGGGTTACCTCCGACTTTTCGGCTCGGTGTGGTGCCAAATGTTGGGGATGGCCTCAGTGTGGGCATAAAGGTTTCTCTTGCTCTGAGGTTTCTCCACAGATCCAAAAGGCACAGTTTCCTCCTGGGTGGCAGGTGGACTCATGGGGTATGACTCAGGGTTCCCCAATTGGAGGGCTCAATGGACAGACCCATGGGGAAGGAACACTGAAAACACAACCGAGGGTTAGGTCCAGTGCTTAGGGGCACAGCAGGCCTGAACCGCCAGCACTGGGGTGGGAACACTAGAGGGTGAGAAGCAGAAGGCTCTGCCTTTGCTCATGCCTGACTCATAGAGGGCATTCTCCTACAATTCTGGCTGCAATCACTGGGGTCCCGGGCCAGGCCCAGTTGCAGGCCCTGCAGACATACGCCACAGGAAGCGAGTTTGCCAGGGATTTTCTGGCCAATTCTCAGGAGCTTTCTGCCCAAATCAAAATCGACTGGGGCAGACATCTCCTGAGAATTGGCCGGCATTGGGTGGCCATTCTGGCCACACTGTCACCAGTGGTCTAGAGCCCTTTCAAGTTTGATTCATGTAGAGACCCCCTAGGAAATGGGTCGTGACCACATGGATCTCTGAGAGCCCCCAGCTCAGGGGAGCTTTCTCGGGGGAGAGTTGAGGGAGGGGTTGTGGCTGGGTGTCAGCCTCTGAGTTTTTGGCCCAGTGTGGCTCCAATGGTGGCAGATTGCCTTGGGGTGGGGGTGGGGCATGGAGGTATCTCCCACTCAGGGTTTTCTGCAGCTCCGAAAGTCAGTTTCCACTTAGGTGGCAGGAGGACTCATGGGGTGTGTTTCAGGGTTCCCCCAGTTGAAGGCTCGAGGGACAGGACCCTGGGAAAGGAAGAATGAAAAACCAAGTAAGGGTTAGGCCCAGGTCCTAGGGATATGGCAGGCCCCATCTGCCAATGCCAAGGAGGGTACCCCAGGAGCTTGAGGAGCAGGAGGCACTGGTCTGGCATGCACCTGACTCACTGAGGGCTTTCTGGCAGGGTTCTAGCCGGGACAACTCGAGATCCCGGGCCAGGCCCAGGCGGCGGCCCTGTAGACATGAGGCACATGAAGCGAGTTCGCTGGGAGTTTTCTGGCCAGAAACCCATAGTGGACTCTCTTCCTGTGGCACATGTCTGCTGCGCCACCTCCTGAGCCTGGCCTGGGTTCCCAACTTGTCAAGTCAAGAACCCTGCGAGAAATCCCTCTATGAGTTAGGTGCACTCCAGATCAATGGCTCCAGCTACTTAGCCCCCTGGGGTGCCTGCCCTGGCGCTGGCAGATTGGGCCTGCCATGCCCCTCGGTCCTGGCGCTAACCCTCTGTTGGGTTTTCAGTTTTCCTTCCCCAGGGTCCTGTCCCTCAAGCCCTCAAATTGGGGACCCCTGAGTCATACTGCATGCCTGCCTGCCACTCAGGAGGATTCCATGCCACTTGGAGCTGCAGAAAACCCTCAGAGCGAGAAAAACTTGCATGACCTCCTGAAGCTACCCCCAACATTCAGCGCTACAACAGGGCATAAATACAGAGGCTGATGCCCAGCCAGAACCCCTCCCTCAACTCTGCCCCTGGAAAGGTCCCTTGCACGTGGGCTCTCAGGGGAGCTGTGTGGGTCCTGCCTATGTTTCTGGATGGCCTATAGACACATAGTGACAAAACGCTCTAGACTGCAGGCACCGGCGCAGCTCGAATCACCACTCAACACCGGCCAATTCTCATGAGCTTTCTGTCCAAATCAATATAGATATGGGCAGAAAGCTTGTGAGAACTGGCTGGAAAACACCTGGTGATCTCAAGCTTCCTGCGCAGGGTCTGCAGGGCTGCTGACTGGGTCTAGCCCGGAGTACAGAGTGGTTGAGGATGGAGCCCTGTGAGAAAGTCCTCTGTGAGCCAGGTGCATGCAAGACCAATGCCACCTACTACTCAGCCACCTGGGCTGCCCACCCTGGTGCTGGACATTTGGGCCTTCCATACCCCAGGCCCAGGCCAGAACCCTGCAAGAATACCCTCTACGAGCCAGGCACACATGAAGCCAATGCCTCCTGCTACTCACCCCCTGAGGTGCCTGCATCGGCACTGGCGGATCATGCCTGCCATGCCTCTAGGCCCTGGCACTAACCCTCGGCTGGGTTTTCAGTCTTACTTCCCCAGGGTCCTGTCCCTCAAGCCCTCAAATTGAGGAAACCTGAGCCACACTGCCTGTCTACACCTGCCACCCAGGAGGAAACCATGCTCCTCAGAGCTGCACAAAACCCTCAGAGTGGGAGACACCTGCAGGCTCCCACAAGGCCATCTCCCACCTTTGGCACCCCACTGGCAACCAACATGGAGGCTGAAGCCCAGCCGTACCCCCTCCCTTAACTTGGCCCTCAGAAAGCTTCCCTGCATGGGGGCCTGTGTAGAAACCATGTGCGCCCTGCTGGTGTTACAAATGGCCATATCATGCACATAGTGAGAAAGCGCTCTAGACCACGGTCGCCAGCATGGCCCCAAACGCTGCCCAATGCCAGACAATTCTCATGAGCTTTCTGCCCAAATCATCTATTTGGGCAGAAAGCTCATGAGAATTGGCCGGAAAACCCCCGGTGAACGCTCTCCATCGGCAGATATCCACAAGGCCATCGCCTGGTCCTAGTCTGGGGTCCTGAGTGGTCAAAGCCCGAAATCTGTGAGAAAGCCCTCTATGATCCTGGAGCATGTGAAGGCAGTTCCATTCACTCCTCAGCCCCCTGTGGTACCTGCCCTGATGCTGGAAGATCAGGCCTGCCATGCCCCTAGGCCCTGCCCTGAAATCTTGGTTGGGTTTTCAGGCTTCCGCTCAGGGGCCTGTCCCTCAAGCCCTGCATGTTTGGGATGCCTGAGCCACACCTCATGACTCTGCCTGCCACCCAGGAGGAAACTGCCTTTCGGAGCTGCACAAAATCCTCAAAGTGCGATTAACCCGAATGCCCCCCCTGAGGCTACTCCTCACCTTCCACGCCCCACCGGGGCTGCAAACACGGAGGCTGACACCCACCCAGAACCCCTCCCTCAACTCTGCCCTTGGAAAGCTCCCCTGACAGGCCTCCTTGGGGGATCCGCAAGGGCCCGGCCCATGCTCCTGGATGGCTGCGAAACACACCTAGTGAGGAAGTGCTCTGGACCGTGGGCACCAACGTGGCCCGAATCGCTGCCCAACACCAGCCAGTTCTCACGAGGTTTCTGCCAAAATCGATAAAGACTTAGGCCAATAGCTCATGAGAATTGGCCGGAAAACCCCTGGCGAACTTGCTTCTTGCAGTGCACGTCTTCAGAGCCACCGCCTGGGCCTAGTCTGGGGTCCCGAGTGGTCGCAGCCCAAACCCTGGGAGAATGCCCTTTATGAGCCAGGTGCACATGAGGCCAATGCCTCCTGCTATGCAGTCCCCTGAGGTGTCCACCGGGGCTGGCAAATGGGGCCTGCCATGACCCCAGGCCCTGGCCCCAACACTTGGTTGGGTTTTCAGGCTTCCGTCCCCAGGGGACTGTCCCTCGAGTCCTCCAGATTGGGGACCCCTAAGACACACTACATGAATCCACATGCCACCCAGGAGAAAACTGCTACACTCTGATCTGCACAAAACCCTCAGAGTGGGATTAAACTGCATGCACACCCTGAGGCCACCCCCCAACCTCAATGCACTGGGCCGCAAAAACTGAGGCTGAGGCCTAGCCGAAACCCCTCCCTCAACTCTGCCTCCAGAAAGCTTCCCTGCGTGTGGTCCCTTGGGGGAGCCGTGTTGGTTCGGCCTGTGTTCCCGGATGGCTGCGGCACACACCTAACAAGAAAGTGCTCTATATCGTGGGCACCAGTATGGCCCGAATCGCTACACAATGCTGGCCAATTCTCATGAGCTTTCTGCCCACATCGATATCGATGTGGGCAGAAAGCTCGTGAGAATTGGCCAGAAAACCCCAAGCGAACTCCCTTCCTGTGGCACATGTCTGCAGGACCTCTGTCTGCACCTAGACTGGGGTCCCTAGTGGTTGCGGCCCAAACCCTGCTACAAAGCCCTCTCCAAGCCAGGTGTACATGAGTTCAATGCCTCTCGCTACTCATACTCCTGGGGTGACTGCCTCAGCGTCGGCAGATCGGGCCTGCCTTGCCCCTAGGCCATAACAGAAACCCTAGTTTCAGTTTTCAGGCTTCCATTCCAAGGGTCCTGGCCCCTAAGCCCCCAGATAAAGGACCTTTGAGTGACACCCCAGGACTCTGCACACCAAGTGATTGGAACCCGTGCTGATTGGAGCTGCACCAAACCCTCAGAGGGGGAGAAACCTGCATGCCCTCACAAAGCTACCCCAACCATCGGCGGCCCCTCTGGCCATAAAGCGAGATACTTGTGATCCTGGACATATGCCCCCAATTCAGCCCTGAGGGCAGCCTGCCTCAGAGCTGGCAGATAGGGCCTGCAGTGACCCAAGGCCCAACCCTAACCCTTGTTTGGGTCTTCAGGATTCCATTCTGAGGGGCCAGGCCCCCAAGCTCACTGGATGAAGGACCCCTGAGCAACACCTCAGGAATCCACCATTGGATGGTTGGATGGTTTCCATCCAGCCTTGCCATTTGAAGCTGCACCAAGCCCTCAGAGGGGGAGAAACCTGTATATCCCCCTAAAGTCACCACTACCATCAGCGGCCCCCTGGCGACAAACCCTGATTCTTCAGGGTCACCAGATGAATGTCCTAAACTCAGCCCCGAGGGGAGCCTACCCCAGCACCATGATATCAGGCCTGCCATGTCCCTAGGCCCTAACACTAACCCTAGGTAGGGTGTACAGTCTTCCATACCCAGAGCCCTGACCCCAAAGCCCACCAGACTGGGGATGCCTGAGACTCACACTGACATGCTGCCAACATCCTAGGATGAAATGGTGCCATGGGGAGCTGCGCAGAAAACTCAGAGCGGGGGAACCTGCATTCCCTCCAAGGCCAACCCCAGCATCTGTGTCCCCCTGGATGTAAGCCCGGAATCCGATGTGCTGACTGATGCCCACCCTCAACTAAGCCCACTGGGGAGCCCACCTCAGCACCAGCAGATCAGGCCTGCCATTCCCCTAGGCCCTTTCTGTAACCCTAGTTATGGGTTTTCCTATTCCATAATTCCTAGTTATAGGTTTTCCTGAAAACCCTAGTTTGCGTTTTCAGGCTTCCATCCCAAGATGGAATGCCCCCACATCCCCTGGATTAAGGACTACTGAGTGACACCACAAGACTGCACCCGCCACTTGGGAGGAAACCTTGTGGTTTGGAGCTCCACTGAATCCTCAGACGGAAAGAAACCTTCAAGCCTCCCTAAAACCACCCCCACCATGAGAGGCCCCCATGGCCATAAAACCGGATTCTGCTGTGCCACCGATCGCATGCCATCAACTCAACCCTGAGGAGAGCCCACATCAGCGCTGGCACATTGGGCCTGCCGTGCCCTCAGGCCCTAACCCTAACCCTAGGTGAGGTGTACAGGCTTCCATGCCCAGAGGCCTGTCCCCCAACCCCTCCATATTTGACACCTCTGAGACTCTAGCTGGCATAGATAAAGGATGCCTCAGTGACACCCCAGGACTGTGCCCCCCGCATTGGAGGAAAGCCCCCCACATTGGAGGAAAGCCCTTTGGAGCTCTGCAGAACCCTCAGAGTGGGAGAAACCTGCATGTCAGCCTGAGGACACCCCCAGCTTCTGTAGCCTCCCTGGACACAAACTCGGAGTCTGGCATGCTGCCTGATGCCCATCCCTATGTCACCCCACTGGGAAGCCCGCAAGAGCACTGGCAGATCAAGCCTGCCTTGCCCTAAGGCCCTTACCATAACTCTAGGTTCTGTTTTCAGGCTTCTATCCCAAGAGGCCTGGCCCCCAAAATCCCCAGATTAAGTGCCCTTTTGCGACAACCCAGGAATCCGACCACCGTGGGGGTGGGGGGCTGGGGGGGTGGGGACGTGCTGTTTGGAACTCCGCAGTTCCCTCAGAGAGGGAGAAACCAGCATGCCCTTCTAAAGCCGTCACCACACTCGGCAGTTCGCATGGCCAGGAACCCCGATCCTGCTGCACTGCCGGTTGCATTCCCTCAACTCAACCCCAAGGGGAGCCCACCTCAGTGCCGGCAGATTGGGCCTGCCATGACCCAAGGTCATAATCCTAACCCTAAATTGCGTTTTCAAGCTTCCTTCCTCAGGGGCCTGTCCCCAAAGCCCTCTAGATTGGGAACCCTGAAGCCACACCTTAGGAGTCTGACTGCCACCCAGCAGGGAACCAGTCCATTTGGAGCTGCACAAAACCCTCAGAGCCGGAGAAACCTGCATGCCCCCATGAGGACTCCTCCACGTTCTGCAGTCCCTGGCTACAAACCCGGAGCCTGATGCACCGCCTGATCCCCCCTCCTCAACTCAGTTCCTCGGGGAACCCATCTCCAGACCAGCAGTTCAGGCCTGCCACGCCTCTAGCTAAGCTCTTCTCAGGGGCCCCTGTTAGCTTTAGGCAGACCTGTCTGCCTCAAAGCTCTGGGATCCCCCCCCCCCCCGCTCCTGCTTCTCAAGTTTCACTGGCCCAAGGCTGTCATGAGAAAGGGGGAAGCCTATCTCCTGAATGCTTCACACCTCCTTTCCTCTTCTGCCCTATTTCTCTCCACTTACCTTTGCACCTGGGCAAACTGGAAGGAACATATTGATGGAACATGGACATGCTCTGACATCTGAATCTTTCCTGGCAGCTTTCTGAGGGCTCCTTATGCAATCAGAAACTAGTGTATCCTACCACAGTGTGATTGAAAATGATCATCGACAGAACAGGAGAGCGAAAATCACTCCATTTTTACCTCACCCTTCATGAAGTAGAACATGGTCTTCTTTCCTTCCTTGACTTCAGTTCCAGTTTGTTTCCATGCAGTGTTCATTCCTTTGCTTCAGGGGTAGAATTTCATGATTCCTCACCTGCATAGAACACCCGGAGCTCATCACAACCAGTACCCTCCCTAACAGCTGTCACCCACTTAACCCTTCCCCTCCCCACCCCTGCCCTCGGACAACCTTTGGTTTCTGCTCTAAGGTTGAGTCTGTTTGCTCATTAGCCTATCTTTCTCCCCTCACTATGTTCATCTGCTTTCTTTCTGAAATTCCATAGAAGTCGAATTATAGGCTATTGGTCTTTTCTTACTGATTTTGCTTAGCTAAGTCCATACTAGCTCCATCCACATCCTTGCAAATGGTAAGATTTCATTCTTTTGGAACCTGGCTCCTACTCCATTAAGAAGATGTGGGAGATTATATATCTATGTTATAGTGAATGGACATTGGGACTCCCTCCATCACTTCGCTATGGTTGATAATGCTGCTGTAAATATCACAGTGGTTGTACCCCATTGAATGTGCATTTTTGCGCCCTTTAGGGAAATACCTAGGAGAGCAGTTTCTGAATCCCAGGGTTGTTCAGTTCTTAGGTTTTGGAGGAACCACTATACTCTTTTCCAGAGTGGCTGCAACAACCCACATGTTCACCAACAGTGCAGGAGGGTTCCACTTGAAGCAGAACATTCCCTGCCAGCAATTTCCTAAGGGGGAAACAAAATCTGGGGGATAACATGACTCACCCAGTGTCCCGCAAGCAGCCAAAGAAATTCACCCCAGGGTTCCTGATGCCATGCCCTGGGAAGCCATCAGAATGCCTCTATCCAGGGGAATTCCCAAAGACTCTCCTTCTGACTTCACCACCCATGAAACTGCAGAGAAAGGATGCCATGGCCAACTCTCTAGATGGTCCACTGAGTGAAACTAGAAAGTCAAGCTTCCCTTTTCGATCATCTAAGTCTCCTTGGAATCCTTTTGAATTTTTCTTCTGCCCTCAGTGGAACTCTTTGGATAGAAAAGTCAATTCCATTAGGACACATCACCTTGGACAAAGGAGAAGCCATCCTCCAAGCCTCTATCTGACCACATACAGCCACCTCACTCTAGATGCCGGCCATTCCACCACAGCCTAGGACCAATGGAATAAACACTGTTAGATGAAGGAACACATTCTAGGTTCCAAACACATACCGAGTCCATCTCATCTCCCCTTTAGAATCCAAGGGATTGCCTAGGAAAGAGATGTTCCAAATACCTTTGTAAGCCAGAAATAAACAGAGAAAATGAGATCCCCTGCCAGGTGATCCCTGCAGGGGAAACTCCGGAACTCTGGCAGCCACTCTACATTGCTGACAGCTGCATTAGTGTGACTTTGGTTCACCACTGGAGATGAGAGAAAACCCAGGATGTTTGGGGTGAAAGAGAAGTTTTACGTCCCATCCTGACATAGATGTGACATTGTGCACCATGGGCTTGCTGTTTTCTCTGTAATGCTGACGTCCTGGGACAAGCTGTACGACTGACTCAGACACTGATTTCCAAACTTCGGTTCTCGTGGGGCCAGAGTGAAGAAGGGTTGTCAGGTGGGGATAAGCAGGCACCTCCCACCTAAAGCCTGTACACCTGCTCCGATTCCTGGGAGAAGGAGAGACACATGCTTGTTTCTTAAGTGGTCATTAACTTCCTTCTAAGCCAGCCAATGCCCTTGTGCTTTTTGGAGAAGCAAATACACTCTTCCAAACAAACACTCAACTCCTCTTTTCCAAATGCACCATGAGTTGGGTTACATTCCCGCCCGGCTCCAGAGCCCCACCAGGAGGACCCTCCTGAACCATCCTCTGACAGCACATTCCCATTCACCTGGGGCAACGGGGTACAATGCTGAGTGGGGGCCAGTCTCCAGCGGTTGTTACCACCACTCTTGAGTCTGGGGAAAGAGTCTTCAGCTCAACACTCCCCCCTATAAAAACAAGCTGCAGTGCCTCACCTTTCAGGGTCTCCCACCCAGCACCTCACCACTGTCCTCAAAGCCAGCAGGTTGCACGGACTCCTTTTCTAGGATTTGGGTTAGGGCATAGGGGTATCCAGGCCTGATCTGCTGGTGCAGATCCCTGTGAGAACCCTGGGGGCTGAGTCGAGCTTGGGGGTCAGGAAGCATGTCAGGCTGGGAGTTTGGTACTGAGGGGGTGGCTTTGTGATTGGGGGTGTCCTCAGGGAGGCATGCAGGTTGTTCCACTCCTAGCATTCTGCATAGCTTCGAATGGCACGGTTTCCTCCTGGGTGGCAGGTGGACTCCTGGGGTGTGGCCCAGAGGTCCCCAATCTGGAGGGACAGTGCCAGTGTGGCTTTAGACCTGTGGAGGGTTTGTGAGCAGCATGAGGAGTTGGTGGAAGGCCCAGCAGTGCCGACTCATGCCACTGGAGGGCGTGGTGAGCTGTGGTGCAAGAGACCATGGTAGGCATGGCAATGCTGCTTGCCACCACTGGAGCAAGTGTGAACTGCCTTGGGAAACACACCAGAAGAGGAGTCCTGCAGCCTGCTGGCTCTGAGGGCAGTGGTGAGGTGCTGGGTGAGAGAGCCTGAAATGAGAGGCACTGCAGCTTGTTTTTACGGGATGGAGAGTTGAGCTGAAGACTCTGTTTTGCCAGGCTCAACAGTGGTGGTAACAACCGCTGGGGCTGGGTCAACACTCAGGATGGTGCCCCGTTGCCCCAGGTTGGATGGTAATATGCTGTCAGGATGGTTCAGGAGGGTCTTCCTGGTTGGAGGTCTGAAGCCAGGTGGTACCAAACCTGACACATGGAGACTTTGGAACTGAGGACTTGAGTGTTTGTTTGGAAGAGTATATTTGCTTCTCCAAAAAGCACAAGGGCATTGGTTGTCTTTAGAAGAAAGTTAATTACCACTTAAGAAACAAGCATGTGTCTCTTTTTCTCCCAGGAATTGGGGCAAGTGTACAGGCCTTAGATGGGAGGTGCCTGCTTATGCCCACCTGACAACCCTTGTTCACTCTGGCTCCACGAGACCTGAAGTTTGAAAATCAGTGTCTGAGTCAGTAATGCAGCTTGTCCCAGGAGGTCAGCATTCAAAGAAAAGAGCAGATCCATGGGGCACAATGTCATATTCAGGTCAGGATGGGAGGAAAAAAATCTCGTTCACCCCAAAGGGAAGACCCTTATAACAAGAGAAAACTTCTTGCCCTACTGAGGCCATCCTCAACTTTTGGCACCACAGAAGTACGAAAAGATGGAGGCTGACACCCGGCAAGAACACCTCCCTCAACCCTACTCCGGGAAAGCTCCCCTGTGTTGGGGCCCCTGGGTGGACCACATCATCTCACCACGTTTTCCAAATGGCCATTATTTGCACCTAGTGAGAAAGCGCTCCTGAGAATTGGTGGGAAAACACCAGTGAACTCGCTTCAGGCGCCACATGTCTTCAGGGCCTCCCCTGTGCCTGGCCCGGGATCCTGAGTGGTCGTGGCTCGAACGCTGCCAGAAAGCCCTCTGTGAGTCAGGCGCATGCCAGGCCGATGCCTCCTGCTCCTCAGCCTCTGGGGGTCCCCTCCCTGGTGCTGGCAGATGGGGCCTGCCCTGCCCCTAGGCCCGAGCCTGAACCCTCATCTGCTTTCTCAGCCTTCCGTTTCCAGGGTCCTGTCCCCGGGCCTCCAACTGGGGAACCCTGAGTCCGGGGCCATGAGTCCCCGGCCACCCCAGTGGAAACGGTGCCTTTCAGAGATGCAGAAAAGCCTCAGAGTGAGAGAAACCACCGTGCCTGCACTGAGGCCAGCCCCAACATTCATTGCCCCAGTGGCCCGAGGTGGACGGCTGGCCACAACCCCTCCCTCAACTCTGCTCTGGGAAAGCTTCCCTGTGCCAGACCGCTGGGTGGGCCGCATAATTTCCAGGTGGCCACGACATGCCTTGAACGAGAAAGAGCCCTCGTCCAAGGGGGACAGGGCAGTCCACAGGGCCGCCCAACACCCGCCAATTCTCACGAGCATTCTGCCCAAATCGGGATCGATTTGGGCAGAACGCTCGTGAGAATTGGCTGGAAAACACTGGCGAACTGGCTTCGGGCGCTGCATGTCTGCAGTGCCGCCCCCTGGGCCTGGCACAGGATCCTGAGTGATCGCGGCTCCAACGCTGCCAGAAAGCCCTCCGGGAGTCAGGCACAGGCAAGGCCGATGCATCTGGCTCCTAGGCCACCGGGGGTCCCCTCCCTGGTGCTGGCAGATGGGGCTGGGCCTGCCCGAGCCGGGCCCAAACCCTGGCCTGCTTTCTCTGCCTTCCGTTTCCGGGGTCCTGTCCCTCGGGGCCTCCAACTGGGGAAGCCCGAGTCCCGAGCTACAAGTCTCCCTACCACCTCGGCGCAAACGGTGCCTTTCAGAGCTGCGGAAAATCCTCAGAGAGAGAGATACCTTCATGCCCCCAATGAGGTCAGCCTCATCCTTGGGTGCCACCCACATGAAAAGTCGGAGGCGGACGCCCCGCCACAACCCCTCCCTCAACTCTGCCCCGGGAATGCTCCCCTGCCCCAGGGCCCCCGGGCAGGCCACGACATCTCGGCGTGTTTTCCTGGTGGCGAGACATGACCTGTGCGAGAAAGGGCCCGTGGCCACGGGGGACAGGGCGGTCCGCAGGGCCGCCCACCGCCGGCCAATTCTCATGGGCGTTCTGTCCAAGTTGATCCTGATTTTGGAGCAGAACTAAGCTGGTCTCCCTTGTAATCCACCCCCACCATCTTTGTTCCCCCTGGCCAGAAACCCAGATTCTGCCACACAGTAGGACACATTTCCTCAACTCAACCCCGAGGGGAGCCTGCATTGGCACCGGCTGATTGGAGCAGCCATTCCCCAAGACCATTACCCTAACCCTGAGTTGCGTTTTCAGGCTTCCTTCTACAGGGTCCTGTCCCCCAAACTCTCTGGCTTGGGAACCCTGAAGTCACACCATAGGAGTCCGCCTGCCACCCAGCAGATAACCAGTTGGTTTGGAGCTGCACAGGTTCATCAGACCCAGTGAAAAAATGCTTGTCCCCATGAGTACTCCCCCACGTTCTGCAGCCCCCCTCCCCAGAGCCTGATTCGCCACCTGACCACCATCCTCAACTCGGCTCCTCGGGGAACCCACCTCCAGACCAGCAGTTTGGGCCTGCCACACCCCTACCTCAGCTCTCCTCAGGGACCCCTGTCAGCTCTAGGCAGACCTGGAACTCCCCTGTCTGCTGCAAAGCTCTGGGATCCCTGCTCCTGCTTCTCAAGTTTCACTGGCCCAAGGCTGTCATGAGAAAGGGGGAAGCCTACCTCCTGAATGCTTCACACCTCCTTTCCTCTTCTGCCCTATTTCTCTCCACTTACCTTTGTACCTGGGAAAACTGGAAGGAGATATCCATGGAACATGGACATGCTCTGACATCTGAATCTTCCTGGCAGCATTCTGAGGGCTCCTTATGCAATCAGAAACTAGTGTATCATACCATGGTGTGTTTGCACCAGAGAGCGAAAATCACTCCATTTTTACCTCACTCGTCATGAAGTAGAACGTGGTCTTCTTCCTTCCTTCCTTGACTTCCATTCCAATTTGTTTCCATGCAGTGTTCATTCCTTTGCTTCAACGGTAGGATTTCATGATTCTTCACCTGCACAGAATACCCAGAGCTCATCACAACGAGTGCCCTCCCTAATAGCCATCACCCATTGAACCCTTCCCCTCCACACCCCTGCTCTCTAGCCGCACTCGGTTGGTGCTCTAAGTTTGAGTCTCTTTCCTCATTGACCTATCTTTCTCCCCTTACTGTGTTCATGTTTTCTTTGTGAAATTCCATAGAAGTCAAATTATAGGCTATTGCTCATTTCTTGCTGATTTTGCTTAGCTAAATCCACTCTAGATCCATCCACATCCTTGCAAATGGTAAGATTTCATTCTTTCTGAACCTGGCTCCTATTCCATTAAGAATATGTGGGAGATTAGATATCTACATTCATATGTATATAATATATATATTATATTATATATTTTATATATATATATAAACATATTACTTATCAGCGAATGGACACGGGGACTCCCTCCATCGTTTCACTGTGGTTGATAATGCTGGTGTCCATATCACGGTGCCTGTACCCCACTGAATGTGCATTTTTGTGCCCTTTAGGGAAATACCTAGGAGAGCAGTTTCTGAATCCCAGGATTGTTCAGTTCTTACATTTCGGAAGAACCACGATGCTCTTTTCCAGAGTGGCTGCAAGAACCCGCATGCCCACTGACAGTGCAGGAGGGTTCAGCTGGAAGAAGAACATTCCCTGCCAGCAATTTCCTAAGGAGGAAACAGTAAACCTGGGGGATAACATGACTCAACCAGCATCCCGCAAGCAGCCAAAGAAATTCACCCCAGGGTTTCTGACACCATGCCCTGGGAAGCCATCAGAATGCCTCTATCCAGGGGAATTCCCAAAGACTCTCCTTCTGACTTCACCACCCATGAAACTGCAGAGAAAGGATGCCATGGCCAACTCTCTGGATGGTCCACTGAGTGAAACTAGAAAGTCAAGCTTCCCTTTTCAATCATCCAAGACTCCTTGGAATCCTTTTGAATGTTCCCTCTGCCCTCATCGGAACTCTTTGGATAAAAAAGACAAATTCATTAGGATCCATCACCTTGGACAAAGGAGAAGCCATCCTCCAAGCCTCTATCTGACCACATACAGCCACCTCACTCTAGATGCCGGCCATTCCACCACAGCCTAGGACCCATGGAATCAACACTGTTCGATGAAGGAATGCATTCTAGGTCCCAAACACACACCGAGTCCATCTCAACTTCCTTTTCAAATCCAAGGGATTGCCAGAAAGAGATGTTCCAAATAGCTTTGTGAGCCAGAAATAAGCAGAGAAAATGAGATCCCCTGCCAGGTGCTCCCTGCAAGGAAACTCAGGAACCCTAGCACCCACTCTCCATTGCTGACAGCTGTGTTCGTGTGACTCTCTGGCTCCACTGGAGATGAGAGAAAACCCAGGGTGTTTGGGGTGAAAGAGAAGTTTTACCTCCCATGCTGGCATGGATGTGCCACTGTGCCCCATGGGCCTGCTGTTTTCTCTGAATGCTGGCGTCCTGGGACAAGCTGTATGATGGATTCAGACACTAATTTCCAAACTTCAGGCCTCGTGGAGCCAGAGAGAAAAAGGGTTGTCAGGTGCGGATACGTAGGTGCCTCCCACCTAAAGCCTACACACCTGCTCCAATTCCTGGGAGAAGGAGAGACACAGGCTTGTTTTTAAGTGGTCATTCACTTCCTTCTAAAGCCGGCCAATGCCCTTGTCCTTTTTGGAGAAGCAAATAGACTCTTCCAAACAGACACTCAACTCCTCGGTTCCAAAGGCACCATGGTCGAGTTTGGTTCCCCCAGCTCCAGACCCCCACCGGGAGGACCCTCCTGAAACATCCTGACAGCACATTCCCATCCAACCTGGGGCAATGGGGCACAGTGCTGACTGAGTGGGGGCCTGGCTCCAGCAATTCTTACACCACTCTTGAGCCTCGGGAAACAAGTCTTCAGCTCAACACTCTGTCCTGGAAAAACAAGCTGCAGTGCCTCACGTATCCGGGTCTCTCACCCAGGACCTCACCACTGATCTCAGAGCCAACAGGCTGCACAGACTCCTCTTCTGGTGTGTTTGCCACGGCAGCTCGCCGCTGCCTCCGGTGGTGGCAAGCAGCATTGCACCCTACCATGCTCTCTGGCACCACAGCTCATCACGCCCTGCAGAGGCGTGAATCGGCACTACCAAGCCTTCCACAGACTCCTAATGCAGCTCCCAAACGCTACAGAGGTCTAAAGGACACTGACAATGTCCCTCCAGATTGGGACATCTAGGACAACCCCACAAGTCCACAGGGCGCCCAAGCGGTGCCTTTCAGAGCTGCAGAAAACCCTGGGAGTGAGAGCAAGCTTTGTGCCCCCACTGAGGCCAGCACCAATAATCAGCGCCACAGCGACCAGAAAAGTCGGAGGCGAACGCCTGGACACAACCCCTCCCTCAACTCTGCTCCGAGAAAGCTCCCTTGCGCCGGGGCCCCCAGGTGGGCCGAGACTACTCTGCGCCTTTTCCGGGTGGCCGCAACATGCCCCGAGCCAGAAAGGGCACTCGACCACGGGGGAGAGGGCAGTACGCAGGGCCGGCCAACGCCGGCCAATTCTCACGAACGTTCTGCCCAAATCAATGCCAATTTGGACAGAACGATCGTGAGAATTGGCTGGAAAAAGCCCAGCAAACTCGCTTCAGGACTTGCAAGTCTGCAATGCCGCCCCCAGGGCCTGGACCGAGACCCGAGTCGTCACGTCGGAATACTGCCAGAAAGTCTTCCGGGAGTCAAGCACAGGAGAGGCCGACGCCTCCTGCTCCTCAGTCTCCGGGGGTCCCCTGCCTGGCACTGGCAGATGGGGCCAGGACAGCCCCAAGGCCCGGGCACGAAAGCTTCCTTGCTTTCTCAGACTTCCGTTTCCAGGTTCCTGTGCCTCGGGGCCTCCAACTGGGAAACACTGAGTCCCGGGCCACAAATCCCGCTACCACCAGGGCGCAAAGGTGCCTTTCGGAGCTGTGTACAAGCCTCCGAGCAAGAGATACCTTCGTGCCCTCAGAGAACAAGCCTCATCATTGGACGTCCCAGCCACCCAAAAAGTCAGCCACAACCCCTCCCTCAACTCTGCTCCGGGAAAGCTCCCCTGCGCTGGGGCCCACGGGTGGGCCGCATCGTCTTGGTGCATTTTCCAGGAGACCGCGACACGCCCTGAGTGAGAAAGGGCCCATGGCAAAGGGGGACAGAGCAGTCTGCAGGGCTGCCCCACGCCGGCCAATTCTCATGAGAGTTCTGCCCAAACCGGTCATGGTTTGGGCAGAATGCTCGTGAGAATTGGCCGGAAAATGCCCAGTGAACTCGCTTCAGGCGCCACACATCTGCAGGGCTGCCCCCTGGGCCTGGCCCAGAATCACAAGTGGTTGCCTCCGAACCCCAACAGAAAGCCCTCTGGGAGTCAGGCGCAGGCGAGGCCAATGCCTCCTGCTCCTCAGTCTCAGGGGGTCCCCTCCCTGGCACTCGTAGATGGGGCTGGGACAGCCCCAAGCCGGTGCATGAACCTGCGCCGGCTCTCTCAGCCTTCTGTTTCCAGGATCCTGTCACTGGGGCCATCCACCTGGGGAACCCTGAGTCCCATGCCATGAGTCCCCCTCCCATCCCGGTGGAAACGGTGCCTTTCAGAGCTGTGTAAAAGCCTTGGAGGGAGAGAAACCTTCGTGCCCACACTGAGACCAGCCCCAACCTTCAGCACCCCAGAGGCCCAAAAAGACAGAGGCGGACTCCCGGCCACAACCCCTACCTCAAGTCTGCTCTGGGAAAGCTCCCCTGTGCCAGGGTCCCCGGGTTGGCTGCGTCATCTCGGCGCATTTTCCCAGTGGCCACAACATGCCCCAAGCGAGAAAGGGCCCTCAGCCATGGGGGACAGGCCGGTCCACAGGGCCGCCCAACCCCGGTCAATTCTCACAAGTGTTCTGCCCAAATTCGTCCCGATTTGGGCAAAACGCTCTTGAGAATTGGCCGGAAAACGCCCGGGGAACTCGCTTCGGGCACTGCATGTCTGCAGGGCTGCCCCCTGGGCCTATCCCGGAATCCCAATTGGTCTCGGCACAAACCCCTCCAGAAATCCCTCCGTGAGTCAGGCATAGGCAAGGCCAATACCTCCTGCTTCTCATCCTCCTGTGATATCCTGTGGTACCCTGTGTGGTACTGGCAGATGGCTCTTGCCATGCCCCTATTTCTGGGTCCTAGACCTCTCCTGGTTATTCAGTATTCCTTTTCCAGGGACCTGTCTCTCTACTCCTCTCCTAGGGTGCCCTGAAGCACTCCCCATGATTCCTCCTCCCACCTAAGTGGAAACAGTCTCTTTCGGAGCTGCAGAAACCCCTCGCAGTGGGAGACACCTGCTTGCCCCCACCACAAGGCCATCCCCCACTCTTAGCAGCATAGTCTCAGCATGTTTTCCTGATGGCCGTGCCATGCACTGAGCGAAAAATCGCTCTAGTCCATGGGTTACAGGCAGTCCAATTCGCCCCCCAACGTCAGCAAATTCTCACGATATGGATTTGGGCAGAATGCTCCTGAGAATTGGCGGGAAATTCCCTGGTGAACTTGCTTCCTGCAGCACATGTCTACAGGGTCTGGGCATTTGTCTAGATTCGGGTCCTCGTTGTTCTCAGCATGAACTTTGGGAAAGCCCTCTATGAGCCAGGTTATGCAAATCCAATGACTCTCACTACTGAGCCCCTGGGCGACATCCTCCGTCCCAGAGGATCTGACCTACCATGCCCCAAGGCTCTATATAAACTGCAGTTTCGGTTTTCATGCTTCCATTCCAAGGATCCTGGCCCCACAGCCCCCTGGATAAAGGAAGTCTGAGTGACACCCCACGACTCCACATGCCACATGGTAGGAATTCATGTCGATTGGAGCTGTGTCAAGCCCTCAAAGGGGGTGAAACCTACATGCACCCATAAAGTTATCCTGACCATCATGGCCCCCCTGGCCATAAAGCCATGTACTGTGACACCAGAGGTATGCCCACAATTCATCCCTGAGGGCAACCCACCTCCGATGTGGCAGATATGGCCTGCAATGACCCAAGGCCCTAACCTTAACCCTACTTTGAGTTTTCAGACTTCCATTCCCAAGAGCCTGGCCCCCAGGCCCCCCGGATGAAGGATCACTGAGAGACACCCCAGGAATCTGCCCTCCACACAGATAGAAACCATGCCATTTGGAGCTATGCTGAGCCCTCAGAGGGGGAGAAACCTGCATGTCCCCCTAAAGACACCACTACCATTGGCGGCCCCCTGGGGACAAACCCTGATTCTTCGGGGTGGCCAGATGAATGTCCTAAACTGCGCCCTGATGGGAGCTGACTTCAGCACTGTCAAATCGGCCCTGCCATGTCCCTAGGCCCTAACCCTAACCCTAGGTGGGGTATACAGGCTTTGATACCCTGAGGCCTGGCCCCCACATCCACCAGATTGGGGATGTCTGAGATTCACCCCAGTACGCCCCGGCCTCCTAGGGTGAAGTGGTGCCATTGGGAGCTGCACAGATTCCTCAGAGTGGGAAAACCTGCATGCCCCCTGAGGCCACCCCCAGCATCTGTGACCCCCTGGATTCAAACCCAGAATCGGCGCCCACGCCTGGTGCCCGACCTCAACTTAGCCCACCATGGAACCTTCCTCAGCACTGGCAGATTGGGCCTGCCATGCCCCTACGCCCTTACCATAACCCTAGTTTGGGTTTTCAGGCTTCCATCCAAAGAGACCTGGCCCCATGTCCCCCATATTACGGACTACTGAGTGACACCACAGGACTCCACCCACCACGTGGGAGATCTTGTGGTTTGGGGCAGAGTCGAACCCTCAGATGGGGAGAAATCTGTAAGCCCCCCTAAAGCCACCCCCACCATGAGAGGCCCCCATGGCCATAAAACCGGAAACTGCTGTGCCTCCGGACGCATGCCCTGGACTCAGCCCTGAGGGGAGCCCACATCAGCACTGGCACATTCGGCCTGCCATGCCCTTAGGCCCTAACACTAATCCTAGGTGAGGTGGACAGGCTTCCATGCCCAGAGGCCTGTTCCCCAAACCTGCTGATGGGCACCTCTGAGACTCACGCTGGCATAGATTAAAGACATCTCAGTGACACTCCAGGACTGCACCCCCCACCCATGAGGAAATCGTGCCCTTTGGAGCTCTGCAGAACCCTCAGACTGGGAGAAACATGCATGCCATTCTGAGGACACCCCCAGCTTCTATAGCCTCCCTGGACACAAACTCGGAGTCTGATGTGTCGCCTGAGGCCCACCCTGACGTCAGCTCACTGGGGAGCCCACCTGAGCACCAGCAGATTGAGCCTGCCTTGCCCTGAGGCCCTTACCATAACTCCAGTTTCTGTTTTCAGACTTCCACCCCAAGAAGCCTGGCCCCCCAACTCCTCAGATTAAGGACCCCTCTGTGACAACCCAAGAATCCGACTGTCATGCGGGGGCAGACCATGCCATTTGGAGCTCCACAGTGCCCTCAGAGAGGAAGAAACCTGCATGTCCTTCTAATCCACTCCCACCATCAGCGGTCCCCCTGGCCAGAAACCCCGATTCTGCCACACTACAGGACACATTCCCTCAACTCAACCCTGAGGGGAGCCCCCATCAGAGCCAGCAGATCAGACCTGCCATTCCCCAAGGCCATAACCCTAACCCTGAGTTGCGTTTTCAGGCTTCCTTCTACAGGGGCCTGTCCCCCAAGCCCTCTGGGTTGGGAACCCTGGAGTCACACCGTAGGAGTCCGCCTGCCACCCACCAGGAAACCAGTCCATTTGGAGCTGCACAAAATCCTCAGAGCCAGAGAAACCTGCGTGCCCCCAGGAGGACTCCCCCACATTCTGCAGCCCCCCGGAGCCTGATGTGCTGCCTGACCCCCATCCTCAACTCAGCTCCTCGGGGAACCCACCTCCGGACCAGCAGTTTGGGCCTGCCACACCCATAGCTCAGCTCTCCTCAGGGACCCCTGTCAGCTCTAGGCGACATGAAACTCCCCTGCCTGCCGCAAAGCTCTGGGATCCCTTCTCCTTCTTCTTAATTTACACCGGCCCAAGGCTGTCATGAGAAAAGGGGAAGGCTACCTCCTGAATGCTTCACACCTCCTTTCCTCTTCTGCCCTATTTCTCTCCACTTACCTTTGTACCTGGGCAAACTGGAAGGAACATATCGATGGAACATGGACATGCTCTGACATCTGAATCTTTCCTGGCAGCTTTCTGAGGGCTCCTTATGCAATCAGAAACTAGTGTATCCTACTACTGTGTGTTTGAAAATGATCATCGACAGAACAGGAGAGCAAAAATCACTCCACTTTTACCTCACCCTTCATGAAGTAGAACATGGTCTTCTTTCCTTACTTGGCTTCCATTCCAATTTGTTTCCATGCAGTGTTCATTCCTTTGCTTCAGGGGTAGGCTTTTGTGATTCCTCACCTGCATAGAACACCCAGAGCTCATCACAACCAGTACCCTCCCTAACAGCTGTCACCCACTTAATCCTTCCCCTCCCCACCCCTGCCCTCTAGCAACCCTCAGTTTGTGCTCTAAGTTTGAGTCTGTTTCCTCATTAACCTATCTTTCTCCCCTCACTATGTTCATCTGCTTTCTTTCTGAAATTCCATAGAAGTCAAATTATAGGCTATTGGTCTTTTCTTACTGATTTTGCTTAGCTAAGTCCATACTAGCTCCATCCACATCCTTGCAAATGGTAAGATTTCATTCTTTTTGAACCTGGATCCTACTCCTTTAAGAAGATGTGGGAGATTATATATCTACGTTCATATATATATATATATCACTCATCACAATGTGTGATGAGTGAATTCACAATGTGTGAATGCACATTGGGACTCCCTCCACCATTTTACTATGGTTGATAATGTTGGTGTCAGTATCACAGTGCTCGTACCCCATTGAATGTGCATTTTTGTGCCCTTTAGGGAAATACCTTGGAGGGCAACTGCTGGATCCTAGGGCTGTTCAGTTCTTAGCTTTAGGAGGAACCACCATACTCTTTACCAGAGTGGCTGCAAGAACCCGCATGCCCACCAACGGTGCAGGAGGGTTCCACTTTAAGCAGAACATTCCCTGCCAGCAATTTCCTAGAGGAAACAGAAAACCTGGGAGATAACATGACTCACCCAGCGTCTGGCAAGCAGCCCCAGAAATTCACCCCAGGGTTCCTGACGCCATGCCCTGGGAAGCCATCAGAATGCCTCTATCCAGGGGAATTCCCAAAGACTCTCCTTCTGACTTCACCACCCATGAAACTGCAGAGAAAGGATGCCATGGCCAACTCTCTAGATGGTCCACTGAGTGAAACTAGAAAGTCAAGCTTCCCTTTTCGATCATCTAAGTCTCCTTGGAATCCTTTTGAATTTTTCTTCTGCCCTCAGTGGAACTCTTTGGATAGAAAAGTCGATTCCATTAGGACACACCACCTTGGACAAAGGAGAAGTCATCCTCCAAGCCTCTATCTGACCACAAACAGCCACCTCACTCTAGATGCCGGCCATTCCACCACAGCCTAGGACCAATGGAATAAACACTATTAGATGAAGGAACACATTCTAGGTTCCAAACACATACCGAGTCCATCTCATCTCCCCTTTAGAATCCAAGGGATTGCCTAGGAAAGAGATGTTCCAAATACCTTTGTAAGCCAGAAATAAACAGAGAAAATGAGATCCCCTGCCAGGTGCTCCCTGCAGGGAAACTCAGGAACTCTAGCACCCACTCACCATTGCTGATAGCTGCGTTAGTGTGACTTTTTGGCTCCACTGGAGACGAGAGAAAACCCAGGATGTTTGGGGTGAAAGAGAAGTTTTACCTCCCATCCTGGCATGGATGTGATATTGTGCCCCATGGACCTGCTGTATTCTCTGAACGCTGATGTTCTGGGACAAGCTGCATGACTGACTCAGACGCTGATTTTCAAACTTCAGGTCTTGTGGAGCCAGAGTGAAGAAGGGTTGTCAGGTGGGCATAAGCATGCACCTCCCACCTAAAGCCTACACACCTGCTCCAATTCCCAGAAGGAGAAACACATGCTTGTGTTTTCTTAAGTGGTCATTCACTTCCTTCTAAAGCCGGCCAATGTCCTCGTCCTTTTTGGAGAAGAAATATACTCCTCCAAACAAACACTCAAATCCTCGGTTCCAAAGGCATCATGTGTCAGCTTTGGTTCCCCCGACTCCATACCCCCACCGGGAGGACCCTACTGAACCATCCTGACAGCATATTACCTGGGGCACAGCACAAACCAGGGGCAATGGGGCACAGTGCTGAGTGGGGGCCTGGCTCCAGCGGTTGTTACCACCACTCTTGAGCCTGGGGAAACAGAGTCTTCAGCTCAACACTCCATCCTGTAAAAACAAGCTGCAGTGCCTCATTTCAGGGTCTCTCACCCAGCACCTCACCACTGTCCTCAGAGCCAGCAGGCTGCAGGAACTCCTCTTCTGATGTGTTTCCCACTGGCAGCTCGCCTCTGCCTCCAGTGGTGGCAAGCAGCATTGCCACGCCTACCATGGTCTCTTGCACCACAGCTCACCACGCCCTCCAGTGGCGTGAGTCGGCACTGCCGGACCTTCCACAGAATCCTAATGCAGCTCACAAACCCTCCACAGGTCTAAAGCCACACTGGCACCGTCCCTCCAGATTGGGGACCTCTGGACCACACCCCAGGAGTCCACCTGCCACCCAGGAGGAAACCATGCCATTCGAAGCTATGCAGAACGCTAGGAGTGGAACAACCTGCATGCCTCCCTGAGGACACCACCAACCACACCGCCCCCCATCACAAACTCACAGCCTGACGTGCTTCCTGACCACTGCGTTCGACTCAGCCCCCAGGGTTCTCACCTCTGCACCAGAAGATCGGGCCTAGATACCCCTAAGCCCTAACCCAAACCCTAGTTTGTGTTTTCAGGCTTCTGGGCCCAGAGATCTGGCCAACAAACCCTCCAGATTGGGAACCCCTGAGCCACACCTAAGGACTCCACCTGCCATGCAGAAGGAAACCCTTCCATTTGGAGCTTCCCAGAACCCTCAGATCGTGAGAGAGCCACATGCATTCCTGAGGCCACCTTCACCACAGACAGCCCACACGACAACAAAACCCAGAGCCCGACGTGTTGCCTGACTCTGGTTCTCAACTCATCCCATCAGGGAACCCACCTTAGCACCGGCAGATTGGGTCTGCCATGCCCCTAGGCCCTAACCCTAACCCTACGATGGCTTTTCAGGCTTCCATCCCCAGAGAACTGGCCCCCAACTCCACCAGATTGGGGACACCTGAGCCACACCCCAGGACTCTGGCTGCCACCCAGGAAGAAACCGTGCCCATCAGAGCTGTGCAAAACCCTCAGAGCAGGAGAAAGACACATGCCCCCCTGAACCCACCCCAACCATCAGTGGCCCCCAGCCATAAAGCCAGATTCTGCCACAGTGCTGGACAGATGCCCTCCACTCAGCCCTGAGGGGAGCCCGCCTCAGCACTGGCAGATCGGGCCTGTAATGCCCCTAAGCCCGAACTCTAACCCTAGTTTGTGTTTTCAGGCTTCCATGCCCAGAGACCTGGCCAAAAAGCCCTCCAGATTGGGAACCCCTGAGCCACACCTAAGGACTCCACCTGTCATCCAGGAGGAAACCCCTCTGTTCGGAGCTGCCCAGAACCCTCAGGTCACGAGAGAGCCACATGCATTCCTGAGGCCACCTTCACCACAGACAGCCCACACGACAACAAAACCCAGAGCCCGATGTGCCACTTGACTCCCATTCTCAACTCAGCCCATCAGGGAACCTGCCTCAGTACCAGCAGGTTGGGTCTGCCATGCCCCTAGGCCCTAACCCTAACCCTACGATGGCTTTTCAGGCTTCCGTCCCCAGAGAACTGGCCCCCAACCCCTCCAGACTGGGGACACCTGAGCCACACCCCAGGACTCTGGCTGCCACCCAGGAGGAAACTGTGCCCATCAGGGCTGCATGAAACCCTCAGAGAAGGAGAAAACTGCATGCCCCCCTAAAGCCACTGCAACCATCAGCAGCCCCCGGCCATAAAGCTGGATTCTGTCGCAGTGCTGGACAGATTCCCTCCACTCAGCCCTGAGGAGAGCCCATCTCAGGGCCGGCAGATAGGGCCTGTAATGCCCCTAGGCCCTAACGCTAACCCTAGTTTGGGTTTTCAGGCTTCCATTCCGAGGGGCCTGGTCACCCAGCCCCAGGGATTAAGGACCCATGAGCTACACCTGAGGACTCTGCCTGCCACGTGGTAGGAACCCGTGCCATTTGGAGATGTGCGGAACGCTTAGCATGGGAGGAACCTTCATGCACCCCTAAAGCTACTCCCACAATCGGCGGCCCTCTGGCCATAAAGACGGATTCTGCCAGGCCACTGGATACATGTCCACAACACAGCCCTGAGGGGAGCCCCCCTCAGTGCCAGCAGATCAGTCATGTGATGCCCCTAGGCCTTAACCCTAACCCTAGTTTAGGTTTTCAGGCTCCATTCCGCTGAGCCTGCCACCTGGCCCCGTGGATTAAAGACCCCTGAGCTATACCCCAGGACTCCGCCCACCACACTGTAGGAACCCATGCCATTTGGGGCTGGGTTGAACCCCTAGCAGGGGAGAACCTGCATGGCCCCCTAAAGCCACTCCCAAAATCGGCATCCCCTGGCCATAAAGCTGAATTCTCCCATGCCACCAGACACATGCCCTCAACTCAGCCCTGAGGGGAGCCTGCCTCAGCACAGGCAGATTGGGCCTGTAATGCCCCTAGACCCTAACCCTAACGCTAGTTTCAGTTTTCAGACTTCCATTCCAAGGGGCCTGACTCCTACGCCAACCAGATTAAAGACCCCTGAGTGAAACTTTAAAACTCCAACAACCAGGTGGTAGGAAACCATGCTGTTTGGAGCTGCACCAAACCCTCAGAGGGGGAGAAACCTGCAAGTCCCCCTAAAGCCACCCCCACCATAAGAGACCCCATTGACCATAAAACCGGATTTTTCTGCACTGCTGGAAGCATGCCCTGAACTCAGCCTTGAGGGAGCCCGCATCAGCACCAGCACATTGGGCCTGCCATGCCCTTAGGCCCTAACACTAACCCTAGGTGGGGTGTACAGGCTTCCATGCCCGGAGGCCTGTTCCCCAAGCCCACCAGATTGGGCGTATCTGAGACTCACACCGACACAGATTAAGGATGCCTCAGTGATACCCCAGGACTGCGGCTGCCATACAGGAGGAAAGCGTGCCCTTTGGAGCTCTGAAGAACCCTCAGGCCGGGAGAAACCTGCATACCACCCTGAGGACACCCCCAGCTTCTGTAGCCTCCCTGGACACAAACTCAGAGTCTGATGTGCCGCCCGACACCCATCCTGACATCAGCCCACTGGGGAGCCCACCTCAGCACCAGCAGATCAAGCCTGCCTTGCCCAAAGGCCCTTACCATAACTGTAGTTTCTGTTTTCATGCTTCCATCCCAAGAGGCCTGGCCCCCAAACTTCCCAGATTAAGGACACCTCTGTGACAACCCAGAAAACCGACTGCCATGCGGCGGGGAAACTGTGCCATTTGGAGCTCCTCAGTGCCCTCAGAGAGGGAGAAACCTGCATGTGCTTCTAAAGCCACCCTCAAAATCAGAGGTCCCCCTGGCAAGAAACCCTGATTCTGCTGCACTGCCAGACACATCCCCTAAACACAACCCTGAGGGGAGCAAGCCTGCAAGCCGGTGGATTGGGCCTGTCATGTGCCTACACCCTGGCCCTAACCCTCTGCTGGGTTTTCAGGCTTCCTTACCTGGGGGCATATCCCACGAGCCCTCAATTTGGAGAAAACTGAAACAAACCCCATGAGTCAACCTGCCACCGGGGAGGAAACTGTGCCCTTCGGAGCTGTGGAAAACACTCAGACCAAGAGAAACCTATATGCCCCCGTGAGGCCATCCCCAACTTGTGGCGCATTCACCTGGCCAAAAACTCGGAGGCTGACACCCAGCCAGAACCCCTCCCTCAACTCTGCTCTCAGAAAGCTACCCTGGGCAGGGGCCCTCAGGGGAGCTGCGTGGTCACAGCCCATGTTCTCAACGGCAGAGACACGCACCAAGCCTGTGATCACTCTAGACCACAGGTGAGAGGGCGGCCCAAATCACCGCGCAATGCTGGTCAATTCTCACGAGCTTTCTGCCCAAATCGATTTCAATTTGGGCAGAAAGCTCGTGAGAATTGGCTGGAAAACCCCCAGAGAACTTGCTTCTGTGGTGCATGACAGGGTTGAGGGAGGGGTTCTGGCTGGGCGTCAGTCTCTGAGTTTTCAACCCAGTGTGGCATGGAAGGTTGGAGATGGCCTCAGTGGGGGCTAAAAGGTTTCTCTTGCCCTGAGGGTATTCTGCAGCTCAGAAAGGCACAGGTTCCTCCTGGGTGGCAGGTGGACTCATGGGGTGTGACTCAGGGTTCCCCAGTTGGAGGGTTCAGGGGAGAGACCCCTGGGGAAGGAATACTGAAAACCCAACCAAGGGTTACACCCAGCGCCTGGGGTCATAGCAGGCCTGAACCGCCAGCGCTGGGGTGCAAACACTAGAGAGTGAGAAGCAGGAGGCATTAGCCTAGCGTGTGCCTGACTCGTGAAGGGAGTTCTCACAGGATTCAGGCCACGACCACTCGGGACACCAGGCCAGGCCCAGACGAAAGCCCTGCAGACAGATCACTGCAGGAAGCGAGTTTGCTGGGGGTTTTCCGGCCAATTCTCACCAACAGTTCTGCCCTTCCATGCCTCTAGCTCAGCTCTCCTCAGGGACCTCTGTCAGCTCTAGGCAGACCAGGAGCTCCCCTCTCTGCCATAAAGATCTAGGATCCCCCCTCCTTCTTCTAAAATTATGCTGGCCCAAGCCTTTCATGAGAAAGGGGGAAGGCTGCCTTCTGAATGCTTAATACCTCCTTTTCTCTTCTGCCCTATTTCTCTCCACTTACCTTTGTACCTGGGCAAACTGAAAGGAACATATCAATGGAATATGTACATGCTCTGTGGTCTGAATCTTTCATGGCAGCTTTCTGAGGGTTCCTTATGCAATCAGAAGCTAGTGTATCCTACCACAGTGTGTTTGAAAATGATCATCTACAGAACAGGAGAGTGAAAATGACTCCATTTTTACCTCACTTTTCATGAAGTAGAACATGCACTTAGGGAGAAAGGGCACAAACACTGAGTGCACACACGGCCTGAATTTCTGCCCAACACTGGCCAATTCTCATGACCTTTCTATCCAAATCAATATGGATCTGGGCAGAAAGTTTGTGAGAATTGCCAGGAAACCCATGGCAAACTCGCCTCCAGCAGCAGGGGCCTTCAGGGGAGCTGCCTTAGCCTATCCAAGTGCCCTGAAGGCCAAGCACACATGTGGCCTGAATTGCCTCAGAAGGCCAGCCACAACTGCCCTCTACTCAGCCCCCTGGGGAGCCCCGCCTCAGTGCTGGCATATCGGGCTTGCCATGCTCCTACGCCCTAACCCTAACCCTAGGTTTGGTGTTCATGCTTCCATCTCCAGGGGCCTGGCCCCCAAGCCCAACAGATTAGGGAAACCTGACCCACGCTACAGGACTCTGCCTGCCACCCAGGAGGGAACCTTGTTTTTGCAGCTGCACATAACCTGCTGAGCAGGAGAAACCTGCATGCCCCTATGAGGCCACTGCCACCGCCACCATCCCCGCACCAGGCCACACACCTGGAGCTTGATTCTCAGCCTCACCCCTCCCTCAACTCTGCCCTCGGGGAGCTTGCCTCAGGGGGGGACATCAGGGGAGTCGTGTGGGCGTGGCCTATGGTCCTGGACAGTTGCAATACCCACCTAGTGAGAAAGCTCTTCACACACCAGGATCGAATACGGCCCGAGTCACCACGCAATGCCAATGAATGCTCACGGGCTTTCTGCCCAAATTGATATTGATTGGGCAGAAAGCTCATCAGAATTGGCCAAAAACCCAGAGTGTGACACACCTGCCCTCAACTCAGCCCCACGGGGATCCCGCTTCAGCACCAGCAGATCGGGGCTGCCATGCCCCTAGGTCCTAACCCTAAGTTGGGTTTTGGGGCTTCTGTCCCCAGAGACCTGGTCCCAAGCCCTCCAGATTGGGGACCCCTGAGCCAACCACAGGACTCCATCTGTATTCCAGAAAGAAACCATGCCATTGTAGTTGTGCATAACTCTCCAAGTTGGAGAAACCTGCATGTCCCACTGAGGTCACCTCCACCATCAGCAGTCCCTGTGTACACAAACCCTCAGGGTGCCACTCATCCTGACCACCATGCTCAACTCAGGCACCAGAGCAGCTCACCTCCGCGCTGGTGTATCATGCCTGTCAGGACCCTAGGCCCTAACCCTAAACCTACATTGGGTTTTCAGGCTTCCATCCCCTGAGGCCTGGCACCCAAGCCCTCAGATGGGGACCCATGAGTCACACCACAGTACTCCAGCTGCCCCCAGAAGGGAACTGTGCCAAATGGAGCTGCACAAAACCCTCCAAGCAGGAGAAACCTACAGTCCCCTGAGGCCACCCCTACCACTGGGGGCCCCCCTGGACCCAAATCCGCAGGCTGATACTCAGCCTGAACCCCACCCTCAACTCAGCCCCCTTGGCAGATCACCTCAGTGCTGGCTGATCGAGCATGCCATTCCCTAGGCCCTAACCCTAACCCTAGGTTGGGTTTTCAGGCTTCCATTCCCAGAGCCCTGGCCTCCAAGCCCTCCAGATTGGGAACCCCTGATCCACACCACAGGTCTCCACTTGTCCCCAAGAAGGAAGCCATGCCATTTGAAGCTGTGTAAAAGCCTCCAAGCAGGAGAATCCTGCATGGCCCCCTGAGGCCATCCCCACTTTCAGCCCCCCGACCTTGGACACAAAACTGCAGCCTGACTCTCAACCTGACCCCTGTCCTCAACTCAACCCACTGGGGAGCTCACCTCAGTGCCTGCAGATTGGGCCTGCCAGGTCCCTAGGCCCTAATCCTAACCCTAGGTTGGGTTTTCAGACTTCCTTTCCCAGTGATCTGGCAATGATGCCCTCTAGATTGGGGAAACCTGAGCCATACCACAGGACTCCACTTACCACCTGGAAGGAAACTGAGCCATTTGGAACTGTGTGAAAACCTCAGAGCAGAAGAAACCTGCATGCCCCCCTGAGACCACCCCCACCTTCATTGGCCTCCCTGGCCAGAAACCCGGATCCTGACATTCAGCCTGACCTCCATCCTCAACACACTGCCCCCTCCTGTGATGCTCATCATAGCACTGATAGCTTGGATTGCCATTCCCCTAGGTCTTAACACTAACCCTTGGTTGGATTCTTAGTGTTCCAACCCCAGAGGCCTGTCTCCAAAGCACCAAGGACTGGATGTACCTGAGCAATACCAAAGGACTCAACCTGCCACCCAGAAGGAAACCCTGCCACTTGGAACTTGGGAAATGAATCAGAGAAGGGGAAATATCATGCCCACCTGATACCACCAGCAGTTTCATTGGCCCATCTACTAAATCCCAGAGCCTGACACTCACTGTGACCCATACCCTCAACTGAGTCTACCAGGAAACATTCCATAGCACCAGCAGATCAGTCCTGTCATGCCCCGAGTCCCTAACTCTAAACCAAGGTTAGGTTTTCAGGTTCTGACCCCAAAGGCCTGGCTCACATGCTGTCCAGACTGGGGACACCTGAGCCATACCAGAGGACTCTGCCTGCTGCCCAGATGGATACCATGCAAGTTGGAACTCTACAACGGATTCAGATCTGGGTAAATGTGCATATCCACCTGAATCCACCCCTATATTCGGCAGCCCCCTAGACACAAGCCTAGAGACTGATAACCCCCCTGACCCACGCCCTCAATTCAGCCCCCTGGGATGTTCACCACAGGGATGGAAGATCAGGCCTGCCATGCCACTAGCCCCTAACCTTAATCTTAGGTTGCTTTTTAAAGGATCACTCCCAGAGGCCTGGCTCCAAATCCCAGGAAATTAGTCAGCTGAGTGATGCAGAGGACTCATACCACAACAAAGTCAGAAATCACGCCTTTTCAAACTCCAGTAAGGATTTAGAGCAAGAGAAATCTGAATGAAATCTCAATCTTAATACCATACTGAACATAGTATTGAGCCTGATACTCTCCTTATTTCTTCCCTCAATTCAGAGCTTGTGAAGGTTTCTACACCTAAGCAGATTACACCTTCCATGCTACTGGGCCTACCCCTAACCTGAAATGAATATAACACCATGTTAACTCAACTGGAATTAAAATAAACAATTTTAAAAAAAGACTTTTCAGGGTGCCTGGGTGGCTAAGTGGGCTAAGCCACTGCCTTTGGCTCAGATCTTTATCCCAGGGTCCTGGGACTGAGCCCCACAACGGACTCTCTGTTCAGCAGGGAGCCTACTTCCCACTCTCTTTCTGCCTGCCTCTCTGCCTACTTGTGATCTCTCTGTGTCAAATAAATAAATAAAATCTTTAAAAAGAAAAAGACTTTTCACCCAGTAACCTATTTGAAAAAACTATTGCTATGTAATGTTCTTAAGCCCTACCTGGGAGTATTTACTCAACAATAATTATTCACTCTATGCTTGGAATTCAAATTTCACTAAATTCTTATACTTCATAAATTTTTTTTATTTTTTATTTTTTATTTATACTTTATAAATTCTTACACTTTATAAGTATACTGTGAATCCTAGCCCACAGGAGCTATGGTCTCTTTCTGTCCAGGCTCAGTACCTATGCATTCAAGAGTGTAAGTAGAGACAGATAACCCTTCATAATCCAGAAAGCTAATATTGTTTCTGTTTTAATATGAGATAGTCAGAGTGTGGGACAGGTTTCAGAGCAGATTTGTTCTATATCCTGGATCTGTAATTCAGTGGTCATTACCTGGATCCATTTGGCTAATAGGTTCCCTGTGGATGGGCTTGCTTCCAAGCACATACATGGAAGACACAAAGGTGGGTGGGCTCAGTGCAGGACAGGAAGAAGACCAAGTATGACAAGGGTACAATCCATCCCCTGATCTAGGAAATGCCATGGGTGCAGATATGGGAGGCAGAAGCAATGGGAAACCACCAAGGTCACCAGCTGAAGGCAGGAGGCACAAGTCAAGAGATCTTAAGATTTGGGGCTTGGAGTTTTCTCTGAGCTACCTCTGGGAGGGAGAGGGGAGAAGGAATAAGAAGGAGAAACTGTCTGTCCCTGGCCCATGCCAGCTGCCCACCACTCCTGGACACATCAGTCTACAGAGCTGACACATCCTGGGCTCAGGATGGGCTGGCTCATGTCCCTCAACCCTCAGTGGGACTGCTGGCTCCAGGGCTCAGGGACATGCTGAAGAAGGTGAGAGGGAAGGATGCCCCTCTGAAGTCATCCCTTCCTTGCGTAGACAGCCCTTCACGACTGCTGAAAACCCACTAACAC
Source organism: Martes martes (assembly GCF_963455335.1). Classification (NCBI taxonomy): domain Eukaryota; kingdom Metazoa; phylum Chordata; class Mammalia; order Carnivora; family Mustelidae; genus Martes; species Martes martes. Next base: position 138,813,208 of record NC_137889.1, read on the forward strand.
GTTTGCAAGACATGCCATGGATGAACTAAGGTGTTTAGAAATTGAAAAGAATATTTATTTTTAAGTTGAGAGCTGTCAGCTCAGGAAGCGGGGAGAGCTTCCCTGAGGAGGACTGAGGGGAGAGCAGGCCAGGCTGAAAAGGGAGAGGTGGCTTTCCTGATTGGGGACCTGCAGCCCCCTTTCAGGGAAAGGCATCATCCTCACCTCACAGGGGATCCATGGAAGTGTTCCATTAGGGTACTGACAGAGCTGCCTCTTGAGAAGGCTACTCTGGCATCAGGTTCCACAGGGCAGAGGAGAGGGCCAGATGGAGGGAAAGAAATATCCTGGAGGCCATGGGGCAAGAGCAGAGGCTCATGACCATGAAGATGATGAAAAGTAGGAGGCAGCATCATGGGAGCCAGCTGGCATGAAATTACCATGGGCATAGTGACCACAGCTATAGTGACTGGTTGCCTTCTGTGCCAGGTGTGGCTGACCTCGTGGGCTCCAGATTAGTCCTGACCACAACCCTAGGAAGTGTGCACCACCACCTCCCTCCTCTCCCCATGCTGCTGCTAGGAATCACAGTCACCAGATCCTGATCAGTTTTCATGGAAACCAAACAGTGGCTCTACCTGCACACTGCTCCTCTGGTAGTGGTCCTATGCGACCCTCGTGCCTGGCCAGACTGCTCTCTACCTGTCTCCACCCAACTCAACAGACAGGAGGGTGTCCCTGAATTCCACAGGATATGATGAGACATCCACAGGCCCCACTACCCCACCCACCACTCAGGGCCTTGGCTACTGTCATGAAGCCCACAATGACATGTTTCTGTCACTTCCAACAGAAAGCCAGGTTCTGATCTCCCACAATACCATACATCCTGGTTGTTGACCTGGGGCCATGCTATGAACCAACATGACACCTTTCTGTTAGAGAAGACCACCCCTGCACCTCCTAGAAAATGTTTCTAATGAAGTACAGGTCCATCAGGACTACGGTGTGAACAGAGGTGCACAGCCTGCATAGTAGTCAGTACTTCTAACAAGGGTTGACCCCCTCACTCCAGTTTTACAAAACCTCCCTCTATCCCTACCAAACTCATGTTCTGCCCTCAGAAAGAAAAAAAAAAAAAAACTCAGGAGACAAGCCTTTAATCTGAATGCTCCCTTCACCTTCTCATTCAAATCTTGCCCAACTGCAATGGTATGAAACTAGCCATCAGTAACAAGAAGAAAATGGGACAGTCAAAAATATGTGGACACCTAACAACATGCTACTAAACCACCAATGGTCAAAGAAGAAATCATAAGAAATTTTAGAAGTACCTTGAGACAAAAAGGAGAACCCACAAAAACTTATGGGATGCAGTAAAAATAGTTCTAAGGGGGAAGTTCATAGAAATTCAGGTCCTTGTCCATCCACAAGAAAGCTCTCCAATAAACATCCTAATTTTACATGAGAAAGAAGTAGGGGGGAAAATGTCCCCAATCAGTAGGAATAAGGAAATAACAAAAAGAAATGTGAAAATAAATCCAATGGAGACTAAAAAGACAAAAGATCAATGAAAATAAGAGCTGTCTTTTTTGGAAAGATAAAAAAAAAACCTGACAAACTTTTAACCAGACTTGCCAAGAAAGAGAGAGGACTCAAATACAATCAGGAAAGAAAGATGATTAATTCCTGTCTCACACCAAAATCATCTTTGACTTCTGATACAGCAACTTCTTTCAAGACACATTTCTAAAGGCAAAGGAAACAAAAGCAAAAATGAACTTTTGGGACTTTGTCAAGATGAAAAGCTTGGAAACAATTGACAAAACTAAAAGGCAACCTGCAGAACAGGAAAAAATATTTGCAAATGGCATTACATATAAAGGTCTGGTATCCAAGATTTACAAAGAACTTCTCAAACTCAACACCCAAAACATAAAGAATCCACTCAAGAAACAGGCAGAAGACATAAAAAGACACAGACACATGAAAAATTTCTCCACATCACTCGCCATCAGGGAAATATAAATAAAAACCAGAATAAGACACTACCTTACACCAGTTAGAATGGAAAAGTTAAGAAGGCAGAAAACAACAAATATGGAGAAAGTGGAGAAAGCAGAACCCTCTTACACTGTTGGTGGGAATGCAAGCTGGTATAGGCACTCTGAAAAACAGTAGAGGTTTCCTCAAGACATTAAAAAATGAAGCTACTCTATGACCCAACAATTGTACTACTGGGTATTTACCACAAAGATACAAGTTTAGTGAAAAGAAGGGGCACATGCATCCCAATGTTCATAGCAGCAATGTCCACAATAGCCAAACTAGGGAAGAAACTGAGATGTCCATCAGCAGACAAATGGATAAAGATGTGGTTCATATACACAATGGAATATTACTCAGCCATCATAAAGGATGAATACCTACCACTTTCATTGACATGGATGGAACTGGAGGGGATTAGGCTGAGTGAAATAAATCAGACAGAGAATGACAATTATCATATGGTTTCACTCGTATGTGGAACATAAGGAATAGCACAGAGGATCATAAGGACAGGGAGAGAAACATGAATGGGAAGAAATCAGAGACGGGAAAAGAACCATGAGACTCTTGACTCTGGAAAACAAACTGAGGGTTGCAGAAAGGGAGGTGGGTGGGGGTATGGGATAAACAGTGATGGGCATTAAAGAGGGCATGTATGGTGATGAGCACTGGGTGTTATACTCAACCAATGAATCACTGAACATTACATCAGAAACTAAATACTATACCTTGCCTAATTGGATTTAAATTTTAAAAATGAGAAACTTGGACTGAGTGGCTCAGTGGGTTAAGCCTCTGCTTTCGGCTCAGGTCATGATCTCAGGGTCCTAGGATCGAGCCCCGCATCGGGCTCTCTGCTCAACGGGGAGCCTGCTTCTCCCTCTCTCTCTGCCTGCCTCTCTGCCTACCTGTGATCTCTGTCTGTCAAATAAATAAATAAAATCTTTAAAAAATAAAATAAAATAAAATAAAAACGGGAAACTTAAAAGGAAAGAATGATGAGCTATGACAATGAATACCACAAAAATACAAAGGATCATAACAGTACTATGAACAAGCAGAGGCCAACACATTGGACAACCTAAAAGAAATGGATAAGTTCCTACCAACAACCTAGAAAGATTGAACCATGAAGAGAAAGAAAATCTGAACAGACTGATCACTAGGTTTTGATTTGATCATCAAAAACCTCCCAAGAAGCAGATGTCCAAGACCAAACAGTTTCACTGAGCTGAACCAGACAGTAGAAGAATTAATACAAACCCTTCTAAAATTCTTTAAAAAATAGGAGAGGAGGGTGTCAGTTCAAACTCATTTTATGAAGCCAGCATTACCCTGCTACCAAAACAATTCAAGGACGCTACAAGAAAACGCCAATATCCCTCATGAACATAGATGTAAAAATCCTCAAGAAATTAATCAGCAAACTGAATTTAACAATATATCAGAAGAATCACCCAACATGATCCAGTGGGATTTATTCCAGGGATGCAAGGATGATTCCACAACTGCACATCCACCAATGGGATATACCACCTTAACAAAATAAAAGATAAAATCATATGATTGTTACAATAGATGCAGAAGGAACATTTGACAAGATTCAATATGCATTTATGATAAAAACTCTAAACCATCTGGGTATTTGAGGGAACATACCTCAATACAATAAAGGCCCTATATGAAAGGCCCATGGCTGACACCATATTCAAGGACGAAAAGCTGAAAACTTTTCCACTAAGATCGAGAACAAGACAAAGATGCCCACTCTCACCACTTTCATTCAACATAACATTGAAAGTACTAGACAAAACATTTAGACAAAAAAGAAAAAGATATGAAATCCAAATAGGAAAAGAAAACAGTCACTATTTGTAGATGACATGATACTATATATAGAAATCCCTAAAGATTCCACCAAAAGACTGTTAGAAAAAACAAATTCAGTAAAGCTGCAGGATACAAAGTCGATATACAGAGACCTGTTGCATTTCTTCTTTTAAAGGATTTTATTTATTTGACAGAGAGAGAGAGAGAGCATGAGCACAAGCAGGGGGAGCAGCAGAGGGAGAGAGAGAAGAAGGCTCCCTATTGAGCAGGGATGCCGATGCAGGGCTCCATCCCAGGACCTCAGAATTAGGACCTGAGCTGAAGGCAGACACTTCACCGATGGAGCCACCCAGGTGCCCCAACTTGTTGCATTTCTATATAGTTAAGACAAACTTAACACAAAGAGAAACTAAGAAAGCAATGCCACTTACAATTGCATGAAGAAAAAAAATCTAGGAATCAAAGTAACCAAGAATGTCAAAGATCTGGTACACTGAACACATGGTGGAAAAGAAAGGAAGCACTTGTGTGTTTGGGTGGGGAGGAATGTATGAGTGAAAGAAATGGAAAGTGACACAAATAAATGGAAGCATACACCATGCTCAGTAACTGGAAGAGTTAATACTGTTAACATGTCCACCATACCCAAAGCAATCTACAGATATGATGACATCCCTATCTGAATTCCAATGGCATTATTCAAAGAAATAGAATACAGTTCTAAAATTCATATGGAAACACAAAAGACCCCAAATACCCAAAGCAATCTGGAGAAAAAAAGCTGCAGTCACCACACTCCCGGATTTCAAGCTGGAATACAAAGTTGTAATCATCAAAACAGTATGATCCTGGCATAAAAACACACACACGGGTCAATGGAACAGAATAGAAAGCTCAGAAATCAACCCACATATATATTGTCTTACCTTACAACACAGGAGCAGAAAATATACAATGAGGAAAGGACTGTCTCTTCAGTGAATGGCGCTGAGAAAACTGGACGCTAAATGCAAAATGTAACTGGATCACTACACCACACACAAAAATTTTAAATGGATGAATGACTTGAACATAAGACCTGAATCCATAAACCTCTGAGAAGAAAAACACAGGTAGTAAGTTTCTCAATGTTGATTTTGGCTAAATCTTTAGATTGGACACCAAAAGCAAAGGCAACAAAAGCAAAAATAAACAAGTGGAATATCAAAAATATCATTATCAGAGAAATGTAAGTCAAAATGGGAGTCAGCTGTCACCTCCCAACTGTTGGAATGGCAATTGTCCCAGAGACAGACACCAGGTGTGGTCAAGGGTGTGCAGATGAGGGGACCCTATGCACTGTTGGTGAGAATGTAAATTGGTACAGACACAGTGGCAAACAATATGGAGGTTCCTGAAAAAATAAACACAACTACTACATGACCAAGTAATTGCTCTATTGAGTATTTTTTGGAGAACACAAAAACACTACTTCAAAAAGAGAGATGCACTCCCATGTTCACTGCAGCATTATTCACAATAAGCAGACATGAAACATAGACCTTGAGAGCTTTATGCTAAGTAACTCAGAAACAGAAAGACAAACACCAGATGCTCCCATGTACACTCCACACAGAAACAAAAACATACTGACTGCATACATACTGAGAACAGATTGGTGGTTGCAAGGTTCGGGGGCGGGGGAGACAGATGAAGGTGGTCAAAGTCACAATGTTTGATAACATCCAGAAGTCATGGAATGTTCTGTGCAGCACGGAGTCTAAAGCTAACCCTGCAGGATGGGGTACAGGTTTCTTCACTATTTGAAAGTACAGTGTTCCTAGGAAACCGTTCACAGCAGAAATGGTGTAAAGAAAGAATTATCATTAAATTACACAGAAAAATTAGTGAGCATGCTCAGAGTCCAAAAATTCCTTCTCTTTGTCCTTTCTTAGGCCTCAGGATACAAATTCCTAACAGATGCCCAAAATAAATGGAGATAAAGCACAACAGATGCTCAGACACAATCCAGAGCGCTGATGGCTGGACACAGAGAGTGGTTCTCAGGAAGGAGCTGGTTGGGGTGCATGCCACCTCTGTAGTGATTCCCCACAAAACAGATGCTGAACGCAGTGCCCACTTTTTGACTTTTTTCATAACAGTTTTCTTCCTGTTACTGAAGCCAGGTAATAACATAGATCTTTCAAAAGAGCAAGTGTCTTACCATGAGCTTTTTTTTTTTTTAAGATTTTATTTATTTATTTGACAGACAGAGATCACAAGTAGGCAGAGAGGCAGACGGGGGCGGGGGGGAAGCAGGCTCTCTGCAGAGCAGAGAGCCCGATGTGGGGCTTAATCCCAGGACTCTGGGATCATGACCCGAGCCGAAGGCAGAGGCTTTAACCCACTGAGCCACCCAGGTGCCCCTTACCATGAGCTTTGAAAAAAGTGGAGGAGACTTGTACTTGAAAGTTGCTGTGGGAGTAGATGTTAAATGTTCTCCCAGACATAAACAGCAGATCCACTGTGAAAGGCACCTTCCTCAGCAGGTGGAACATGGACTTCCTCCTACCCCCCAGAAACCTCCTCTTTCCCCTCACTAGGGGCACCCAACAAGAGCTGGGAGTTACCTCAATTCCTCCTTTCTCCCATTCCCAACATCTAAGCAATTGGCAAATCCTGTGAACTCCATCTTCAAAATACACCCAGAATAGTACTAACCATTCCTTCCAAGGCCACCTGTCTGGTCCACACTAGAGCCCATCTCTTGCCTGAGTTCCCAGAAAAGCTTCATCATTGACCACCCTTGCCCATCCTCAACCCTGTGTCATCTGTTCTCAACACTGTAGCCAGGATGGCCCAGTGAAATAAGGTCCCATAGGGTCACACCCTGCAATGGCTTTCTGTCACCCTACTGTCATCTCCATGAGGTCATGTCCTAAGCTGTCTCCTGCAGCCACAAAGGTTTCTTGCTGCTCCTGCCCCAGGGCCATTGCACATGCTTTCCCTTCCATTTATAATGCTCTTGATGTGATATCACTCACCTTCTTTAGATCTTGACTCAAGTATCACCTTCCTAGTGAAGTCCTACCTGGCTCCTATGTGAATAGCAAGCACCACCTCCCTCCCCTTCAGCACCCTAGCCCTGTTCCCTGCTTTATATTTCCAGAGCAGTTATCACAGTCACCAGTCCATCTCAGCAAGGGAGAAACAGAGGCCTACGCAGATGGTCTCACCTCTGACTCCCTCCAATTTCCTAGTCCAGAGCCCTGGGGGTGGGGGGAAGCTGACCAGAGCTGTAGCACAGTCAGGATGCCTGGGCAAAGGGGTCCACCTACTGCACCCTCAACACAATCAGGAAAATGAGCCATAAGAGGAATCCACTTGCACTGAAACCTGAAACCAGACAACTTCCTCGATTCCAGGTGAGTACACACACTTCCTCCCCTTGCCTGATGTGCTCATCTGAGAAAGCTGAGCAGAGAAGCAATCCCAAGGTCCAAATCTCCCTTTGGCCAAGGTTCTGGGAAACAGATATCTCTCCTTCCTGTACCAGCCACCTGTGATTGACATCCTGCATCCTCCTGTGCTGGGGCAGAATGGTGCACCTCTCCCTCTTTCCTGGGACGTCATCACAAACCATGTTTTGCTGCATGGTTTTCAGGAAGGAACCTGCAGCAGCATCAGCAGGCTGCCCAGGTTTGGCCTCACTCTTGTATGTCAGGCACCACGCAGAACTAGAGCTTTAAGGAGACTGGTGTGCTGTGTGGCCTTGGAACCTAACAGCAGGAGCTGAGATTTCAGTTCCAAATCAAAACTGGCCTCTTCCACACATCACAGGAAAGTGGAGGATTTCTCAGGGGTGTGGCTCTGGAAAAGTGCTTCTGCTGGCTGAATTCACAGACACCAGGGAGAGGACACTTGCTGAGCCTCATCTGAGGAAGCAAGGGGCACCTGGGCAAGAATCAATAATGCTGCCTGTGGGCTGTTTCCCACCAACCACCCTGCTGAGCTGAGGGCTTGAGAACAAAACAGGAAGCAACTTTCATATCACATCTGCAGAAGGAGGGCTGGCCAGGTAGCAGAGCCCTGTCCCTGGAGCAAGCTGGCATGCCCTCAAGAGCAATGGTCCACTACCATGGCCTCAGAATCTCCCGGCTATCTGATCTGATGACACTGCCAAGCTCAGACATGATCACATGGTGAGTCATAAGATCCAGAGACTGCTTCCCATGCCAGCTCAATGCTACTCAAGAGAAGCAAACTCCAGCATCAGAAATGTGTTCATCGGGGAAATTGGAAGGGGAGGTGAACCATGAGAGACTATGGACTCTGAAAAACAACCTGAGGGTTTTGAAGGGGCAGGGGGTGGGAGGTTGGGGGAACCAGGTGGTGGGTATTAGGGAGGGCACGGATTGCATGGAGCACTGGGTGTGGTGCAAAAACAATGAATACTGTTACGCTGAAAAGAAATAAAAAATTTTTAAAAAGAAAGAAAGAAATGTATTCATCGGGCACCTGGGTGGCTCAGTGGGTTAAGCCTCTTCCTTCAGCTCAGGTCATGATCTCAGGGACCTGGGATCAAGTCCCACATTGGGCCCTCTGCTCAGCGGGGAGCCTGCTTCCTCCTCTCTCTCTCTCTCTGCCTGCCTCTCTGCCTACTTGTGATCTCTCTCTGTCAAATTAAAAAAAAAAATAAAAAAAAGAAATGTGTTCATCATTAGCTCTGGAATTCCCCAAATTTGTCTACATGGGCCCACCCAGGTATCCCATCCAGATCATTCCTCAAGCGCCCTAGGGTTTCAAGCCACTTTCAAGTTGCCCTTCAAAAGGCAGGAACCGGTCCAATGAGGCAGACCAGCCACGTGACTCTATGTGCTGGAAACTCAGACAACACCCTTCCTGAACACCAACACTTCCAAGTCCAAGTTTCAAACCTTTGCTCACTGGGCACTGAGCACCATGTCAGCATGAACACTGTTCTTCCAAATCTCTTGTCTCCCATTCCTTAAAATCAGAAATGAAGCTCCAGTCACCCCTCTATTTTCCCTTCAGAGAAGTAGGAAAAGGATAGGATAAAGCACAATGTGTCCACAGCACGATTCTATCAAAATATAATTCCCTGATTAAAACACTTCAAAATATAGGGATAGAGGGAACATTCCTCAACTTCATAAAATCTATCTATGAAAAACTCACAGCGAATATCATTCTCCATGGGGAAAAGCTAAGAGCCTTCCTTTTGAGATCAGGAACATGACAAGGATTCCCACTCTCACCACTGTTGTTCAACATAGTACTAGAAGTCCTAGCAACCACAATCAGACAACAACAACAAAAAAAATAAGAGGTATTCAAATTGGCAAAGAAGAAGTCAAACTCTCTCTCTTCACAGATGACATGATACTTTATATAGAAAACCCAAAAGACTCCACCCCAAAACTATTAGAACTCATACAGCAATTCAGTAATCTGGCAAGATACAAAATCAATGTACAGAAGAGGAGGTTAACCATGACAGACTATGGACTCTGAAAAACAATCTGAGGGCTTTGAAGGGGCGGGGGGGTGGGAGGTTGGGGGAGCCAGGTGGTGGGTATTAAGGAGGGCACGTATTGCATGGAGCACTGGGTGTGGTGCAAAAACAATGAATTCTGTTATGCTGAAAAGAAATTTCAAAAAAATGAAATCAGTTGCTTTCTTATACACTTACAATGAAAATATTGAAAGGGAAATTAGAGAATTGATTCCATTTACTATAGTACCAAGAACCATAAGATACCTGGGAATAAACCTAACCAAAGATGTAAAGGATCTGTACTCAAGGAACTACAGAACACTCATGAAAGAAACTGAAGACACGAAAAGATGGAAAAGCATTCCACGCTCATGTATCAGAAGAATAAACATTGTTAAAATGTCTATACTGCCTAGAGCAATCTTTACTTTCAATGCCATTCCAATCAAAATTCCACCAGCATTTTTCAAAGAGCTGGAGCAAACAATCCTAAAATTTGTATGGAACCAGAAGAGACCCCTAATTGCTAAGGAAATGTTGAAAAAGAAAAACAAAACTGGGAGCATCATGTTGCCTAATTTCAAGCTATACTACAAAGCTGTGATCACAAAGACAGCATGGTACTGGCACAAAAACAGACACATAGACCATTGGAACAGTGTAGAGAGCCCAGATATGGACCCTCAACTCTATGGCCAACTAATCTTTGACAAAACAGGAAAAAATATGCAGTGGAAAAAAGACAGTCTCTTCAATAAATGGTGCTGGGAAAATTGGACAGCTATATGTAGAAGAATGAAACTTGACCATTCTCTTATGCCATACACAAAGATAAACTTGAAGTGGATAAGAGACCTCGACATGAGTCAGGAATCTATCAAAATCCTGGAGAAGAACATAGGCAGTAACCTCTTCAACATCAGCCACCGCAACCTCTTTCAAGACATGTCTCAAAGGCAAAGGAAACAAAAGCAAAAATGAACTTTTGGAACTTCATCAAGATCAAAAGCTTCTGCACAGCAAAGGAAACAGTCAACAAAATAAAGAGGCAACCCACGGAATGGGAGAAGATATTCGCAAATGACAATACAGACAAAGAGCTGATATCCAAGATCGATAAAGAACTCTTCAAACACAACACTCAAAAAATAGACAATCACATGGGCGGAAGACATGAACAGACACTTCTCCAAAAAAGACATATAAATGGCCAACAGACACATGAAAAATGTTCATCATTAGCCGTCAGGGAGATTCAAATCAAAACCACATTGAGATATCACCTTACACCAATTAGAATGGCCAAAATTAACAAGTCAGTAAACAACTAGTTTTAGATAGGATGTGGAGAAAAGGGAACCCTCTTACACTGTTGGTGGGAATGCAAGCTGGTATAGCTACTCTGGAAAACAGTATGGAGGTTCCTCAAGAAATTCAGAATTTGTAAGCTACCTTACAACCCAGCAATTGAACTACTGGGATTTACCACAAAGATACAGACATAGTGAAAAGAAGGGCCACCTGTACCCCAATGTTCATAGCAGCAATGTCCACAATAGCTAAATTGTGGAAGGAGATGAGATGTCCTTCAACAGATGAATGGATAAAGAAGATGTGGTTCGTACACACGATGGAATATGACTCAGCCATCAGAAAGGATGAATACCACCATTTACATCAACATGGATAGAACTGGAGATTATTCTAAGTGAAATAAGTGAAATAAGTGAATAAGTGACTTATTTCTAAGTGAAATAAGTCAAACCAATTATTATATGGTTTCACTCATATGTGGAACATAAGGAACAGCATGGAGGACCATAGGGGAAAGGAGGGAAAACTGAATGGAAAGAAATCAGAGAGGGAGACAAACCATGAGAGACTCTGGACTTGGGAACCAAACTGAGGTTGCATTCCCACCAACAGTGTAAGAGAGTTCCCCTTTCTCCACATCCTCGCCAACATTTGTTGTTTTCTGCCTTGTTAATTTTTGCCTTACACTGTTGGTGGGAATGCAAGTTGCTGCAGCTGCATTGGAAAACAATGTGGAGATTCCTTAAATTAAAAATAGAGCTACCCTATGACCCTGCAAATGCACTATTGGGTATTTACCCCAAAGATACAGATGTAGTGAAAACAAGGGCCATCTGTACCCCAATGTACATAGCAGCAATGACCACAGTTGCCAAACTGTGGAAAGAGCCAAGATGCCCTTCAACAGAAAAATGGACAAAGAAGATATGGTCCATATATACAATGGAATATTATGCCTCCATCAGAAAGAATGGATACCAACTTTTCTATCAACATGGATGGGACTGGAGATTATGCTCAGTGAAATAAGTCAAGCAGAAAGAGTCAATTATCATATGGTCTCACTTGCTTGTGGAGCACAAGGAATAACATGGAGGACATTGGGTGAAGGAGAGGAGAATGGAGTTCGGGGAAATTGGAGGGGGAGATGAACCATGAGAAACTGTGGACTCTGAGAAACAAACTGAGGGTTTGGAAGGAAGAGAGTCAGGGGTTGGGAGAGCCTGGTGGTGGGTATTAAGGAGGGCACATACTGCATGGAGTACTGGGTGTGGTGCATAAGCAATGAGTCTTGGAACACTGAAAAAATTAAATTTAATTTAAAAAAAGAAAAATATATATAATTCCTTGGTCTTTCTCATACCGACAGCCCTATGTTACCCATACTAATGAGAGATATCACAAGTTTAGTCATCATATATATATTTGATCTTGTGTTTTTCCTTTTGATATTTGTATCTCAAATTCAATGTCTATATTGCTTTCTTAAAGTAATAATAATAATAATGACATGGTCATGTAAGGGTCTGGATCCCCATTGTCAGACAACATGGCTCTGGTTCAGATAACACAACCTCAGCCCATGAAGCAAAGCCCACACCCTCAGGGATCCTGACACATCTCATGGGTGAAGAGTTCTGTACAACATGGAGTTGTCTGAGTACAAAGGATGCAGGCACCCTCCAGCACTCATTCTGTTTTCTTCATAAATTCCCCAGTTCAAGTCACAAGTGATTCACCAGGTCAAGCTTCCAGAGCCCAGGATGGGTCACCAGGTGAGCAGCACTTTTTTCCCACCTGGAAGGCTAACAGGGGGCTCGATTTCCTTTGGGAGCATGGTGCACCACTCCCCGAGCTCCTAAACAAGATACACTCCTTCTCCATTTCTCCTCCCCACAAATAGCACCGTGCTGCTTCCTGTCGGGCGAAGGGGAGAAGAATGAGGCACAAACAAGTCAGCTGCAAGAGAAAGGGAGCAGGGGACAACAGTAGAAAGGACTGTTGCCCCGAACAACTCCTCAGTCCTGCTTTTATTAGATAGAAACAGTAACCCACAGAAGAGCCCAAGAAGGCCAAACATTGGTCATATGCTTTGTAGATAAACAACAAGGAGGGCAAAATATGTCTGGTCAAGCAGTATAAAGTTCATAGTTGAACAAGCACATTCAAAGGACTTATCTAATTAGCCTCAGGTGCTCTCCAGGGGGAAAGGGGAGATAATGGAAAAAGTAAGCAGGTGGTGTTCCGCCCTGAGCTGGCTGGACGTTCCCAGCTGCTCGGCTTCAAGGCCGTATATCATCCTCTCCCCCAGAGGCCTGTTGCCAGTATGTGTTTTTCTTAAGGCTATATCTAAATGTGCTTGGTAACTAGTAAAATTTCCCATGGGTTATATTTTAAGTAATACATTGTTCTAAGGGACAGTTGCAGCACTGCACCCTGTTACAGCTCTGAGGCTGTGTTTTAATTAAAAATATTTTCTAATATCGGAATGTCATTCATGAAAGAGAGAAACATGAACATCCACAAAGGATTCTTTTAATATTTCAAAATATTATTTTACTGTTGTTTAATTAAAACAGGAAATGAAAACGCACATATAGCCCCTTCCATCAGCAGGTACAATTCACTGGGGTGACTTAAAGACGAGCAGGAAATAAAAGAGTAACAGACATTTTGATGACCCATCATTTCCATAATCAAACTTTTGAAACTTCACACACATGCAAGGAAAGAAGCACAAACAAACGTCTCAGCCTGGCAACTCAGAGAAGTATGAATTGGAGTGACATAGACAATGAGGTTGTGTGTGTTGGCTGAAGTTGGTGGCACAGAAGAAGGTGCCCTGCCAGCTCTCCACCTGTGCCTCACCTGTCCTCAGCCAGGAACCTGCTCACAGCCCTGATCTGTCACAAATGTCACACGGGAGACACTCAGCCAACCCTGGAGCCAGCCCTGCCCATACCCTCCTGCAGAATGCACTCCACTCTCCTCCAGGACCCCTGTTAGCTCTACCCAGACCTGGAACTCCCCTGTCTGCTGCAAAGCTCCAGGATCCCCCCAACCCCCACCTTCTTCCAAAATTACACTGGCCCAAGGCTTTCATGAGAAAGGCAGAAGGCTACCTAATGAATGGTTAACACCTACTTTCCTCTTCTGTCATATTTCTCCCCACTTACAAATGGTAAGTAATGTATCAATGGAACATGAACGTGCTCTGAGATCTGAATCTTTCATTGTAGCTTTCTGGGGACTCCTTTTGCAATAAAATACCATATCCCATGACAGGGGGGTTTAAAACTATTATTTACAGAATAATACAGCCCAAATCACCTTATTTTTAGTTGCTCTTCATTAGGCAGGAAGCTTCTGTGTAAAAAGACCTTCCATAAATATTATCTGCCAGCAATTTCATAAGGAGGAAACAGAAACTCTGTGGGATAACCTGACTTACCCAGTGTCAGGCAAGCAGTTCCAGAACTCACCCCATGGCTCCTGATGCAAAGCCCCTTGAAACTACAAGCATGCCTCTATCCAGGAGAATTCCCAAAGACTCTCCTTCTGACTCCACCACCAAAGAAACTACAGAGAAAATATAGCACATCAATATATCTATATGATACATTTAATAAAACTAGAAAATAAAGCTCAACTTTTAAAGAGTAAAAGCCTACTTTGAATAATTTTGAATTTTCCCTTGACCCTAATTATAACTCTTCCGAGGGAAAGACTAATCAATTATGAAGCATCGCCCTTGACAAATGACAGCATCAAGGTCTGTATCTGATGACAAAAAGCCTCCTAACTCTAGATGTTGGCCACTCAATCATATCCTAGGCCCAACTGAATAAACCCTGTTAGATAAGAGGAAAAGATTATATGTTCAAAATGCACAAAGAATAAATCTCACCTTCCCTTTCGAATAAAAGTGATATCCTAGAAAACAGATGTTCAATTTACCTTTTGAAAGCAATAAATGAACAGAGAAAACAATGCAGTGTTCTACCTGTAGGGAAACTAACTCCTGCACCCAATCTAGATTGCTGACAGCTACTTCAGTTTTACTTCAGGGATCAACTAGAGACAAGAGAAAACTCCAGGAGGTCTGGGGTTAAAAAGAAGTTTTATGATGCGACACTGCACCCAATGTACCTGCTGCTCTCTCGGAATGCTGACATTCTGTGATAAGCTGTATGACTGACTCAGATGCTGATATTCAAAACTTCCAGTCTCGTGGAGCCAGAGAGGAGAAGTGTTGTCAGGTGGGCATAAGTAGGCACCTGCAACCTACGGCCTGCACACCTACTTCAGTTTCTGGGAGAGGGGAAACACAAATTTGTCTCTTAAGTAGTAATGATCTTCATTAGAAAGTAGATCAATGACATTGTCTTTTTTGGTAAGGTGAAATTACTCTTCCAAATGAAGAGTTCATCATCTGTTCTTCATGCAACTTGAGTGGGGTCTGGTTTAGTCCAGCTTCCAGGCCTCCACATGGAGGATGCTCCTGAATGATCCTGACAGCCCGTTACCTCCATCCCCGGGGACACAGGGCACAGTGCTGAAATTGGGGGGTGGTTCTGGGGCTGTTGCCACCACATCTGTGCTGGGGGAGGGGGCAGGAACCAGGAGGACCCTCCTACATGATCCAGATAGGCCATTACCACCATCTCTGGGGACATGGGGCACAATGCTGAAGTTGGGGGATGGCTCTGAAGCTTGTTGCTGCCACACCTGTGCCTGAGGGAACAGGAGACACCCCGCTGAACTTGGGATGCTGCTCAAGGTCCATTACCTGCACTGTGCCAGGGGACAGGGGGCACCCCATTGAAGTTGGGTACTGTGTGTCATCCTTAGGTGCACTCTTCTCTGAGAACACAGGAAACTCTGAAATGTCTGCAAGGCATCCCACAAAGCCTGGAGTGAGCAGGCAGCCTGAAGTCCACGGATCTGGGGGATACGGCCAGTCGACAGACATTGGGCAGAAGAGACTTTCAAGGGGAAAAAACTCATCTGAGTTCCCAGGATTAGCTCATTCCACTCACCCTTCCAGTACCCCTGCCTTCCACCTGGGGTTCACCCTACCTTGGGACCCCCACCCCGGCCCACAGAGTGTACTCACCCAGGAGGGAACTCCACAGGTCAAGTTTACTTCTCCTGCCCCACCTCTGCATCCCAGGGCAGCTTGGGGCTGCCCAGAGAGAGGTAGCTCCACGTCCATCCAGTGACTGGTCAGAGAGGTGGTGTCCTGAGCCCACTGGATGCCGCACCTGTCTGCACTGGGCCACATGCCTTTAAACCTGTGCCTCCCTGTAACTGCCAGTGGTCCCGGAGGTGCCTCCCGCCCCAACACCTGGCTGGGCCCTGCAAGCAAGGATAGAGTTGTGGTCAGAGCCACACACACACACACACACACACACACAGGGTCCCTTCCATGGATCTTTCTAGCTACAGACCACCCCCAGAGCCCTGTCCCTTCCTTTCCTGCACCAAACCCTGCCTACAGAGCTGTGCCTGGCTCCCGGCAAGGTCAGCTGTTCTCAGAAGTAATGTTTTGGCTTTAGGAAATGCATTGGTTTCCCACATTTCCAAGGCAGTTTTAAAACCCAAAAAGTAATGTTCTAAGTGGGAAGAGTTTCACATTCTGGTCTCACCCATGGAGTGGCTAGTGCTTCTCAGACCTTCAAAGCATCATTCTAGGATCAGCCCATTTGTGCTGGAATATATATACATATACTTGGTTCTGCAAGGAAGCTCCAGGATTAACAAGAACAGCCAAGCTTCTATGCTGTTGGAGTTTGAACCAGGAACATTTTTCACTTAAGAAGAAAACATATTGCTATTGTCAACACTAAATGAACAAAGCCCTTTAAACATTTTAGAGAGAAAGGGAGAGAATTTTTATTCAAACCCAAGTTGGGACAGCTGCCTGAGAGACACAAACTTCATAAGGAAGGTAATGCTCCAGGGAAGGAACATTTGGGGCAGGTTTATATATTTGTTCTGTTTTGTTTTACATACAGAGTTACACAACATCATGAGGAAGAACATTCCAGAAAGTTACAGACTTTTTCCTATGTTTTCAGTATATGCAAGTCAGTATGACTTTAATCTCATGGGAGCAGGAGAGGTTCTTTTGTTTTTCTTATCTTCATGTTGGCAATGGCATTTTTTGGTTATCTTTTTCTTCTTGAAGAAGATGTACAACATGTGCTTGGGACAGAAATAGGGCTCATGCTCTAAGGTTTTGCCCAGTCATTTTGATCTTGGTAAAATGTTAAAGGATAACTTCCCTAGGAGCCCAGGATCCAGGCTCATGGATGGTAAAAGATAAAAATTTCCATTATCATTATAATTACTACTAAGGGGAGGAACCTGAGACAAAAGCACCTTTAACAATAGTACCAAGAAATCAAAATGATGCCTACAAAGATTACCTGTTCCATGGCCAACACAGGTAGTAGAGGTGTTCACAGACACTGGACTCCTCCCCTTCTTCTACACAAAACTTTGAAGCACGCAGATAATTTAAAGTCTGAATTTTAGAACCACCAGACATCTTAGAGGTGTCTGGCACCATTCCCTTGGTCTATAGAATAAAATATAGTAGTTCATTGTCACAACACTAATTTAAACATAGGTACCCCTAAACCTTAGATACATGGTCTAAGTTCTTTCCTTTCAGATTTTGACTAATATAAGTCATAGTCATACCACACAAATTACTACAATGGTTGGGAAGTAAGTAATCTTAGGTAAGGGAATATTTTAGCAATGTTTATAAGATTTATCTCACTTTGTAGAAGAGGCTGAGCTGAGTGTTTTTAAATACCATTTCAGATGGAGGCATAATATTCCATTGTATATATGGACCATATCTTCTTTATTCATTCATCTGTTGAAGGGTGTCTTGGCTCTTCCCACAGTTTGGCAATTGTGGACATTGCTGCTATGAACACAGGGGTACAGATGGCCCTTCTTTTCACTGCATCAAGTTACATTAAATTTTTAAACATTGAGGGACTTCTTGGTTTTCTTTTTCATTATGACTATGGTTCAATTTCCCTGTGGTCTAAGAATATAGCCTAGTTAATTTCAGGCTTTTTAAAATGTGTAGACTTGATTCATGGTCCCAACATATCACCTATTTGGGTTAATCTTTTTTTTAATTTTTATTTATTTTTTCATTTCTTTTCAGTGTTTGAGAATTCATCGTTTATGCACCACACTCAGTGCTCTATGCAATACATGCCCTCCATAATACCCACCACCAGGCTCGCCCAACCTCCCACCCCCAGCCGCTCCAAAACCCTCAGATTACTTTTCAGAGTCCACAGTCTCTCATGGTTCATCTCCCCCTCCAATTTCCCCCAAATCACTTCTCTCCATCTCCCAATGTCCTCTGTGTTATACCTTACACTCCACAAATAAACAAAACTGTATGATAATTGACTCTCTCTGCTTGACTTATTTCACTCAACATAATCTCTTCCAGTCCCGTGCATGTTGATACAAAAGTTGGGTAATCAACCCTTCTGATGGAGAAGTAATATCCCATGGTACATATGTACCATATCTTCTTTATCCATTTGTCTGTTGAAGGGCATCTTGGTTCTTTCCACAGTTTGGCAACTGTGGCCATTGCTGCTATGAACATTGCGGTACAGATGGCCCTTGTTTTCACTACATCTGTATCTTTGGGGTGAATACCCAGTAGTGCAATTGCAGGGTCATGGGGTAGCTCTATTTTTAATTTCTTAAGGAATCTCCACACTGTTTTCCAAAGTGGCTGCACCAACTCACATTCCCACCAACAGTGTAAGAGGTTTCCCCTTTCTCTACATCCTCTCCAACACTTGTCATTTACTGTCTTGTTAATTTTGGCCTTTCTAACTGGTGTAAGGTGGTATCTGAATGTGGTTTTGATTTGAATCCCCCTGATGGCTAATGATGAACATTTTTTCATGTGTCTGTTAGCCATTTGTTTGTCTTCCTTGGAGAAGTGTCTGTTCATGTCTTCTGCCCATTTTTTTATGTGATTATCTGGTTTTTGACTGTTATGTTTGAGGAGTTCTTTATAGATCTTGGATATCAGCCCTTTGTGTGTAGAAGCACTGGGTGTTATACACAACTAATGATCACTGAATACTACATCAAAAACTAATGATGTACTATATGTAGGCCAACTGAGCTTGAATAAATAAATAAAATAAACAAACTTTCTAAATGAAAAACAAATAATAATGGGTACAGAATTTCAGATTTGCAAGATGAAATGTTCTCAAGATATGCTTCATAGCAATGTAAATGTACTTACCACTTCCAGACTTTATACCGAAAATGTTTAAAATGGCAAAATCAATGCTATGATTTTTTACAATTTTTTACAAGTACATTCTGTATGATTTCACTTTTATAAAGATTTTATTAATTGATTTGAGAGAGACTGTGTGTCGCACGAGAGTGCTGGGAGAAGCAGAAGTGGAAGAGAGAATCATGAGCCCATGTTTCATTGAACACAGACCCTATATGGGGCTCAATCCCACACCAAGAGATCACACCCTGAGCTGAAATAAAGAGTCAGTAGCTTGACCAACTAAGCCACCATCCACCTCCATAGGCATTAGCATTATTCCATTCCCTGCTGTCTCCACCACTGCTGTGTTGAACACTGTTGGAAATACATCCATGAAAAACTGTGCCAGAGTTTCCTGGGGTGAGTCCAAGTACAAGAACTGCTAGGTGATGGGTGCACCTGTGGCCTTGGATGGGTACTGTTCACTGTTCTCCCAGACAGGGGTGCCTGTCACCCTTCTTTCCAGGGGACCTGCAGGGGACCCCCATGTCCTCAGGCACCTGTGGGCCACCTGGCCTAAGAATTCACCTTCTCTAGTAGAGGACTTATGGGACTTCTTTCTCTGGCCAGGAATACAAACACTGATCCCAGGAAAAGAGAGCTCTCCTGGGACTCCTGGCCCAGCCAGGCAGCTGTGGCCACCGTGTATGTGACAGAGCCAGAATGGCTGGGTCTTGGAGGGAATGAATGCCTTAAACCAGCCTTGCACAGGGCATTGTGGGAGTAGCAGCCCTTGCTTCTTGGGGCGCATTGATGTGTGCAGAAGGAGAGAGGCTGGAGTGGAACCTTCTAAGCCACACCACAGTCCCTCCCTTGGTCCTGAACTAGCAGGTAGGAGCTCTGAGGACAGAGACTCTAGGAGGATTCCCATCCAGGGAAAGGGGGTCCACTGGAGAGCACTGAAGCCGCCAGCCCTGCTGGCCCACAGGCCATTTGCACAGGATCACCTCTGCCGCTTTCTTAGCACATTGTCCGTATTTGTGTGTGGAGAGAGATTGGCCCACTCAGTGCTGGTGCACTTCCAGAGGCAGACTAGAAACCTTCCAGTGCCTGCTCGTAGCTCAGAGGACCCCCGCCCAGAGAAGCAGAGGATGTCCCTCTTCCTCTGGAGCAGGGGAAGGCAGCCACCATCCTGGGGCAGGACCTGGTCCAGGCGTGTGTCCTTTCTGAAGTCACCATGTTCAGTGGGCACTGCTGTGCCTGAGAAAGGGCCCCTCAGCCCCAGAGTTGGGAGCCATGAGGGGCGGTCTCCAGTCCTAGCCCAGGATCACGACCTGAAACCATCCTGTCTTTGGGAGGATGGGCCTCTTTCAGGAGCCAGGGAGGGAACTGGCCCCTCTCCCCTCCCCAGGTCCAGGATGCCTGGGACCATGCAAAAGCTCTTCATTTCAGGAGTCACGGAGAGTGTGTGTGTGTGTTTCACCAGCCCAGCAAGTGAAAGAACCAAAACCCAATGCTCAGGTTCTAACAGAAGCAGAATTTCAATGTACTGTTTGGGGGCAGCCACCTCCCCTCTTACATGGCCTTGGGGAACCCCAGGGAAAGTCTTCCTTCCTCTCCTGTCCTCAGAGGGAGGAGATGGCCCTGTGTCCCAGGGTCTCCACCATATCCCACTGCTGAGGAAGAGCCACACACAGGGACCTGGTGTCAGGAATGTGGTCTGCCAGGGGCTTGGTGGCTGCATGGAAGGATTAGATTGCTTTTGGGGGGAGGGGTGCTCACTGGCGACACCACACTCACCACCCCCACTGCACTCTGCAGTCCAGGCTCTGTGCCCAGCGTAGATCAATCACCAGCACCCCACATGTTCCTGACATGGGAGCAATCATTCAGCATCACTGCATTGCACAGAGGCAGAGAGCAAGGTCCAGACAGGGAAGCAAATGGCTCCAGTCATAAGGCTGGTTAGCAGAGGAGCTGGAAGTCCAACCCTCCCAAGTCCCCATTAGCCCAACCAGGGACTCCCTGAGCCCAGAGCAAGCCCTCCCCTGCCTGCTCAGCCACACACTGACCCTGGGCTTGATGATGGCCTATTCTTCTTGGCCCTGAGGGTGCTGCTGGCCAACTAGGAAGGGGAGTCCAGCTGGCAGGACAAGCCATAACTACAGGACAGAGTGACACATCTGAGTTAGCATGAGCCACACTCTGGTCTCCCTCCTGGAGCCTGCCTGGGAGATGGAGTCTGGGTGCCCTACAGACCAGAACACAACAGGGTCTGTGCTGACCAGGGAGCCGTGGCCTCCAGGGAGAATCCACTCTGCCCTCTCCTCTCCTGCCCTGCATCATCCCTCCTCACTGTGGGGCTCTAGGACCCAGAACCAAGCCTCATAGGGCAGGCTCGATTCCAGCTTATAATGAATTTGCAGCCACCTGGAGCAGCTGGATTTCCTGGGGCTGGTGGGAGGACTGGCTACAGATAAGGACTGGATTTGGGGAGATGCAGGGTCTCATGGAGAGTGAAGGATGGGGCAGGGCCCAAGTCATGGGGCCACTGCTCCTGTCTAAAAAGAGCTGAAATCCCTGAATGCACATGGGGCCCCTCATTATAGTAACAAGACCCTCACACTTGGGCATCCTGGTAGTGGGCCCCTTCTCCCCAGTCTGCTCCCCACACCTTTGACTCCAGCCAGGGCTGCATCCAGGGACAGACTGGACCTGTGTCCCAGGGTCCTACCATGAAGACAAAGCAGAAGGAGGAGAGGAGAAGGGGAATGCATGGACTGATCTTCGTACCCTGAGTCAGCTTACACTGACACCTCCAGGTCCTCTGGCCCAGCCCTGCACTTTGCTGGACCCCAGGAGTCCTGGTCAGCTAGGTGGGGGGTAATCAGTGACCTGTGCATTCCCAGATGTCCATCCACCTGGACTTTCACCCTGAGGCTTGCAGCCCAGGGTGAGCATGGTTCTGGGACTCAGCAGACTTCGGCGTCACAGAGCACTTGACAGTGGTGAGGGAACATGGGGTACCAGTCAGGTAAGGAGCCATGGCACGTCTGCCTCAGGGCTGGATCATGGTAGAGGTGTGTGTGCAGGTCTCTTTGCACACCTGGCCCTCTTGGGAATGAGGCCTGTGTGCCTGGTGCACCTGTCCTCCACCCACCCTGGGAGGAGAGGCCATGTTCAAGCATTTCCATGTCCAACCCCCAGAGACAGTTGGGAACCTTGGGTCAAGAGAGGCAGGGACTGGCCCAGGACAAATGAGGGGTACAAAGTCCAAGGAGCAGCGCTTCTCTCCAGTCCTAGGCCAGCCCCAACCCTCCCATGAGGTTTGTTTTGGGGGTGAGAGTCCCTCAGATCCTTGGGGATAGCTACCCACCATGTCCAATGTGGGGACATGACCTCGGGCATCCCCAGATAGTTAGACTCATGTGCACCTGCACACACACACACACACATGCACACATATACCCATGCACACACACACCATTCTGACTGCCCAGCTGGGGGACAGAAGGGGAGGACACCTTAGAAATAAGGTGGGTGAAAAGGGGGAAAAAGAAAGAGGTCAGTGATAGCTGGGCCACGGAACAGGGGCATCAGGACTCCTGGCAAGAACCCAGATCCATAGCATGGGGAGGGGAGACAGACCAGGCTGACAGTCAGGGGGCCCCCAAGGGGCCCAGAGGGGGTTGCCAGGGCACTGGGAGAGGACAGGGTCTGGGGTCCAGTGTCCATCACCAACCTGAACTACAGGAAGTAGGAAGAGATAACCACCACCCCCACAAGTCCAGATGGGGCTACAGCACAGAAGGCCTCCGGTAACTCTTCTATCAATTCGGCCAGAGAGACAGGGTGTTCCTAGGATCCCACAGGCTTGTAGAAGAGCCTATTGGCCTTGGATCTCTATCCCTGACCCACTCTGCTCCCAGGCCTGGGAAAATGCTTTGTAATCCCTCGAGGTCCTTCTGAGTAGAGGATCGTCTGGGAGCTTGGGGGCTGAGGACCTGGGCTTGCAGAATGTGGCAGAGCACTGGACCACTGGTCTGGGGACCAAGGTCAGAATCCTCCTTGTTGCAGCCTCAGGGTCCCCATTTGGAAGAGGTGCCAGAGTCCTGGCTCTGGTCGGGGTGAGAAGGCCTCAGGAAGGAGCCAAGCACCAAGACAGGAGAGGGAAATGGGGACAAGGGAGCTTCTGAGGTTTCTCACGTCACCCCTGGAGCCCCAAAATCCTGCTCTTTTGAGACACAGAGACGCACAGAGAAGAAGACAGAGACAGAGATTGAACACAGGAGAGAGGGAACCAGGAGAAGTCACAGACTTTCCTCAAACAGGTTGGAAATGACATCCCATCATTTGCCCCATTCTCTTCCTTAGAGCACAGTCACACAGGCCATCCACACTGGAGGGGAGGGGATTCCACAGGGATGTGTGATCAGGATTCAGGAATGCCCAGGAACCACTGTGGATACTGCCCAGCACATTGGCACAGACGAGGCCCTGGGACCTGAGCCTAAACCTAATAGGAGCCCCTGGAAGTCTGTGTCATGAGAGGACAAGGTCAGAATCCCTTTATTGCAGCCTTCCCATGGGGGCTGGGAGACAGGCAGGAGGAGGGTGGCTTTGCCTGGAGCCCCTAGCTCATCCTTGCATTGCCAAGTGTGTGCACCAGCCTCCTGTGATAGCAGGTATGGAACATATGTAGAGGTCCTACCCTTCATGGCACCCCTAGAGGTAGAAGCCAGAGCACCCCCAGTGTGCAGATGGGGAGGCTGGGGAGGCCCTGAGAGGCACAGGGTCTGCCACAGTCCTGGGCACAAGCAGGAGTCTGGTCTGAACCCTATGTCCTCTGTGTCCTCACAGCAGGAACACCAGCTGCGCTGCACCCAGGCCTCCGAGGGACTGTGGGTGGGCTCTGTGGGTGTCACTGTATGGACAGGGCATGGGGTAGAGGGCCAGCATTGAGTAGCTGGGGGAGGGGGGCTCTTGGGGGGCTCTTGTGTGAGGAGGAAGTTGGGTAAAGGGTCCCCAAGCAGTGGTGACCTCACTTCCCTGACAACAGAGCCCAACAGAATTTGGGACACGCGTAACCAGGCACCCACATTCCAGAGAAAGCCCCCTGCCCAGCTCATTTCATTGGAGATCATCAAATGAAGAACATGTTTGCATGTTGCATCCCAAAATCCAGAGGCTGCAGGCAGAGGACAGCACACCCTGCAAACACTTTCCCTCACTGGGGATGTCCTATCAGGGCTCCCTGACGCCTCTGGTCATTTGGCCAGAAGGACTGAAAGGTGACACCAGGATGCCCAGAGTTGGGTACCCAGCCCACACACTCCGATCCTACCTGTGCTGCCCCAGGTCCCCTCCATGTGTGTGTGTGCAATTGTGTATGTGGAAAGGGGGTTCACATAGAGTGGGGACGTCCTGAGCAGGAACAGGCTGAAGAGGGGCAGAAGACTGGTGAGTGGGTCCTGTTCATACCCCAGGTCAAGACTGGCTGGGTCGGACAGGGTGTGGGATGCTGCACCCTTCTGCCCAGGGTTTATCCTGAGAGCCCTGCATGGATGGGCAAGGTTCAGGGGTGTGCATGCACAGGTCTGTGTCTGATCTGGGAGCAGCAGGGGGACTGGATGGGAGGACAGTGGGGATGGCCAGGCAGGACTCCGTTGCCTCCAGGACACTACCTGTCTGTCTTTGCAGAAGCCCATGGATGAAATAGGAAGGAGGCTTGCAGACACCCGCTCAATGTCCCTGACAGAGGGAGTTAGAACACAAGGCTCTCCAGGACCAGGGACTGGAGACTGCCTGGAAAGGCCACCAACACTGCCCAGACCACTGTCCCTGGTGGTAGTACATTGGACTGTGCTCCAGGACCCCGAGCCCATGGAGGCCGAACCTGAGGATAAGAAGGCTGGGACTGGGTTCCTGGGACTGTGTGGGCATGGATTGGTACTGGACCCCACAGGGAAGAGTCCCCAGAGGCTGGTGTGGGGCCAGGAGCAACGACTGGGCTCAGAGCTCCCAGCAGGTGGACTGCAGTCAGGAAGATGTCCCGGTGAGGGTTCCTTCTTGGCTGCAGCTTCTCTGGGAGGCCCTGGGCTGTGTTCTGTCTCTGAAAAGGCACAGGGAGATGCAGGCATGTGGGTGAGCTTCTCTCCTCTCACAGCTGCTCCAGCTGAGGAGCTAGAGCCGGCCCCAACTTCAGCTCTGGAGGGAGGGAGGGTGCCTGCACCGAGTTCAGCAGGAGACCAGGAGCCAGCAGGTGACCAGGCACCTGCCCACAGAGAGGCTGACACTGTCCAGGAAGAGCTGGCACCTGCTCCCATCCCAGCCGGCCCCCCTTCCACTGCCCCTGTTCCTGCCTATGCTCCTGTTCTTGCCCCAACCCAGCTCCTGCCTGGGATCCCGCCCCTGTCCCTGCTCTTGCATCTGTCCCTGCTCCTGCCCTTGCCCCTATCCCAACCACTGCCCCTATTCCTGCTCCTGTGGGGCTCCCAGAGCCACATCCTGAACCCACAGCCCCGCTCCTTCTGCAGTTGTCCTTTGTTCTCTCACCCGATCCTGATGGCCTGCAGGAATGTTTCATCCCCTACCTGTATATTCTTTCTCTCTGGTACATATTAACTGTTATTTTATCTTTCCATGTTCTGTATACTGTTTGTCATTTGTTTTAAATAAAATTGCTTGTTTTCACTTGAACATATTATGAGCATTAAGTACATTACCAGCACTATGCCACCACAACACAGAACGTCGCTGCAGAATATCTCCTTCCCCAAAGGAATCCCTGAACCAGAAGCCCTCCCTGCCCTTTTCTCCTCCAGCCTGGCCCCTAGAAAACCCTGAGCTGCTTTCTCTCTTTGTTCCTTCACCTGTGCTTGATGTTTCCAGTAAGTAGAGTTGCGTAGTAGGTGCCTTTGTGTCTGCCCACCTATTTTCAAGGGGCACTCATTTTTTTCTGTGTTTATTTGATAAAGAATTTTCCTTATTCAATATTGAAATTCCTGTAGGATTACAGATGAGATGTAATCACAGAGGCCCCTTTAGGAATTATGGGCACAATCTCGGGGCCAAGACCCCTGTTCCTGCTGGGACACCACAGCCTGACTTCAGACAGGACACAGCTGATTCCTCCTGTGGCCTGCACAGAAACCAGGGAAATGCAGAAAGCTGGAAGACACATCACAAAGGGCAAAAGCATTGCTCACAATCCAAGGCCAGAGAAAGATTTCCCATACCTCTGGTCCAAACTATGCTCCATGTCACTGGGTTCAACAGGGACAGAGACCAAACACATGCAAGTCCAAGGGGGAGGGTAGGCATGTGGGGAGTATGTGTCAGAGATGCAGGAGCTCCTGGGGAAGGACTCTGGCAAAGGAAACCCTATGGAGGCAGCGCTGGTCACCCTCAGGCCAGCAGGTGTCTGGTCTGGGGACCAGCAGCCCTAGGGAGAATGTAAGAAGGCAGAGGCCCCTGCAGATCCCCTGTAGAGAAGGATGATTGACACCCCTGTCTGGGAGAACAGTGAACAGTACCCATCCCACCATCACCTGGTAGTTCTTGTCCTTGGACTCAGCCCCAGAAACTCGGGCACAGTTTTTCACAGATGCTTTTTCAGTACTCAGCACAGTGGTGGTGGAGAGAACAGGAATGGAACAACGCTAATGGCCAAGGAGTTGGAGGGATCCATGGTCCCAGTGCTCATAACAGAATGCCCTATAGCTACTGTCCCAGTGTTGTCCAGGGTACAGGATCTTGGAAGCCTCTCCTGAGACCCCCTCCTGCCACTCTGCTCCTGGGAACATTCAGAATTGTTTGAGGAGGAGATGGAAAGGATCCAGGATGACAGAAGGCCAAGGAGAAGGAAGATCAGCACTGGAAGGACAGTGGGACATGCCCTGAGCCACCATCCAGAGGCCGGGCTGTGACACCCTCTGACCTCACCCCAAATAATGGCCCCTGAGGTATGGACCAGCTTCTGTGGTTTCCCTCCATCCCACCTCATTTATTCACTCCATCATTCATTCTCCCCTCTCTCCTTCCCCTCCACCCTCCCTCCCCTCCCCTAACTCCATCCTCCTCTCTCCCTCCCATCCTCCTACTCTTTCTTCCCTGCCTCCCTCTCTGCCTCCCTCAATCCTCTCTCCCTCCTTCCCCTGCTTACCTCCCTCCTATCCTCCCTCCCTCCCCTCTCATCCTCCCTCCCATCCTCCTACCTTCCCTCCCATCTTCCTCCCTCACTTTCATCCTCCCTCCCTCCCCTCTACCCCTTTCACCCTCCGTCCCTTCTATCCTCCCTTCCTTCCTTCCTCATTCAGCAGAGGATCTGGGGTCATTGCTCTATACTGAGCACTGGGGCTTCATCAGTGAGCATCCCCCAACCCACGTTGTCATGTCCACTGTGGGAGGTGACAGGGGTTAGTCCTCAAGGCTAGCAGTGGTAATGAGCACCAGGAATCTGCTCCTGAAAACACAGGCCAGTTGCACAAAGAAAAGAATGGAGACCCATGCTTAGCACTTCCTCAAGAAGAATCTAGTCCAGAAAAGTGATGGAAAGTAAGTATATTCTAGACTTCATGCACTGTGAGTTCTAATGGCCCATATGCACTAATTCCTAGAACCAACAAAGAGTAAATCATTCAGTGTTGATTGGGGGTTTGTGACACAACTTTTCTGACCAAATGACAGTGTTTCATCCAACATTTCCAGAACCTCTGAGTTTTCCCAAGGATCTCTGTGATCCTCTGATTCTTCCATTGACACCCTTGGGAAGCTCTGTCTTGGCATCTTCCTTGTCTCCTGTCTTCCTTGTCTCCTGCTTCCTCAGGGACCCTTCCGTGGACCCTCCTCAGGGATCACCCCCACCAGGGCCTCCCCTGCCAGGACTCCCCATGCCCTGTGGCCTGATGCCTGCATCCTATGCTGGGTCCCATGAGCCTGGTGCTTTGTGCAAGGCGTGTGTGCTCCCTCTGGGATCACTTGGCATCTCCCTTGCAGTGCCCTGCATCTTCCTGCGCTGGGTCTCCTCTGACAAGTCTATGAGGCCAGCCTGTGCCCATGTCATGGGCATGGAAGCACAAGTCCAGAAGGTCCAGATGACCTGCTCCCAGTCCCAGCATGTGGAGCCTGGGACAAAGATGGTCCCCAAGCAGAGGAGGACTTGGGTCCTGGGAGACTGAGGGAGGATGCGGCACCATGAGCCCCCAGGAGGAGAGTGAGCACAGTGCGGGCCTAGCGCTCAGTCCTGCTAGGAAACCATGTCCTACCTGCACTGGCTCTGTCCCCAGGGCTGGATGTCATCAAGTTCCACTTTCCTACATTGCAGGCTGGCAGTGACTCGCAGAGGAAGAGGCACTACTGGTGCTGGAGAGAGACCTCGGGCAGAAAGAAGGGGGCAGGTGCTCCCCCAGCAGCAGGTGCACTGGGGCAGGCATAAAGGGACAGCAGTGTCTGCAGAGGGGTTCTCCACACAGGTCCCCTCCTAAGGCTCAGCACAAGCTTATATGGAAGGCCTTTGTCCCCCAAACACAAAGTCTGGCCCAGGACCACGCCCCCAAGCTCCCACTCCCAATCCTTTTTACTCAGCTCAAGTGACAAGAAAGGGACAATAGATTAGGTGGTGTTGGGTGCACAAAGACATGTGTTTTTCTGGCCCATGTTCTAACACTGCTGGCATTTTAAGGATCTCAGGGCTTTGATTCCAAAACGGTAAGATGCTGGGAACCCCAGACAGTTTTCTGGAAGCCTGTCTCTGTGCCTTGCAGCCCTCCCAACCCACCAGCTCTGCTCAGAATCACTCTAGGCCACAGACCCACGGTCTTAAGTCCTCAGACAGCCCAAATGATGTGTCATCAAAAAGCGATCCAGGTGGGGCGCCTGGGTGGCTCAGTGGGTTAAAGCCTCTGCCTTCAGCTCAGGTCATGATCTCAGGGTCCTGGGATCGAGCCCCACGTCGGGCTCTCTGCTCAACAGGGAGCCTGCTTCCTCCTCTCTCTCTGCCCGCCTCTCTGCCTGTTTGTGATCTTTGCCTGTCAAATAAATAAATAAAATCTTTAAAAAAAAAAAAAAAAAAAAAAAAAAAGCGATCCAGGTGAAGCAGCAGGACATGCTACAGATTTCAGCAAATCCCCCTCCCAGAAAGCGAGAGTACCACTGGGCGAGTTGTCTGAAAACAGCCAGGTCAGGATTCCAGGAAGACACCAGAGTCTCAGGAGTAACAGAGGAGCATCTGAAGGTCAGGTAGGGACTGTGGGAATCTCGGGTGGTTTGCCTAGGGGAAGTTCCCATCCCCCTAAACCCTCAGTGTGATGGCTC
Organism: Martes martes; assembly: GCF_963455335.1. Lineage (NCBI taxonomy): Eukaryota > Metazoa > Chordata > Mammalia > Carnivora > Mustelidae > Martes > Martes martes. The sequence continues at coordinate 138,842,481 of NC_137889.1, forward strand.
TTCTGGGGGATGGGGGAGGACCATGCCTGGAGGACCCATGACTCCACTTTCAGAGGTCACCAACTTGGTCTGTGCAAAGGTGGAGAAACCCGGCCACATCCCAAAGAATTTCTGGAAACAGTAGCCATCTCAGTGGCAGCTGACCTGGGAGGTCAACCTTCCAGCTGCCTGAAGTGGGATTAAGCCACAGACCAGCGTACTAGCCAGAAATGGAAGAAGGAGAACCAGTTCTTCATTTCAATAGTTTCTAAGTTACCAGTTTGTTCCTATGGTTAGTGTATTTTGCAAGGTCTTGAAAATGTTCTCCTCATGTTCTCTGCTGGAGAGGTTCTCGAAAAAGCTTGGTTTATGGGTAAAAATCATCCAGAATTGACTTCAGCTGGCACAGCCATGCTGGGAAAAGTATGGAGCTTCCCCAAAATACTAAAGATAGATCTCATGTATGATCCCACTACCAAGTAGACATTTGCAGAAAATGAAGTCAGTTTCTCAAAGTAAGATCTGCATTCTCCCACCCAATCTCCCTGAGGAGGGGCAGCCACCCTTAGCAATGGGGCACCCATGTGGGAAGTCATAGACAACTCTCCTTGAGGCAGGCGCATCCCTGGACAAGGGGCTGCCCCAGGGCTGGGAGGTCTCCACAGCAGCGCATTCAATGTCCCAGATACTAGGAGGAGACAGAGTACAGCATCAGGCCAGTGAGGGTCAGGACACACTACTCAAAATATGGCATGTTGGCAAATTAAATATAGAAACTGAAAGAATTTTGCATAGAGCAAAAGCCAGAAGTTCCCTCTGATCCCCAGCCATCAGCCCTTCTTCCCTGAAGCAGGTCAGCATACTCCCATGTGGCACTTTCTCTCCCCAGACCACAGGGAGGACAAGCTTATCACCAGAGTCAAGGAATTTAGGGCCACAAAGGCTATACGAACACACCTGGTTAAACTAACCCTTATCTTCCTAGTTACTACTTTACCATTTACCAGCCCTAGTCCAAATCCATGTCTGTCAATTCTTCACACATTTATTGCTTCTTTGTCTAAAGGGAGAAGAGCTGTCTGCTCCCATTGCCTCTGCTGGCCTCCATGTTCTTGTGAGGCTCCCACCAAAAAAAAAAAAATCAATACACTTTGCCTGCTTTTCTCCTGTTCATCTGTCAATTTCCAGACCCAGCCAGGGGTGTTAAGAGGAGCTGAAGAAAACTTTCCTCTCTTGCAGCACTGAGGGGCAGGGGGCAGGGGGAATCAGGAAAACCCATCCCATCTTCCTGGCCCTGGTTAAAACAGATCTCTTCTGGAAAGCACCACAGGGCTGTGCATGGCTGGGAGAGCCAGGGTGAGGCAGGTGGAATACATAGGAGCTACCTGACCACCAGCCAGGGGACTTGGCCCCAGTGACAAGTCCAGAGTGTGATGATGAATATTATAATGAAGAATCCTGTATATCAAAACTTCCCCATACCAGGCTTCATTATTGCTGCTTATTGTAGTTGTTACTGTTGGCTTAGTGACTTTCCTGAACTAACTTTGTCAAGTCTGTGTTCTTTGCTATGTGTGGCCTCTGAATCCCTGTGCTATTTACTTAGTGGTCAGCCAATGGCTGGGCAGAGAGGTCACCCATGTTTCTGAGCTATGGTTACAGATTGGAGGTCCCACAACCTCCTCCTCTGGTTCAAAAAAATCTGCTCGAGTGGCTCATGGAACTCAGAGAAACATGTTACTTACTACATCACCAGTTCATTAAAAGGAAAGAACTCAGGACCAGGCAGCTGGAAGTGATGAGCAGGGCAACGTGTGTAGCAGAAGCTCAGAGCTCCCCCACTTTTGGAGTGAAAGAGGCCTTTACCCACCTCCACTCTGATCTTTGTCTGTACTTCCTAACTGATGACGTCCTTCCTTTGGGCTCATCTGTTAACTCAAGTGAAAAAGCAGGTGGGCACTGAAACAACTCCCAAGCAATAATCACTGCCTGATGCCAACAAGACCCCGAATGATTGACCCCAAGACAATGATCGACTGGAACTTTACTGCCCCTTGCACCTACCCATAGACCTTTGTCCTAAATTTTCCTTATATAAAAGCCCAGGAGTGTTTTCAGCACCTATAGATCAGGTCACTCCTCTGCCTTCCAGTGTGGGCTGCAGTGAAATAGAATCCTTTCCTGTGTTACCACTACCCATCCCTCTGCCTCTGGATCTGGGACACTGTGAATAGTGCAATGTAGAAAGTCAAATACGATTTCTGCCCTTCCCCAGAGTTCACCGCTTCTGCTCCTCTCACTGCAGTTCTGCTGTTGGCTTAGTGACTTTTCTGAACTGATTTTGTCAAATCTGTATTCCTTGTCGTATGCAGTCACAGAAATGTCTGTTCTGTGAGTGTAGTGGTCAACTCTTGATTGGGTGAGATTTCCTTAAACATCTGGAAACTGCCCTCCCTCTGGGAAAAAACAAAACAAAACTTCCAGTCTTCGCAGTTGGGGAGGAGGGCTCTGGGTGTGTGGGTGTCAGGATACAGCTTCAGCACCAGCCAGGCCTTTTAGGACTCTGCCTTGGCCTTCACTTCCTACTTGCTGAGTCTGATGATCACCAGAGAGGAGAGCCTAGGGCCTTCTCAAGTCTGCCCTGAGGAGGCACTCAGCCCATGCATCTAGTGTCCCACGGGCTTAGGAATAGATCAGAGCTTCCAGACCCTTCTTCCATAGAGCTCCTCATCACTTGGACTTTCTTCCAGTGATTCTGCTTGGTATCTATTTGCACCAACTATTATCCATTGCCCTAAGGAACAGAGACTCACATATGCCTTTAAATGTTTTGGTCATTGAATGCTTGCAATGGCCACCTCACTACTGGGAGATTTGGTGGTAAGAAAGAAGTCACAGAGGACTCCAAGGGCCTGGACTTGGTGTTAATTCCTCTCCTGAAATGGGGACACATGTGGAAGGAGCAAGTGGCCAGCTGGTGGGGGGTGCAGGCACCTGACGTGGGCAGATGGGGTAGGTGAGGCCTGAGACCCCCAGGGTATGTTCCTGGCATCCAGACTGCAAGGTCTTCAAAGTGGCAGATTGGTTGGGATCATCTTCAGGCTGAGGAGGAAGATGAGGAGGGCAGAGGGGACTTAGGAGGCTTGACTTAGACAGGATAGCACTGAGCCACTCCTTTGGGGGGAAAGTGGGTCAGGTCCAGGTTCATGGGGCCAGACTTTGAGCCCATTGCACTACATGAAATAAGCCAGTCCTTAAAGGACTGATACTGGAGCACCCAACCTGTGAGGGACAGAGAACACTCTGATTCATAGAGATCAAAGGACCTGCTGAGTGCTGGGGCTGGGGAGGGGGAATGGGGGTTAGGGTCTCACGTGTAGAGGTTCAGTTTGGGATGATGACAAAGTTGTGGCGATGGATGGAGGTGGCAGGTGCAGAACAGTGAATTTACTTATTGCCACGAACTGTACCTTGAAATATGCTTAACAGTATCACTTGTATGTCTATTACAACACAGTAGGAAAGAAGTGAGTCAAGAGGACGGGGTCATCATGAGTCCCAGGAGGGCCCTGGAGCAGGAATCCTGTATCTTAGTTCTCACTCTCACACTCTGCCCCTTGTTGGTGACTGAGTTCACAGTAGGCACTCAGTGAATGCTTGCTAAGACACAGTGCAAGCAGATGAGGACACAAGTGCAAACACACCAGTGGGCACTGAGGAATCCCAATAGGACACACACCCAGATGGAGCTGGTGCCCACATTTCACAAACACCAGCACAGAAATAGCCATTTAAAACCAAAGCAGGAACCATATATAACCCAGAGGGCTCCATGCTCTTGGAGGCCAAGCTAGTGGCCACAGCCAAGGCCTCTGGTGGTCAGTGGACTGGGGGTCTAACAGGTGGCTCTACACACTCGTGACCTCGAAGCCCCATGGGACTGGGAGGGAAGACCTGGCCAGGCCCAGTTCTGGCTCCATGGTTGCTGCAGGGCTGCTCGCAGCCCCACCAACCTGTGTCTGTTTAGAACCAGGGAGAAAACCTTTTCCCTCTATTGTTCTTTTTAAAGATGGTTGCACCACATTGACACAGAAAAACATCTGACATAAAACTGGAGCCATTCACAGCTGCAAATGACCCAGATGTTATCAAAATGTAGTGACCACAAAGAGAGGACCTTGCGTCCCCAGGCAGGCCTCCTGTGTGCGGGTGTAGCTGGGGACTCTGGACATGCCCATGTGGGCAGTGCTGGGCTCCACAGCCTCCCTCAAAGGGACAGAAGAAGGAACCTGCTCTGATGACTCCACTGGCAGCACCCCCTAATGGAGATGGGGGCAGCCCCTCATGCATTCTGGGTGTCCTAGTGATTCTTAGGCACAGCCACAAATTCAGTTTCTTCATGGCTGGGGTGGGGTGGTGGTTGGGTAGCCCAGCAGTCATGGGTCCCACAGGTCCTCCAGGGACAGCCCAGCCACCACTAGTCCCACAGGTCCTCCGGGGACAGCCCAGAAGCTGTAGGTCCCACTGGTCCTCCAGGGACAGCCCAGCAGCCACGGGTCCCACAGGTCCTCCGGGAACAGCTCACCAGCCGCAGGTCCCACAGGTCTTCTGGGGACAGCTCAGCAGCCACAGGTCCCATGGGTGCTCCAGGGATAGCATCTTGGTGAGCTTGTGGTCCAGCAGGTACCTGTTTAAGTGGCTCTCGTCATGCCACATGGCCTCCATCCCACTGGTCAGGTTGACCCCCATTGCATGGTGACAGACCAAGGTCAATAAGTGAACTTTTATCACTGATACCCCAAAAAAGGTTCCCAAGTAGTAAATGTTGCCCTGGTCCCTGGGGATGTGGGTCTAGGACTGTGGCTGGCACTTGTAGCTGAAGTCCTTGTGGGCCGCCAGGTAGAAATTGGGGTACAGGGTCCCAAAGAGGGGCAACAGGATCTCCACACCCATGTGGTCACAGAACTTCAGGTCTACATCTGCGCAGCAAGTCATCTACCTCATCCAAGTCTTGTCCAACCACCTCACATGGCTGGTGTCCTTTTGAGGTGACTACCCGCTCCCCAACATGGGGAAAGCAGCTCCCCCATCATTAGGCAAGTGTGGTGAGCCCCTCTGAAACTTATTTTTTGTGCAGACACTAAGGCTACTTCCCTATGCCTGCCCCATCACTGGCAGATTAGTAAATTACTCACAAAGGGAAGACAGGCAGTACATTTAAGTAAGGGACAGGCACACATATAGACCCAGATGGCATGAGTCAGGTCATTAGCAGCAAATTGAGGCCCAGAAAATGGGGAAACAAGCCAGACATGAAGCAGTGGGAGAGAAGAGTGATCATAGGCAGAGGGCACAGCAAATAGAAAGACTTGGCATTGAGCCTGAGGCATAGGTAAGACAACCACACCCCACAGAGGGCTGGGCACAGAAGGAGAGGTAAGGCTGGAAAGGATGGACAGGAGGGGAACAGATCACAGAAAGGCCCAAAGGATATGTTCCAAAAAGATCACTCCAGTTACTGGAGGAGAATGGGCTCTGTGCAAAAGAGGACAGGGAGAACCTAATCCTAACCCAACACTAACCCTAACCCTAACCCCTAACCCTCTTCCTAATCACTAATCCAACCCCATTGAAATCATCACAAAATCAGCAAAATACATTCCTATACCTTTCTTAAAATAGATGTAAGAAGCCTCCTCAGAAAAAGTCAAAACCAAGAGCTCCTTTGTGCACCATAAATATAAATATGTTGTGCCCCATAAGCTAGTGTGTCTTCACAAACATCTCAAACATTGTCCAGTAGTGATACCAAGCAATGTTATCCACCACAGTAAGTTTTCAAGTAAAAACATGTGTTCATATCAATTGATGCAGAAAATGTTAAAACCAAAATCCAACATCTGTTGCTGATATAAACACTCATGAAAGCAGGAATAAGGGGTAATTTTTTTTTTCAAGAAATCTATAGGAAACACCATGCTCAGGTCCGAAGATTGGCAGCTCTACTCTGAAATCAGGAACAAGGACAGGATGCTGGTTTTCACAGAAGGACAGATACTGTATGATTCCACTTGGATGAGGTGTCTGGAGACACAAAGTTGGATGTGGCTGTAGGGGCTAAGGGGAAGGGGAATGGGGAGTTGGTGTTTCATGTATACAGTCTCCCTCAGGGAGAATGAAAAAGGTCTGGAGAATTATGTACAACCATGGGAACTCAGCTAAGGCCAGAGAACTGTACCTGAAATGTTTGAAGTGGTCAATGTTATTATGTTTAACCATAAACATATTAGTGAAAAAATGAAGGACTGATGCATGTCACAACATGGATGGACACTGAAAACAGTGTAAGTGACATAAGCCATACAGAAAATACCATTCAGATTGGAGCTATGTGCTCCTTAAATCCATCAGAGTTGCGCAGAGAAGGGAAAGTCTCAGGAGCAGTTCCAGAAAAAGAAAACTGGATCAGAATGGAAAAGACATCTCAGACAGTGTGGCAGGTGGCAACAGCTGAAGTGGGCCTGTGGTCTGGGTTAAAATGTGGGAACCATCATGATTTCCTCACTTGGGGTTACGTGGTAGTTCTTCAGGAGAGCATCCCTGTTTGGGGTAAAATGCACCGAAGCAGCCCATGTGAAGTGGCAAACGGTGGTCTGCGTACGGAGATAAAGCGTATTTGTGCAGCTGTGACAAGTTACTGCAGATGTGAAATCACTGCAGAGGCAATGACTCTTCCAAATATTCACGTGGGCATCATGTCACAGAAGCAGAGACGACGTCAGACTTTGGGATGGAGGCCAACCCCCCCAGATCCAGGATACCCACGTGGACGGGCCGCTCACCCTTGCAGGAGGCCACATATCAGCAGGAGGCTTGTGGGAGGATTGAATTGGGCAGAGTCTCCAGTGCAGCAGAAGCAGTGGGATTTGGAATCCCAGTTTCCCACAGTGCCCCCCATAACCTGGTTAGAACTGTGAGGAAGCAGGATGGGAGGCCTCAGTAAAGCAGACTGGAGAGCCGGAGGGAGCCGGGAGGGGGCGCCTGTCGCTCAGGGCCATGACAGACCCACATTAGAGACTCACCTGCTCCAGGCCCCTCAGGGGAAGCTGGGGGTTCATCTCCTACACGAAATCACCAACCCTGCAGCTCCCCTGGTGAGAACCCTCGGTCACCCCAGCCCCTGCCTTTCACCATGGACTTGCCTTCCATTCACCCCTCCCAGCTTCCCCCAACCTTGTCCATGACATACTGAGCAGGGGACAGACCTGTCCTCCAACAGCCGTGTGACACTGATGACAGACACGGAGGGAGACGAACGGAGACGGGGAGACACTCTGGGCTCAGGGCTACTCTCTCCACAGCCACCAGCGGAGTCCACGCTGTTGCTCCCGTGCTCCCAGACTCTGGAGCAGCCCTGCAGCGGGTGTGGACAAGGGAAAGACCACGGGGGATCCCCACAGCCCTGCTCACAGCCCCGCAGGAGGCCACCGCACCACACACAAAGCCACGGAAGCCCCACCGTCTACAAAACACAACCTTCCTCCGTGGGACCCTGCGAGCATGCACCCCCTCAGCAGTCCCCGCTCCGACGGCTTCTGCTCACCTTCTCCCGCTACCAGACCTGAGGAGGCCGGGCTCCTGTCAGCATGGACTCAACCCTACATCCTCCGGAAGCCCCCACAGTGGGTCCTGAGGAGGCTGGACTCCTGTCAGCGTGGAGGCGACCCCACATCCTCCCGAAGTCTCCACAGCAGGTGCTGCGGTGGCCAGACTCCGGTCAGCATGGACTCAACCCTGCATCCTCCGAAAGTCCCCACAGTGGGTCCTGAGGAGGCCAGGTTCCGATCGATGCAGATGCAGACCCACACCCTCCATTGCGGGTCCTGTCGGTGTGGACGCGGCCCCACGTCCTCCCAAAGTCTCCACAGCGGGTCCTGAGGAGGCTCGACTCCTGACTGTGGAGGAGGTTCCGCATCCTCCAGAAGCCTGGGCTTCCTCGCAGATGGTGCTGAAGCCTTGGAACACCTGTCAGCGCGCCAGAGAAAGAGGCCTGAGCGCGCATGCCCCTCAAAGGTAGCGAGCGGGAGTCGGGCGCCCCCCTGCGGGCAGTGGGAGCGGCGCAGCATGCGGTGCGGCGACGGGCGATCCCTGAAGGCTGTGGGGACGGAGCAGGATGCGGTGCACTCAGTTCAGGGGAGGCACCTGTTCCTTCCGGGGTCCAGCTGAATCCATTACATTTTGGAAATTCAAAATGAAATGGAGTCCAATTGCCCCCGACTTCTCCAGAAATAGAAACAATTAATTAGAAATCATACGGAATTAAGTGAAATGCAGACACAAGCTTTACAACTTACACCAAAATTGATTCAAAATTGTAGATAACTTTAAAATGTAAACCTATCAAAATATCAAAAAGAAAACACAAAAGAATATCCACATGACCTTGAGTTCGGTGGTGACTTTTAACCCACAACACCAAAAATCAATCCACAAAAGAAAAAAATTGGTAACATGAACTTCCTAAAATTAAAACTTCTGCTCTGTGAAAGACCTTGCTCAGGAAACTAAAAGACAAGCCCAAAAATGGGAGGAAATGTTTGCAAAACACATATTTGGCAAAAGATTTGCATTCAAAATACACAAAAAACTATCAGAACTCAACAATAATGAAACAAACGTCTTAATCAATAACAGGTAAGGATCTGAAAATGCTTAGAGAAAGAAGACATACAAACATATAGCATACAAAATATGCTCTACCTCATTATTAGGAAAGTACAAATAGCAATAGGTACAATAGGTACAAATAGGTGTGCAGTACTGCACACCTATTATAAATTAGAAGCTCCAAAAACAAGAATACTAATTGCTAGAAGGTGAAGAATGGCAGCAACTGTCCCTTCAGAAGACAGGCTATTTTTTCCAAACCTAAATAAGTCTCATGTCAAGACCCAACAATTACACTTCTAGTATTTTGAAAACTGCTTTGAAAAACCATTTCCAAACAAAAATTCACACGCAGTTATGCACAGTAGCTCTATTCATAACGGTTACAAACTTAAAGAAACCAGGATGTCCTTCCACGAATGAATCCAAAAACGAACTGAGTGCATCCATGGGAAGGAAGCAGAATATGCCATCCAAAATATGCCTCTTTAGCACAAGGGTCATTTGAGCTGATTAATTTTAAGAAACAGCAGACACAAGAGAATCTTTGAAAACTGGGTAAAAGTTGCCATTTGGTGAGTGAAATGTACACTCATAATGGAACGCTCCATTTGTAAGCCTGTCTACCTCTGTATCATGAACATAATGACTAAATCTCAAGGAACTCTTACCAAAAGAGAAGGCACAGATTTAAGTCTGTGTAACAACCATTCCCTCATTTACAGGGCTCACTGATAACATCCCTTAACTGGCCTTCCCACCACCCAAAAATGTTTTGGTCTTTAGTTGAAGACAGCATTAGGCTGAGGGCTGGGCCACCTCACAGAGTTATTCCATTTTCCTGGGTATCGCTCATGAATACAGGACGTATGCATATTAAACTTTGACTTGTTTTTCTCCTGTTAATCTACCCAACAATAAAAAGAAATGAACCATCACCCCATACAAGGACATGGAAGAACTTTACATGTATTTTTCTAAGTGAAAGAATCCAGTCTGAAAAGGCTATACACTGAGTGACACCATTTGTAGGAGATTCTGGAAAAGGCGAAACTGGAGATGATAAAAGGATCAAGGGGTGAATTCCATGATATTTTAATGATTTGTACCTGCCACTATGCATTTGTCAAGACCCAAACACTTTGGGGCACCTGGCTGGCTCAGTTGGTGGAGCATGCAACTCTTGATTTTGGAGTTGTGAATGCAAGGCCCATGTTGGGTGTGGTGATGACTTAAAAATAAAATCTTTTAAAAAACAAACATTTTTATATCCCAAAGAGTAAATCACAATCTACCGAAATTAAGTTATTTGAGATGTGGGAGTGTCACAGGATGGTGTAGGGGCCAAGGGCAGGCTGCCCCAAATCTGCCACTTTGACATATAGATCATTTTAATAAAAGTTACTTAAGAGACAGACTATGCAATGAGGACACCTAGACCCTCCTCTGCCCCCTGGAAGCAGGAAATCTATCTCCCATGTGAAGATGTCCTTGTACCAGAAGGTAAAGAGATTTCAACATCATCAGAGATGGGAGATCCGGAGTCCATAAGGCTGTATAAACAACCCTTGTTACTTTTCACTAATTTACTACCCCAGCCCAAATTCTGTTTAGAATCCCCCAGTGATTGAAGCTCCCAAGGTTAAGGTCTCTTTGTCCTGTGATTTCATCACAGTTTTATTTTCTCTTTGTCCAAAAAGTATGAACCTGGTTTCCTGGGTCATTTCTTTGGACCTCAGTTTCATTATTGGGTCTCTAGGTGCACATCATTACACTTTGGTTTTTTTCCTCCTATTAATCTGTCTCATGTCAATTTCATTCTTAGCTCCAAGGTTAGAACCTTGGACCAAGGAAAAATTCTTCCTCCCCTTCAGTGGAATACAGAACGTGTCACATAATCTAACTGTATTAGAAACATATGGGGGGAAAAAGACCCTCACTGTAGATTGCATAACAAAAAGTGCTGACCTAAGTAACTTTGGAAATTAGTGGAATCTTTAGAGTAAAGAAAAACGTACTGTACGTACACAGTGGGCTCTATTTGATAAAGTTCTTTCCCTGAGGAGTGGTAGCTATCAGTTCTGAAGATATCACATCTATAATCTGGAATGGAGCAATGAATTAAATCAATGGCAGGTGGGGAGAGCCAGATTTGTCCCTGTTAGAGTATGAAGTTACAGATCAGCAAAGGGAGAAGATCACAGTCTCCTCATGGTGATGGACCAGGTTGGAGACATCAGTGTAAACTCATCTTTAGCTTGATATGGACACAGACAGTTGCACATAGAAATCTTTATAATTAGGTGTGTCAGCGTAGGTGGGAATACAAGCATACACTGCCTTGCATTGTCCCCTGAGCACATTTAGCTCCCACGTGTAAGACTTTTATACCATCCTCTACTAACCAGGGCTCCTTGAAGAAATTGCTGACACTGGAACTAAGACAGGAAGTATAGGAGCCAGGATAATCAGGAAGTGTCAGAAAGTAAAGAAGTCCCAGGAAAAGAGCCACAGAGATGGAATGATGTCAACAGAAAACAGGAGCCAATGGAAAGCGCTCCCAATCACCAAAGCAGGAATGAGGCAGCGACCAAACACTGTAGTGCTGGAGCATAACCTACCCTGGTGTCCACACTGGTAAAAATAAATGATTCTTTAAAGATTTCACTTATTTATTTGAGAGAAAGTGCATGAGCAGAAGGGAGAGGCAGAGGAAGAGGGAGAAGTAGGTTCCCCGCAGAGCAGGGAGCCCAACATGGAGCTTGATCCCAGGACCATGAGATCATGACCTGAGCTGAAGGCAGCTACTTAACTGAGCCACCTAGGTGCACCAGAATAAATGACTTTTTAAAAAGAAACCACAGGCCCAAAATGGAGTCACTTGTGTCAAGAAACGCAAGCCAGCAAACCAAGACTTATTACCTGACCTAACTGCATTTTCACACATTCTCACCTCTATGTAAACTTTAACCAGTCAGGCTGGAAAATGAACTGAATGGCTCCTTGTGTTCCCCTTTGGAGGGAGACATTGCCTGAAATAGACTGCATCCTTTTCTAGTAATTTCTTTTTTTTTTTTTTCAATCCCCTCTCTGCCTTTAAATACCTTCCCTTCCCTGGAGCTAAAGGGAGCTCCCTTCCATTTGCTAAATGGCATGCTGCCCAATTAATGAACTGTTCAGTGAAGCCATTGGGATCATTTAAATTACTCAGTTGCATTTCTATCAACAGATTACATAGTTGTTGTTTTTTACAAATGGAATTGAATAGACCTCTCCTATAAGAATTCCAAATAGTAGATGTAGGCACTCAGCCATCCATTAAGGAAATGGAGCTAACTCCCCTCTCCTAAAGTTTGGCTCAGTGCAGTGTTTTCCTACTTATGAAGACATGCTGTATGCTCATGGAAAAGAGTAACTTCATGGTGGGGAACCCTGACCATCACTGCTTCAGCCAGGTGACCAACATTAACACGGACAGTGACAAGCTTTCCCTTATTATAAAGTGATGACAGAGCACTTTACCTCTCTGATCTGGTTCCTCAAAATCCATAATCCCAATGTAATCATGAGGAAAACAAATAAATCCCAATACAAGACTTTCTACAAACTGCCTGACCAGTCCTCCTCAACACACCAAGATCATTGAAACAAAGCAAGTCTGAAAAACTGCTACAGCCAAGTAGAGCCTTGAGAGGTATGAGCAGGAAAAGGGACACTGGAGCAGGAGAAGGTGAAACAGAAGGAACCTGAATAAAATATGGACTTTAATTAAAAATAACACATCAATATATGTTCATGAGTTGTGACAATTCTGTCGACTAGAAAGAAATAAAATGTCAAATAGAAGAAACTTATTGTACCAGACAGGAAACCTAGAGGAAATGGGTGATTAACAAAAGGACCCTAAAATATGGAAAAAACAAGCAGACCAATTAGTCATCCATGGACCGCTTCCTCCTGCTGGTTCTCCACTCACTGTTCAAGGGTTCTCCTCTCCCAGGACAGAGAAGGAACAGGGACAGAGCTGTTCTGGACCTCCTCTGAGACCTGACCCACTCAGTCTTCCTCTCCTTAGCCATGCCCTGACCAGTGAGGACACCATGCACAGGGAGTCTCAGGGATTATTGATTCTGATAAGTCAGCTGAGATTTTTTGGCTTGAAGAGAATAGGACATTGCAAGGGCCTACTTAGCCAGAGCGAGCCATTTTGTTGCTTATGTGGTAAACTTAGATTGACCCTGCCCCCCACCCCCAGAAGAACTTACTTAGAAACAAGTCTGGGAAACCAGTAAAATATGACTGACCAGTCCCTGATAACAGAGCCCATATACCAGGACATGTCAGGTCAGGGGGAGGTAACAGAGCCCAGAATACAAGGATGAGTCAAGCCAGGTGGAGATATCCAATCAGGAAAGCACCTAACCACCCAAGAATGTGGGCCCTGCTTTTTGGGTGCCTTTTGGGTGCCAATTCTGACCAGCATGATAGGCTAGTTCAAATAGCTACTATAGGGTGAATTGTAATTCAGTTGGCCACTGGTGTGTAGCCAGGCTCAACCACATGACCTTTACTCTATAAAAGTTAGTCTGTGAGGCTGGGAGCGGTGGCCTCTTTGCAAGAGACAGCCCTGGCCGGTCAGTTTGATTCTCGATGCTTGGTGCAAAATAAAGCTTTGCTTGACCTTCACTTTTTATCAGTCTTGCTCCTTTGACCATGGACCCAACAGACATACCTACTGAAGCAAAATAAATTAATATTTTTAAATGGTCAGGAAAAAATTAATACTTGCAGGAGGCAAGTTAGGAATGTGTTTGGACTTTGCAAGCCCAGGGGCTCACACTGTCAGAGTGTGACCTGGACCATCTCCAACCCTCTATCCTGCCAAGTGCTCTGGGGTGGCCTCGTTCACAGACACAGTCTCTCTTACTGGATCTGGGGCCTGTAGCAACTCCAGGCTGAAATCCCCTCACCGTCGATTCTACTGGAAAGTGTTTCTCTTTCTCTTGGGTTCCATGAAAAGTCATGGCTTTAAGTGTTGTTGGTCTGGCTTGGGTCACATTCTTATCCTTGAAGCCATCAGAGCACCTAGAAGACAGAGCATGAGGTTGGGTAGACCTAGATCACATGTCCATCTTCAAGGTGGGTGGAATGTGGGGTATGCCCTCTGGAACTGTTTGGATGGGAAGCAGGTGAGATGTGGTTCCCAAAGACAAGCTGAGGTGCTGGACTTGGGTGTGAGAACAAATGCTGGGCTGGCAAAGCTGCAAGTTTTGCACCACTGGTGGGGGACTGCACGGCTGTGGAATCTGAAGCCCAGGGAAGGAAGGAGTTAACCCAGGGTCAGAGGCTGCAGCCACCATCCAGTGCACTCTGTCCTCCCACGATGGCAAGACGCTCTTCCACTTGCTGAAAAAGCAACTTTGCTCTTGGTGGGACTCAAGGCTCCTGCATCTCAGAGATGGGAAGGCACACGGACCTCACCTGTGTCCCTGTTGGGCTCCATGCTGGTGGAGCCTACTTAAAAAAAAATAATAAAATCAATTAAATAAAAATGGAACAACCTCTTCCATGTTTGCTGTAACTTGCTGGTCTTGCATTACAATTCTCTGCATTTCTGAATAAACATGAGCAAGGAGAAGGTCAGAGGGAGAAGCAGACTCCCAGCAGAACTGGGAGCCCAGTGTGGGACTTGATCTCAGGACTCTGGGATCATAACTTGAGCCAAGGCAGTTGCTTAACCAACTGAGCCACACAGGTGCCCTTTGTTTTTCTTTTAAAAGTCAACAAGTGTGGAGATTCAAAGCACAGGCTGTCAGACTGCAAGCTCTAAATCTTTGTCTTGTGCCTCTTTAGCTGTGTCACTTTAGACACGTTACTTCATTTCTGGGTTTGCAATAAAGAATAATGACTACTTTAAAGTGTTCTTGTGATCAAATAAAATAACTTCAAGGGCTTGACCGGGTGCCTGGCAGGTGATAACTAGAAAGTCCAGCTGTTGTTCAGCGGTTGTTATTAACACTCACGGTGAGTGAGTACTGGGAAGTGGTGGAAACCAGTAACTGCCACAGCCTGAAGTCGCAGACTTGTCCCAGGGCCACATTTAAGGCCTGCAGACACCCCTTCGAGCCCGCCTCGGCCTGGGAACGGGTCCAAGCAAGGTGCGGAGGGAAGGCTGGTGGAAGACCGGCGTGACCCCAGCTGCTGTCCCACGGCGTGACAGCAGCGGAGCTGCGAGCACAGAGCACCGGCCAGCCCTCGAGCGGAAAACCGCTGGCCTCTCTATTGCAACCGGTCAGTCCCGGGGTCCGGGGTGCGGCGAGCAGCCGCCTCCACAGCTCAGCCCCGCGCGCCAGCCTCCCGCGAATTCCTGGTCCCAGCACACATCGAGGCGGGGGACAGAGGCGGCGGCCGGGGAAGGGGTCGCACGGGGTCCCAACAAGGTCCTGGAGTCTGGTCTGCATACGGACGCCTTGACCTTCTCTAGGTCACCCCGCAATGGCACGGCGGCGCAGCTTAAAGGGGTCCGCGGCACACACCTGCCCACGACAGGTGAGCGCTCGGAGGCGACGGCAGGCCGATGGGACACAGCTGAGAGCTCCTAGCAGCAGGTATGGCACACAACAGCCGCCCACCTCCCGAACCACACCCGATGGGGCCTACTGGAACGCGAGGGAGGGGCCTTGCGGGCGGGAGGGAGTTCGCCCGTGCATGCGCCGGAAGTATTGGCAAGGGGTTCGGAGACTGTGGGGACTGCCGGCACCGGCAAGCGCTTTCCCTTTGCGTATTTCCGGCGCGACGGCGGACGTGATGACACACTGAGCCGGCACCAGTTATGCGGGCTAGTTCACGCTTGTTCAGCGGCAGCTCCCGGAAGCCGCCCGTCGGGGCGAGGCTCGTACTGGGGTCAGGGACCCGGGATCCGCGCTCAGCGGTTAGGCACGATGCGGCTGGGCTCCGGGACCTTTGCCGCCTGCTGCGTGGTGATCCAGGTGCTCGGGGTCGCGCTTTTCCTTCGGGGATTCTTCCCGGCTCCGGTTCGTTCCTCCTCCAGGACGGAGCACCAAGCAGAGCCCCCAGCGCCCGAGCCCTCAGCTGGTACGGACCCCTCCCCGGCCGTCTCCGCTCCCCGGGCCCCACTTT
The DNA here is from genome assembly GCF_963455335.1 of Martes martes. Taxonomy (NCBI): domain Eukaryota; kingdom Metazoa; phylum Chordata; class Mammalia; order Carnivora; family Mustelidae; genus Martes; species Martes martes. Next base: position 138,858,267 of record NC_137889.1, read on the forward strand.
ATCCAAAGGAGCCTCCTATGAGCATCGCCTTTCGCACTTCTCGGGACTTCCGAGTGCTCTCCTCGTTGGGCCCCCACGCCCAGGAGTCCTCTCTCTACCGTCCCAGCCCCTTTCTGTACCCCACAGCGTGTGGCAGCCACCACTACCAGCCACGCTGCAGTCTCCTCCCTGGTCGCCGCAGAGAAAGCTCTGCACACCTGCGCTAACTCGTCTCCTGATGTCGCTCGTCCGGTCACACCCCCGCCACTTGCCCGAACAGTCCGTTGTGTCACTCCCTTTCCCAGGCACCCTTTCTGCTCAATAAGACACAGCATATAAGATTCCTGCTGACGCCAAGCACTGCGTTTTCTTCTGTGACATTCTTTCAGTGAATGTCCCCCTTTTCCTGCCAGTGGCCCTCACTTACCCAGTAGTACACAATAGGTAAAGGCTCTCCCATTTTTGACTAGGTCCCCACAATACCAGCCACTGACCGTATAGACACAGTTTGTAGACGCTTGCCCATCCCCTACCTGCTGCACTGTGTTTTGAATCAAGCTCCGTAAATGTCAAATATCCAGGGATCTCACGAAGGAACTCCCCTTCCCCACTACTCACCATGCATAGGGCAATTCATGGTTAATACTGGGGCTCCTTCAGCTTCCTCATCATCCACGCACTGTCCAGTAACCGGTCTTTTCTTTGGCTTGGGTTAGGTAGATATGACAGCATATGTGCTAGAGAAGTGGGCCAGAAGCAGATTATAAGGTGCTTGGGGGCTAAATACAATTTAAAACTTAATTTCCTTTTTCCTTTCAAACATTTTTAGGAGACCGTTCCAACTGGACCAAGCTCCCACCACCTCTATTCAGAAAAGTTGTTATTATGCTGATAGATGGCTTGAGAGATGATTTTGTGTTTGGGTCAAAGGGTGTGAAATTTATGCCCTACACAACTTATCTTGTGGAGAAAGGAGCATCTCATAGTTTTGTGGCTGAAGCCAAGCTGCCTACAGTTACTATGCCTCGAATCAAGGTAAACAGTTTGACTTAATGTGTTGTAAGTCATGATTTGGTTCTTTGGGAGGTTTGGAGGGGCTCTCTGTACTCTTTTACCTGGAGTCCCAATTTTAACTTGGTGGAAATTAGTTGAGTGCTGTCCACCTGGCTGGGGCAATAAAATGCTGACAAAGCCTCACAAGATAGGGTAGAACTGAGACCCATGATTTGTGTCTCTTGTCAAGTAGCCCCAAGTTCGCACTTCATGGAAGGCATAAAGTATTTAGAGCCAGATCAGTCAGGTTAGCCTAATCCTGAAGATAGTGTCCTCCTTGCTAATCTGGCCTCTTCTTTAATCATCAGTGGGTCACTTACATTCCAGCCTTTTGGATTAATCTAATTCAGTCTCTTGACTTTATAGATCAGAAACAAACTCAGATAAGTTAGATGGCTTGTTCACAACTGTGGTATAAATAATGACCAAACCTGCATGATCTGGCCTCAATAGTTATCATTGTTTTTACTATATAACTCACCTTTGAGGTGCTCATCCTAGTGAGTGTGGCTTTAAAGTGCTTTACCCATGAACTATGAGTTGAAAAAAAAAAAAAAGAAGAAGAAGAAGAAGAAAGAGTAAAGCTGTATTGATTGGCTCAAGAACTATTTATTACGCAACTACTATGTGTCAGTACTGTAAAGGGTTTGCAATTAGGGCAACATAGTATCTGCCTTCATGGAGCTTTTAGTCACCTGTGAGAGACATAGCCATTAAGCAAATGAGCAGACAAACTGATTTGTAGTTTAAAGTGTGATTAATGCATGATGATGAGAAAGAGCAGGATGTGATGCTCATTACTGGGGGGAGGTTGGGAGGCCTCAGTGTAGATCGAGGGTCAGGAAAGACTGCCTGAAGAAATGGCAAGTTTAAACTGAAAGGGTGAGTAAAGGGGAGGAGGCAGAAAGAGACAGAGGAGCTTAAAAGTTTGTGACTATGTGGCTGGTACGGTAAGATAGTCTCTGGTTGTAGCCTTCCATCTATGGCTGATCATGTGACACCTTGTTATTTGGTGAGAAGGAGCCACTACTTGATTCGGTATTTGGTAGGTATTCAGTAATTGTTTACTGGATGAATGAAACAGTCTGGGATTGAAAGGGTTAATACCGCATCTCTTCTTGACTTATTTTCTTGAGTTTCCCACTCTCTGCAACTTTGGGATGTAGTGTGTCCTTCATTCAGCAATATTTACTGAACATCTTTTGTATATCACACAATTTTAGATAAGAGAGATTCAATGAAGAACAAATGTCCTATCCTCGTGGAGCTTAATTTTTAATTGAGGGGAGAAAAGATATGTAATTATATAAATAAATAATCGGGATAGTTTCAGAAAGTGATAAGTGCTGTGGAAGGAATCAGGGAGGAGAATATGACATTGATGAGAAACGGAGAGAGTGGGGCACCTTTAGTCAAGAAGCTCGGGGATGGCCTCTCGAGAATGCTCATTCTGCTGAGGCCAGTCTTGTTAAAGCTGGAAGAAAGGCATCCAGGCTCCTCACCATCAGGAGCACTGATTTCTTCATCTGTTCTGTTGAAGGTGTAGAAGGAACCCATTCCTTCCGCCTGGTAAGGAGTCTGAGTAGGTTTATAAGAAAGCATGTAAGTGGGTGTGCAGGCTTCAGACTGTGTCCAGACTGCATGTCGGCTACTGTGGTTCTTGGGGCCTCCCATTTCCAGCCTGTTTTTGTCATTTCATGGAACCAGTCTTGTGCTTCATTTTATTTGTTTTCAGGCCTTTGCAGGTTCTTGCTTCTCATTTCCCAGCAATGGAGAGCTAGAACAGGAAATACATACTGGAGTTAGGGTTCACAGCTCTAGAATTTGGTAGGATTGGGTAGTAATGGCTAAGGAGTGTGTCCCCTACCCTCCCTCCTATTAGGGAAGGGATAGATTAATCTTGAGGTATTGATGCAGTTGTCACGAAAAGCTGATCTTAACGATTCAAGACTAAGCACTTTCCTAGCACTTTCTCGTGTTAACTAATTTGTGAATCCTTTTCCTTTCTTCAGCGAATTTATAGTCACCATAAGGAGCAGGTACTGACCAATTGACTGCTGTGAGCACAAAGCACAGATGTTATGTCATGTGCTGTCACAACAGCCCCATGACCTAGGCTCCATGAGGCAGGCACTGCCATCTTCTCCATTTTCCAGATGAGGAAACAGGCTTGAAGTGGTAAAACCACACAGCTGGCATCAGAAACCAACCCTAGCCTACGTGTGTCTAGTTCCAGAGCCTCTCGGTCGCTGCTGAATAGGGTGACCAGGCCACATCCTCTTCCAGTAGTCTCTGCAGAGCTCTCCTTCATTCTCAGAAGGGAAGAAACCACTGTTCCCAAGGTCACAACAACTGCAGGACGACCTCCAAGGTGATGGCAGATTTGGGCTCTCACTTAGACTTCCTAGGGCTCCCAACTGCCTGCATGCTTCCTGGGGTGAAGGATACCAAGTAGTCCCTGCCCTCCTCAAAAATGTCAGTGGGAACACAGCCTAGTATGAGAAGGAGGCAAATACCTTATAAAATCCCCTGGGAGAAGGATGGACAGATTAGACCACATGGAAACCAAAAACCTTTATGTGTGGAAGACACAAAAACCAAGTCAACTGACAAATGATAAACTGGAAAAATTATTGACAGTTGACATCACAAACAAGATGTTAAGCCCATGATGTGTAAAGAGAATCTGATCAAGGACAAAAATCCAATGGCAAAGGATATAAAGAAATCCACAAAGGAAGACATTGAAATGGCAAGTAAACAAATGAAAGGATTCTGTACTAGTAATCAGGGCAAGGCGAACTAAAGCAATTTGTAAGCCCAGTTTTTGTCTATCACACTGTAAAAATGTAAAGATTGATGATGACCTCTTCTTCATATGAAACAAGGTAGACAGTACTGTCAACACTGAGCCAGCCCCTGCACTCTTGCCACCCTGGTCCAGTCTGCTGTGGTCTCCAGCCAGGACTGTAAAAGTCTCTGAGCACCTCCTAGTGCCCAAGCCCCTCCAAACAAAGCAGGTTGTGGTGCTCTTCTTCAAACCCTGCACTCGTTTATATCTGCCTACTAACCCAGGCTTCAAGTCTGCATGATCCTGTCCCCGTTTACCTCATTCTCATCTGAGCTGCTTTCCCTCTTCCTGTGTCATTCATCCACATAGATCACACATACCCCAAGCATGCCGCCGTCTCTCAGCCTTGGAGCTTTCACAGTTTGCTGTGTCCCCCCTGGAAAACCCCACTGTACCTCCCTTCCCCTCCCCTAGACAACAACATGTCAGCCTTCAGGTCTCAGCTCAAATGGCACTTGCATTGCAAGCTTGTTAAAATGCATGTCCATTAAAATGGTCTTGGTCCAAATACTGAGTACTTTGTAGCTGAGTTTAAAAAAAAAAAAAATGAAGTAGCTATGTGTTTTCTGGGGAGAGAAGTTAGGAATATGTTATTAATTGAAAAATAAAAGCAAGTTGCAGAATTGTTTATATAGTTTATTACCATTGTATATTTGTGATTGTACACATATAGGAAAATATATGAAAGAGTACTTACCCAAAGTAACTGGTTACCTGTAAGTAGTAAAATTCTGGGGTGAAAGAGAGGCTCACGTTTTTAAAAAATAATTTCATTGAGGTAGAATTTTCATACAGTGCAGTGCAGACGTTCTTATGTGTATAGTCCAGTGAGATTTAACAAATGTGGTCTATCCGTTCAACCCTCACCTCAACTCTGGATCCTGATCCCCCACCCCAGGAGTGGTGGTTCTTGCTATCATTTTGCTGGTTTGTCAGTGAGTTACTTGCCTAAACTCGTTCTGTAGAGTCTGTCTCCCCTGGAGTGCATAGTAACTGGTATCTGCTTGTTTTTGTTTTAAATTCTTTTTTTTTTATTTTAAGCTGGTCTTCCAAAAGGTCACCCCTGGATGAACATAGTTAGTGGTTAGCCAATGACTGGTCACAGGTTGTGCTTAAACAAGTAGGCCTTCCGCCCTTCCCAGGGGTCTGTGTGTGGTTCGTACTCACTGTTCAGGCACCTAATAAGCCTGCCCTGTCACTTTCTCTATAGGATCTCCCGTCCCGCTGGAAGGAGTGGATTATTAGGCATTATCTTCTCTCTCTTGAGTGCACAATCAGCCCCGTGTGTGCACACAGCTCAGTGGGCACTTACAGAAATCTGCTATACTTGTCTCATTCCCTAAACCCCATTTTTTTTTATTTTAATTTTTTTTGAAGTAGACTCCATGCCCAGCGTGGAACCCAGTGTGGGGCTTGAACTTATGACCCTGAGATTAAGACCTGAGCTAAGATCAAGAGTCAGATGCTTAACTGACTGAGCCACCCAGGCACCCCAACCTAGATCCCGTTTTTTTAAAGATTTTATTTTTTTTATTAGAGAGAGAGCACGTGCGTGCACACACAAGCTGGAAGAGAGGCAGAGGGAGAGAGAGAAGCTCTCTCCTGATGATGTGGGGCTCAATCCCAGGACTCCAAGATCATGACCTGAGCTGAAGGCAGAGGCTTAACCCACTGAGCCACCCAGGTTCCCCCCAGACCCTATTTCTGAATGTTGGGCTTGTCTGTTACCACAAACAGCACTGATGCCTTAGGCAGCTGTGATGTTGGCCTTCCCTGTTTTCAACACATCCCTAGCGTGGGACTTCTCTGTGCAGCTCCAGGTCAGATGGACCCATCCAGGTCCCCATGGCCATGACATGATGGGGGTAGGGGAAGGGGAGCAGCCTATGTTAAAACACCACAGGTTACTCACAGCTCTTATTGAGATCCCGTAGTTTGTCTTAGATAAGAACTTCTCAATTTGTTATAAATCCTTGGTAAGTTTTCTAAGCCTTAAAATGGTTGTTTTGGGCAGTTCTGTCCCATTTTGTCATTACTCTTAGGGGAGAGTATTTGCTGAGTTCCTCTGGCATTCCAGAAATCAGGTTAATTCATATTTGGTTTGTTTGGTTGGTTGGTTTTTTGCTGTTAAAGACCTGGCAAAATTAGGCCTATTGTCATTATCCAGATTTCTGTTTATTTTCATTGCACAGGTAGGTCCCTAAATGCCAGTGTCATGGGTTGTTGGATAACTCCAGATCACAGGAGACACGTGACCCATTACTATGGCCTCTGAGACTGTGCTGAAGTGAGGGAGATTGTTGACATAATTCTGCATCAGAGAGGTACGGGGATATGTCACACCCACCCTTTCCTCCCAGAAATGATGGTGGTGTGTGTGTGTGTGTGTGTGTGTGTGTGTGTGTGTGTCTGTGTTTGGAGCAGGGGTGTCCCACCAGCATCCCTGGCCAATTACTATGAGAATTTCTGAGAGTTCTTGCATAGAGACTGTGGTAGAGGCTGCTTGTACACATGGCATGGTCATTAGAATGGCTAGGTTGTAAGATGAGTACACAGAGTTTGCTTATCAAACAGGGCAAATTTGAAGCTTAGGTGGGGACCTGATAGGCAGTTGAGTATACAGCTTTGTTTTCAGTGTATACCATGCTTTGCCATTTTCTTCAGTTGCTCTAACCTGCAGCTTTTCTGTCTACCACGATGGTCCAGCTGCCCCAGCCTCCTCCTTCATCCTCTCATTGGCTGAAAGACAGTCAAGTCTTTGAGAGCAGGTTTGCTAGTTTTGCCAAAATCTGTGTGCAGCTTTCCCCTCTGACCCAGCTTCCAGTATTGGGGATGTCCTAGTTTGAAGCTCTCCTCTTTCATCCATAACGTGATCTGCGGCGCTCCTTCCCATGCTGTGCTTTGGATTCCATAGTCTAACTTCGTGAACGTTTTCTTCTGCAGGCATTGATGACAGGGAGCCTCCCCGGCTTCATCGATGTTGTCAGGAACCTCAATTCCCCTGCACTGTTGGAAGACAATGTGATCACACAGGCAAAAGCAGCTGGGAAAAGAATTATTTTTTATGGAGATGAAACATGGGTGAAACTATTCCCAAAGCATTTTGTGGAGTATGATGGAACAACCTCATTTTTCGTGTCAGATTATACAGAGGTCAGTTTTTAAAATAAGGACCCTTTATCACACTGGAGTCTGATACCCTGTCGGGGAGAGGTAATACTGTTTGTACGTGGCCTTTGTTGGTGTGCTGGGAGAGGTGTGGAGAGATTATAGACACCATTCATCCACGTGATCAGGTTCAACCCAGGGACATAAACCCTGATGGAGATGTGAACAAAGCTCTCTTAGAACAGCTGAACACCTGTTGATAGGGTATAGACGACTAGGAAGGGCTTCCCAGCAAGGAGCCATTTAAGTTCTTTTGAGAAGTAGAGTGGCAGCTTCCCAAGTGGACAGAATTGGGGTGGCAGCATCAGTACAAGGCAAGGCGGAGGACTCCATGGCCTCCCTGGGATCCTTGAGGCTACTGGTTCTCCTGTTAATGCAGCTGTGTCCCCAGTGGGGAGGTGGGAAGACAGATGGTGAGCTGGGTGGAGCCTGGTCCTGAGGAGCACTGTCCTGTGCTGGACAGGCTCCAACAAGGAAAAAGGGAGTGATTAGACCTGTAGTTAGAAAGCTGACCCTGAAGCAAAGGGAAGCCACACAGAGCAAAGGCAAACCCATACCAGCTCAGTTTACTGGGACTGATAGAGCTTTTGTACTCTTACTTACATTAATACTCTTTCCTAAAGTTGACTTCTGTACATGCAGCAGTTGCTTTCATAAGTGAGTTTCCCTGTCCTCTGTCTCATCACTCAGAGACCCTTCCCTTTGTAGAGACTTTTAAGTGGGCGGGAGGTGGACTAGCTGAATGGTCTAGGCTGATCAGGCTCATGGCTCTGTTAGGGGATGCTCAGCCGCTAGTTGCTCAGAGCTGTGTCTGTTTCTTCCCAGAACAGCCTTCGCACAGAACACACTTAGATGCCCTCACCTTCACCGCCCCCCACCCCCGTCCCGGTCACCTGCGTCACCTGGTCATCTACTTAGTATTAGTTAATTCTCAGTAGGGATCCCACAGAATGTTTTTTATTTTTTTAAAGATTTTTTATTTATTTATTCAAAAGACGGAGATCACAAGTAGGCAAAGAGGCAGGCAGAGAGAGGGAGAAGCAGGCTCCCTGCTGAACAGAGAGCCCAATGCAGGGCTCGATCCCAGGACCCTGAGATCATGACCTGAGCTGAAGGCAGAGGCTTAACCTGAGCCACCCAGGCGCCCCCCACAGAATGTTTTTGTCAGAACAACACTTCTCATTTAAATTACCTATATAGTATGTTCTATCTATACCTTAGAAACGTGAGGACAGTATTAGTGAAAACTTAATCTAATGCTAATATTTGTTTAACTTTCTTATGACAGATTTTTCTGTTTGTGTTTGGGGTTTTTTTGGTGTTTTCAGACTCTGAGTCCTCATACCTAAAACAAATGCCTAGATTTTTCTTTTTTTAAAAGACTTTGTTTATTTGACAGAGAGAGACAGCAAGAGAGGGAACACAAGAAGGGGGTTGTGTGAGTGGGAGAAGCAGGCTTCCCACTGAGCAGGGAGCCCAATGCAGGCTCCATCACAGAGTCCTAGGATCAGGACCCAAGCCAAAAGAAGACACTTAACCAACTGGGCCACCCAGGCACCCCAAACGCCTAGATTTTTTTTTTCATTTTTATTAACATGTAGTGTATTATTTGCCCCAGAGGTACAGATCTGTGAATCATTAGGCTTACACATTTCATGGCACTCACCATAGCACATACCCTCCCCAGTGTCCATAACCAGCCACCCTATCCCTACCCCCCCACCTCCCAGCAACCCTGTTTGTTTCATAAGATTAAGAGTCTCTTATGGTTTATCTTCCTCCCATCCCATCTTGTTTATTTTATTCCTCCCTACCCCCCACGACCCCCTGCCCTGCCTCTCATAGATGGCTTTGATGATATCAAGGTACCCTACACTGTGAAGAGTTTTGATCAAGAAAGGATGCTGTACTTTGTCAAATGCTTTTTCAGCATCTATTGAGAGTATCATATGGTTCTTTTTCTTTCTTTTATTAATATATTATATCACATTGATTGATTTGCAGATGTTGAACCAAACTTGCAGCCCAGGAATAAATCCCACTTAGTTGTGGTGAATAATCCTTTTAATGTACTATTGAATCCTATTGGCTAGTATTTTGGTGAGAATTTTTGCATCCACGTTCATCAAGGATATTGGTCTATAATTCTCCTTTTTGATGGGGTCTTGTCTTGTTTTGGGATCAAGGTAATGCTGGCCTCATAAAATGAGTTTGGAAGTTTTCCTTCCATTTCTATTTTTTGGAACAGTTTCTGGAGAATAGGTATTAATTCTTCTTTAAATGTTCAGTAGAATTCCCCCAGGAAGCTGTCTGGCCCTGGGCTCTTGTTTGTTGGGAGATTTTTGATGCCTGCTTCAATCTCTTTACTGGTTAAGGGTCTGTTCAGGTTTTCTCTTTCTTCCTGGTTCAGTTTTGGTAGTTTATATGTTTCTCTATTGTCAAATTTGCTGGTGTATAGCTGCTCAAAGTATGTTTTGTAGTTGTTTGAATTTCTTTGGTATTGGTTGTGATCTCTCCTCTTTCATGATTTTATTAATCTGGGTCCTTTCTCTTTTCTTTTTAATAAGTCTGTCCAGGGGTTTATCAACCTTATTAATTATTTCAAAGAACCAGCTCCTAGTTTTGTTGATCTGTTCACTGTTCTTTTGGTTTCTATTTTATTGATTTCTGCTCTGATCTTTATTATTTCTTTTCTACTGCTGGGTTTAGGCTTTTTTTGCTGTTCTGTCTCCAGCTCCTTTAGGTGTAGGGTTAGTTTGTGTACTTGAGACCCTTCTTGTTTCTTGGAAAAAGCTTGTATCACTATATACTTTCCTCTCAGGACCGCCTTTGTGTCCCAAAGATTTTGAACAGTTGGGTTCAAACAGTTGGTTTCCATGAATTGTTTAAGTTCTTCATTGATTTCCGGGTTGACCCATTGTTTAGTAGGATGCTCTTTAGCCTCCATATATTCAAGTTATTTCCAACTTTCCTCTTCTGATTGAGTTCTAGTTTCAGAGCATTGTGGTCTGAAAATATGCAGGGAATGATCCCAGTCTTTTGGTACTGGTAGAGACCTGATTTGTGACCCAGGATATGATCTATTCTGGAGAATATTCCATGTGCACTAGAGAAGAATGTGTATTCTGTTGTTTTTGGGATGGAATGTTCTAAATTTATCTGTGATGTCCATCTGGTCCGGTGTGTCATTTAAAGCCTTTATTTCAGTAAGGGGGGGGGGTGTTAAAGTTCCCTACCATTATTGTATTATTGTTGATGTGTTTCTTTGATTTTGTTATTAATTGGTTTATATAATTTGCTGCTCCCATGTTAGGAGCATAGATATTTAAAATTGTTAGATCTTCAGGTTGGACAGACCCTTCAAGTATGATATAGTGTCCTTCCTCATCTCTTATTATAGTCTTTGGCTTAAAGTCTAATTTATCTGATATAAGGATTGCCACCCCAGCTTTCTTTTGATGTCCATTAGCATGGTAAATTGTTTTCCACCCCCTCACTTTAAATCTGGATGTGTCTTTGGGTCTAAAATGAGTTTCTTGTAGACAGCATATTGATGGGTCTTGTTGTTTTTATCCATTCTGATACCCTGTGTCTTTTAATTGGGGCACTTAGCCCATTTACATTCAGGGTAACTATTGAAAGATATGAATTTAGTGCCATTGTATTGCCTGTAAGGTGACTGTTATCATATATCGTGTCTGTTCCTTTCTGGTCTGTTACTTTTAGGCTCTCTCTTTGCTTAGAGGACCCCTTTCAATATTTCCTGTAGGGTTGGTTTGGTGTTTGCAAATTCTTTTCATTTTTGTTAGTCCTGGCAGTTTTTAATCTCTCCTCCTATTTTCAATGACAGTGTAGCTGGATGTAATATTCTTGGCTGCATTATTTTTCTTGTTTAGCACCCTGAATATACCATGCCCGTCCTTTCTGGCCTGCCAGATCTCTGTGGATAAGTCTGCTGCCAATCTAATATTTCTACCATTGTATGTTACAGACCTCTTGTCCTGAGCTGCTTTCAGGATTTTCACTTTGTCACTAAGACTTATAAGTTTTACTATTAGATGATGGAGTGTGGACCTATTTTTATTGAATTGAGGGGGGTTCTCTATGCCTCCTGGATTTTGATGCTTGTTCCCTTTGCCAAATTAGGGAAATTCTCTACTATAGTTTGCTCCAATATACCTTCTGCCCCTCTCTCTCTCTCCTTCTTCTGGGATCCCAATTATTCTCATATTGTTTCATCTTATGGTGTCTCTTATATCTAGGATTCTCCCCTTGTGGTCCAGTAGTTGTTTGGTCTTGGTAGATGTTCTTGGCTAATCTTCTAGGGGAGGGGTGTGCCATAGTGATTCACAAATGTCTTTGCCCGAGGCAGAATTACACCACCCTTGTCAGGGGCCAGACTAAGTGATCTGCTCCAGTTTGTGCTCGGGAGCTTTTGTTCCCTGAACGCTTTCTGTAGAACTTTGGAGGACGGGAATGAAGATGGCAGCTACCCAATCTATAGGAGCCAAGAACTTGGGTCCCCACTCCTCAGCGCACCCTCAGAGAGAAGTAGTCAATCCCTCCCGTCTCCCTGGTCTCTGGCCATGCTCCGAGCTCAGCCAGCCTGTGACTGCTGGTGTTTCTATCTCTGGCGCACGGCCCCATTTGGAGTCTCCAAACCCAGCAGATCCTGCCACTTGCTTCCATGCCATTCCTCCCGGAGGAGGAAGGGGGGCTCTTTCTGGATCTGCCACTTATGGGGTCCCTGCTTGAAGAGCAGTCACCCGACTGTGTCTTGGATCAGGGTTTACGGTAACCCCGAGCTGAGAGCCCCCTCCTCGGCTGTCTCTGCAGGTGGCATCACTGCTCCGATACCTGGGAGCACTGCCACACTCAGACACTGCTGGTCTTTCTGTGACTCTGTGGATCCTGAGACTACACTGTCTCCACGAGGACTCCACCCCCGCTTAGCCTCTGGAGCAACGTCCCTCAGTGGACCCGACTTCTAAAAGTCAAATTTGTGCTCCACCGCTCTTTTGCTTGCCAGGAACTGGCCCCTCCCCCCGTGGTCACTCTTCCCATCACTTCAGATTTACTTCTCCGCAAGTCCTACCTTGCGGAAAGCAGTCGATTTTCTGTTCCTAGAATTGCTGCTCTTCTTCTCCTCTATCTCCTGTTGAGTTTGTAGGTGTTCAGAATGGTTTGATAACTGTAGCTGAACTCCTGGGACCTGATGATATTTCAGTCTCCTACTCCTCCGCCATCTTGCTCCTCCCTCCAAAATGCCTAGATTTTAAAAGAACTGTATCCTTTTCCTTGGAGAGTGTAGATCAAGGGAAATAAAGGAAGCTATTCATACGTACCTTTCCCCCTTTACAGGTGGATGATAATGTTACAAGGCATTTGGATAAAGTATTAAAAAGAAGAGATTGGGATGTGTTAATCCTCCACTACCTTGGGCTGGACCACATCGGCCATGTCTCTGGGCCCAGTAGCCCTCTGATCGGGCACAAACTCCGGGAGATGGACAGCGTCCTAATGAAGATCCACACCTCACTGCTGTCCGAGGTGAGGCTTACTGTGGTGCGCCGGGCTGCATGAGTGTCAACTGTGCCAGCGACTCCTAAGGGATACCAAGTTCCTGAAGTGGACTCAAGACCTATGTAAATGCCATGCCCACCATCATACAGTTTGCCTGTAAGCACAGAGCATGGGCTCAGCCTCCCAGCAGCTCTGACTATGTCTACCATTGACCCATTCATTCCCCTCCTAGTTCCTGAATGCCTGTCTGGGCATCTGTAGAGCTTATACTGTAGCCAGGAAGGACAAGTGAGGATAATCAACGAGTACATAAGTATTCTAGGAAAATGTGGGGCAGGAGGAGGGACTAGCACCTGAGAGAATAGTTGCGATTTGAGGCAGAATTGTGAGAGCAGCTGTCCTTCAGGATGGGAGTAAGAGACGGGAGCAGAGCCTTGAAGGGAGGGAGGAGGCAAATGTGCCATCTATGAAAGTGCATTCCAGGTGAAGAAAGTAGCAAAAGCAAGGAAGAGCCTGCCCTGCACCTCAAGGAGCAGCAGAGGCCCTTGGCTGGAGCCCCAGGCTGAGGGGCAATCCCATGTGACACATAACATGAGCATGATAAGGCATGCGCCTAGGCTCTCACGGTCAGCAGAAACCAGGCCTAAATCCTCTACCCTGAGAGGTCCTAAATAGAACCCTGCTGTGCTCCATGACCTCCATATGATTCTGTTTGTTATATTTATGATATTACTTGTTTTTGACCCTTTGATCTAGCTGTAAGCTCATAGGTTAAAAAAAAAAAAGTCTAACTCATTTATAAAGAGTTACTATTTTAAAGTAAAGGTAAAATCTGAAGTTGTTTCCTTAATAAGATCATGTGTTCTCCTCAATCTGAATGCAATTGAAATATTTTTTTCTTTGCCTTATAGGAGAGAGAGACTCTTGTACCCAATTTGCTAGTTCTTTGTGGTGATCATGGCATGTCAGAAGCAGGAGGTCACGGGGCCTCTTCCATGGAGGAGCTTAACACAGCCCTGATCTTAATAAGTTCTGCATTTGAAAGAAAACCTGGTGAGGATTTAGGAATGTTTACTATTTTAAAACTGTATTCTGTGTATCTGTCTGGAAACTGTGTAAGTTTGAAATATCCCAAGCAATGTGAAGATGAAAATGGGGCAAGGGGCAGCCAATATTTGGAGTTTACATTTCTTGCCCCAATTTTTAAAATATAAATGTCCTTTTTAGGAATTTTGTTTTATGAATGTCACGGCCTGGGTATCTGAAACTTTAATGAAAATTGCCAGTAGTTTTGGGACATCTGAACACATGTGAACTGAAAGAAAAAAACATTAATAATTTAAAAAATTTTTAAGATTGTATTTTTCTATTTGAGAGAGAGAACATGAGCAGGGAAGGGGACAGAGGGAGAGGCACAAGCTGGCTCTCTGCTAAGCAAGGAACCCAGTGTGAGGCTTGATCCCAGGTCCCTGGGATCACAACCTGAGCCAAAGGCACACACCCAAACGACTGAGCCACCCAGATGCCCCAATAATCAAAATTTTTACAATCTTTTTTTTTTAAGATTTTTTGATTTATTTGACAGAGAGAGAGATCACAACCAGGTAGAGAGGCAGGCAGAAAGAGAGGGGGAAGCAGGCCCTGCTGAGCAGAGAGCCCAATGCGGGGCTCGATCCTAGGAGCCTGGGATCATGACCTGAGCCGAAGGCAGAGGCTTAACCCACTGAGCCACCTGGGTGCCCCCAAAATTTTTATAATCTTTTGAAACTCTGAGGAGTCAGGATCAGTCAGAGCAGGACTAACTAAGGGCCTGTATGTCAGCATTAAGACAGCCCAGCTGTCCACCCCAAACACACATGGGCTGGCTTTCCTCATGGCCACGTGCCCTATCTCTCCTTCACCCTGTACTTCCTCTGCTGCCTCAACTTTACAACACGCCTGCCCTCACTCACCAGTTATTTCTGAGTTGGACACTCTCTGGCCCCCTCTTACGTGATCCTTCAGTACCATTTGGCATTTCTGACCCCTCGTTCTGGTAGCTCCCATTTGTCTGGTTTTCTTTGCTCCTCACTTTGCTATCTAGTCTTTGTTAGCTTAGCTCCTGGCCCTGGCACTCTTTCTGACTGCCTCCTGGTTTCACTCTATATTCAATCCTAAGATGCTCTTGTCTGTGCCCATAGTTTTAAGTCCCATGAATACGCTTGTCGGATTTATCCCGCTGGCTGTCTCCTCTTTTCCATTCTCCAGACTGTCTACTCAGCTGCCCCTCTCTGACACCTCCACTTGGGTCTCCCAGAGGTAGAGCAACTGTGACAGCCTCACGTCTAATCTGCCTTCTCATATTCCCCTCCCAACAAATGGCACCTTCATGTGATTCTTCCAGGTAGAAATGTGGGCGTCCCCCCTTCACCATCCTTCTCCCTCGCTCCTCACATTCCAGACCATCCCTGATCTCCGGTACATAAAACCTTTCAGTAGCTGAACTTTGGATCAAGTAACAATCCTACGTGAGGCTTTTTTCCTACCTTGCAGCTTCATCCTGAACCATATTCACCATTACTCACTGTGTCCTGGCCTCGCACAGTCCTCCAGGTAACAAGCTCTTCCCCAGGTGCCCAGCTCTGTCATCATCAGCCCCTCAGCCTGCTTGTCCACTCATCCCTGGTTTCAGCTGACATCTCTCGCTCATCCATGAAACCAAATTGCCCTCCCTGTGCTTTGTCATTCACAGCAGTCTGTGCGCGGTGCCCTCTTTCTTCACTTAGATTGTAATTTCAGACTTGCCCGTGTGATGCATGTAACAGCCGCCTGCTCTCTGCACTTCAGCCTGTGGTCAGGCAGGGCCAAATCTGTTTTGTTCATTGGTACATGCCTACCTTGGGCCTAAACACCTGATACATGATGGGTGCCAAAAAGGATTGTCGAATGAATGAGTCTCCCACTTGAGCGAGGATTGTTTGGGGAAGAATTTCCATTGATTTCTTTCAATCTTTTTGCAACACTTCCTCCTCTCAGACATCTAATCTCCTAAGATATAAGTCCTCAGCTCTTGGGACCTGAGCCTTCCTAGTCTAGGTGTCTTAATGAAGCCTATCTTCCAGTGAGCACACACACTACCCACCAGAACACCTGCCTTCCACACCTGGCTTTCCCCTACTGTGTACCCAAAGCAGGGTTCCATGTGGCTCCCCTATGTGAGCGAGAGCCCCATGCCAGAAATGCCCTTTCCACTCAGCCATCCAGCAGAGGTGGGCCAGGCACTGTGCTGGACACTGTGGGCAGCCTCCACCCTCAGGGAGCTTATAGTTTGCAGAGCAAAAGAGAGAACTAAGCCAGTGACTTTTATTACAGGGATGTTAGGGTCATTGTTGAACTCAAGTGCTGATGTTTCATCTCTAAGGAAGGTTGTCCTCCTTGGGAGGCCTGACTGCATCTTCACTGCCAGGAACAGCCAGGGGGGCTAATTGTGCAGGACACCTGACAGGGTGGTTCAGGCCACTGACCTCAGTGCCAACAGTGGGTTCCAAGCTTTTCGTCTTTTATTGACTCCTGTAAAGAGTGGTTGTGTTCAGTTGTCTCATTATGCTTATTTTTTGAGCCAGGACTGCCTTGCAGGTAGCCTGCTCAGAGTCGGTATTAATTTCAGGACAGTGTACCCCCAATTACCGCCTTACCCTCAGCTGCCAGCAACCGTAGATCTTTTTTCCATCTCTGTAGATTTGCCTCTTTTGGACATTTCCCGTGAATGGGCCCTGTAGTACGTGGCCTTGTGGGACGGCTGCTTTCACTTGGTGGAATGCTTTCAAGGGTCACCCAGGTTGTAGTGGCGTGAGGACTTCTTTCTTTCTTTGGCTGAATTATGTTCCAATGACAGATAGACCACGTCATGTATCCATTCATTAGTTGATAGATATATGGGTCGTTTCCACTTTTCAGCTGTTATGGATAATGTTGCTATGAACATTTGGGAAGTTTTTTGTGTGGACAGATGTTTTCTTTCTTTCTTTCTTTCTTTTTTAATATTTATCATTTATTTATTTGAGAGAGAGAGAGCGAGACAGTGTGTGCAAGCAAGGGGAGGGGCACAGAGAGTGGGAGACAAGCAGACTCCACAGTGAGCGGGGAGCCCAAAGCAGGGCTTGATCCCCGAACGCTGAAATCATGACCTGAGCTGAAATCAAGAGTTGGACACTTAACTGGCAGACCCATGCAGGCGCCGTTGGACAGATGTTTTCCTGAGGTATTGTGCCTTTATTTTTAAAAGATAGTTTTGCTGGGTAGAAGACTCTGAGCTGACTGTTCCTCTCTCTTTCAGAACTTCGGTGCGCTGTCCCACTGCCTTGTGCCCTGCGTGGCTTCTGATGGGACTTCCTCTCAGTCTGCCTGGGTTTCTCTTGTCTTGTCTGTCAGCATTTTCATTATAATATGTCTTTGTGTTTTGTGTTTATCCGTCCGGGAGATCATTGAGCCTCTTGGATGTGTAGATTAATGGTTTTCGTCAAATTTGGGAAAGTTTCTGTTTTTCAGATTGTATACTTTTTATCAGTCTGCCTTTAAATTTGGTGATTCTTCTGCCAATTCAGTGCAACTATAGTGAGTTTTTCATTTTGGTTATTATATTTCTCATCTTCATGGTTTCCATTGATTCTTTTCTTTATAATTTCTGTCTCTTTGTTGATAAGCTCAACTTGATGACACATTGTGATCAGACCTTCCTTTACTTGTCTATGCATGGTTTCCTGGAGCTCTTTGAACGTGTTTGCCATGGCTCCTTGAAAGTCCATCTATTACCTCTAGTGTCTTAGGGTCCTTTACTGGAAGGTTCTGTTGCTTTTTCTTCTGTTTGAGTCATAGTTTCCTGTTTCTTTGCTTAATTCTTAGTAGTTTTCGGTGTGAACACTGACAATTTCAAATCATATGTTGCAGCAACTCTGGATGCTGACCCACCCCCAACCCACCTCACAGCTGTTGTCATTGTTTTTCCCTTGTTTGCCAAGCAGCATGGCTAGGCCACTTCAGTGCATTCTCTCTCCCGCAGTGTGGAGTCTGCTGTGGCTCCCATGCTGGTACAGCCACCCTGGGGTGCCAGCAGTCTCACTGACACCCTGTGCCCCTATCTCTGTGACGGCTGTGCCAGGCTATTGCCTCTATTGCTGCCACACCCAGCTTCAGGCTACACTCATTGCCAGCTGACTGCCTTATTTTTGACAACTTATAATAAATGTGCTGCATAATCTGATCCCATATTTGAGCCCCTTTGCAGGGTCATTTTTGAGGCCATTCTCTGAGGTGGTTCTGACCCTTCTCTCCTGGCCCTCTTTGTGAGAGCCCAGCTAGTTTGTGGTTTTAGCTTGTGGCTATCATGAAGCTACCAGCCTCCACTCAGCTGCCCACCTCCAAAATCTCCATTGTTTTCAAGAGCATTCCTAGGCTTGAATTCACTACCTTCTGTTTCAGACAAAGTCAGTTCTTTTGTGGGGAGCTTTGCTCTGTTCTGTGGCCTGCCACAGGAAAAGCCTGTGGTCTTTTCCACTAGCCTCTTCTGGGGGCAGCCTCCACCATGGAAACAGACTGGGGCAGAAGAAAGAACCCAGACACTCAGCTGAGATTGAGCCTCTACACCACACAGCTGAGGAGGACGGGCGATGCTGGCAGCCTGTTCTCCCCAGAAGAGCTCAGAGCCCTCACAGGGACCCAGCGGGGAGGGAGCCCCGTGTTCTTTGCTGCACCCTCTCAGCACGGAGTCTGTCCCACAGAGCTACGGGGGGAGGGAGGAAGTCATGGTTCCTCAGGTGCCTCACACTGCTCTGTTCTTACCAAGCTTTAGGAGATTTTCTTGAACAAAGATTTCTTCATTTGCTGTATGCTCCGGATGGTTATATCGTGGTGGTGGTAGTGCTTTTTATAATTTTTACCAGTTGTCCTTGTTTTCCTGGCAAGCTGATCCACAGAGCTCCTCAAGCCACCCTTCCTGGTAGGTCTTTAAAGGCTTATTTTTATCCTACAGGTTCATGTCAATTTTTGTTGCTTATTCTAATAAAAATTAATCTTAAGATGTTTGTTATTCAGAAAAATAAGCAGTTTTGAATTGTGTACCATGTGATTTCAGGTGCCCCAGCCTGCTACTGTCCACCCCCGAGCTCTGGCCTCATGCGTCTGTTCCGCCTTCACACAGGGCAGAGCTAAGATATTTTACGGTCTTCCTCCTGCTTACAGGATGTGAGCTCCATGAAGGGAGGGACTTGGCCTTTTCTTTTATATTCTAGCCCTCAATCCCAGAATCGTGGCATGTATTGTCTGTGTCCTCAGTATTTGTTGATGGAAGGTGTGAAAGGTGGCTGAGCTGTACAGAGCACATTGCTGGGGCCAGTGGAGAGGAGACAGGTGGGAGAAGGTCTGGGTGCTGAATGGGGAGAATGGTTTTCTGAAATGCTTTTCCTTTCTCTACACAATAAAACCCACTGTGTAATGTGGCCTCCCTTGTAGTAGTATTACAGAATTACCATTCTCAAAATATTGCTGGTAAGAGCTAGTCACACTAATCAGTAGAGCAAAGTCAAGAGGCCAAAAATAGACCCTGCTACATTTGGGCATTTGGTGACAAAAGGTGGCATTTCCCATTAATAGAGAAAAGAAAAGGCATTCTGGAAGTGATGTCAGGACCTTCTGGGAAAAAATCACGCTGAGAATCTACGTTTTCTCTGAACCTGTGTAAATCCCAGATCAAAATATTTAAGTGTTTCTTAAAGACTCCTTATTATGTAAATTTTCAGATATACAAAAGTATTCAAAACAGTATAATAAACCCCCAAGTGCACCACCCAGTTTCAGTGTATGGGCCAGTTACAGCCAATTTTTTTTTTCTTTTTCTTTATTTTAAGATTTTTATTTATTTATTTGAAAGAGAGACAGAGTGTGAGAGCAAGAACGTGGTCAGGGTGAGGGGCAGAGGGAGAAGCAGACACCCCGCTAAGCAGGACTGGGCTCAGTCGCAGGATTCTGGGATCATGACCTGAGCCAAAGACAGCCGCTCAACCGACTGAGCCCCCAGGCGCCCATTATGCCCATTCTTTTTTTTTTTTTTTTTTAAGATTTTATTTATTTATTTGACAGCGATCACAAGTAGGCAGAGAGGCAGACAGAGAGGGGGAGGCAGGCTCCCTGCTGAGCAGAGCCCAATGTGGGGCTCGATCCCAGGACCCTGAGATCATGACCTAAGCCGAAGGCAGAGGCTTTAACCAACTGAGCCACCCAGATGCCCCCCGTTATGCCCATTCTTATGTTTTATGTCCTCTAGCTTTTTTTCCTCTCCTGTTTTATTTGGAAGCAAGTCTCTAGAAGTTATGTACTTCTCTTACTTTCTTTTCCTTATTTTCTGGATTCTGTTAACACATTTGAAATACGGTATTCATTCCTTTATTCATCAAGTGGTCAGTGTTCAAATTTCCAAAATCTGTCTCCTTCATTAGTTGTTTGAGTTAAGATCCAATAAGATCCATGCGTTTGGATTAGTTGATGTGTCTTCTTATGTCTCTTCCGTCTGTAGGGCCCCACTCCATCCTCTTCTATTTCACCACAATTTATTTGTTGAAGAAACATGGTTATTTGCCCTGGGGAGTCTTCCTCTGCACTGTCTGCTGACCTACCCTCTGTTGCTCTGTGAATCCTCTCTGATCAGGAGGCAGATTCAGATCCCATTGGTTTGGTTGGTTTTCCTAAGGCTGTTTCCAGCAGGATGCACACAGTGTCCGACTGTTTGCTGTTTGGTAAAGCCAATAGCCATTGATGACCAACTAGTAATTCGCTGGAGGTTGCAAATAGTGGTATCTTAATTACCTAATTCTGTTTTTCATTAACTAGCCAGAACAATTCTGTAAGGAGAATCTTCCCCAATTTACTTTTTGTTACCTAACTACCATTTTTTTTTTTTTTAAAGATTTTATTTATTTGACAGAGAGAGAGCGATCACAAGTAGGCAGAGAGGCAGGCAGAGAGAATGAGAGAGGGAAGCAGGCTCCTGCCGAGCAGAGAGCCCGATGTGGGACTCGATCCCAGGACCCCGAGATCATGACCCGAGCCGAAGGCAGCGGCTTAAACCACTGAGCCACCCAGGCGCCCCCTAACTACCATTTTTTAACATGAGATAGGAGTAAAGATGAATTATTCTTCCCACTTAGTTTCCAGTTCCAGATCAGTGAATTAGTTCACTGTGAGTTCGCTAGCATGCTTCAGCTATGACCAACTAGTGTTTTGTGTTGTTGGTGTTCAGTAGCATTGTGAATTCATGGATTTAAGCATAGTTTGTTTCAATTCACCATAAATATTACCCTTTTTAATATTCAGATTGTCCCATCTTTGGCCAGTAGGAGCCTCTGATTCAGATTAGCTCCTGAGTCCTCTAACCTGAAAGTCCCAAACACCTTAGTTTCTCTGAGGGCTCAGTTGCTGCCTGATCTGAAAAGTTGTTCCAGCCTCTCATGCACAGATCCTTGCCTAGACCTGGAATCAGCTGCTTTTCCCAGATTCCTTGGTCCCTTTCAGTGCAAAGGGATCTTTGAGGACCACCATCTCAGAACTAGCCGTGCTCGTGGATAGTTGTGTAGTTATCATTTCTGGACAAAGCAAGGAAATCTTTTTAAGATAAAATAGGTCTTGAGTTTGTATTGATACTTGCAATCCACATTCACTACTGTAAAATGAAATTCATGGATCTTACATCTGTTCTCTCTGCCCCCCAAGCTTAGAATCCTGGTTGTCACCAACCTTGGATATGAGTGTCACATAATGACCTACAATAGTTCCAGAATAACACCAGCACCACCACCTTTATCGGTGCCAAAAGCAGTTTAAGGTGGGCTTTCTGTTTTGGGTTTTGTTTTATTTCAAATCAACGCACTTAGTATAAGAAAATACTAGAAGAAAACAAATGATAATTCTGGAGTAGAAGGTTCTTTCTAAACATAACCCAGAAGCCGTCAGTGGAGGGTTGGTCAAGAAAAGGTTAATATACTTGACCAAATTAAAAAGAAAAATTCTGTACAACCAAAAAGTACCATAATCAATATATTGTCATGGCATGGTTTGCAGATGAGAACAGTCTGACAAAGTTGCGTTCTTGTCCAAGGCATGAGCTAGATGGTGGCAGAGCAGGAGTGTGAGCCCAGTGTCCTGCTGTGGCACCCATTCTCCTTGGGAGGGGCAGTAGGACGGCCAACCGTTGCTAGGACTTGAAGCCCTTCAGTTGCTTGGGCCATCAGTAGGCAGATGTCTTGTTTGTTGGAGTTGGTTATAGGACTCGGCCCAGCTGAATCCAGCCTCATTCTACTCTCTCCAGTTAGAGGTACCTTCTACTGCCCAGGAGCTGCTGAGATGCCTGTGTCCGGTTCTCAGCACTGTGTAGACCTCTCTGAACCCATGGGGTAGGGGCCGCCAGAGATCCCACCAGCACCCTGGCTCAGGGAAGGCCCCGTGCCCACACAGAATGAGTGTTTGGTAAATATGTTGACATAAACGCCAGTGAGGTGATTTCTGAATGAATATTCATGGAATTCTTTGAAGAGGTAGATAATTGGTTATAGCAGGTTGAGGGAAGGACCATCATTGTACACACTTGAGAGCCTGTTGCTTAAACCACTTTCCTTTCTCTAGGTGACATCAGACGTCCAAAGCATGTTCAACAGACTGACTTGGCTGCAACCCTAGCAATAGGGCTCGGTCTGCCGATCCCGGGGAACAGTGTTGGCAGCCTGCTGTTCCCCACCGTGGAAGGGAGACCCGTGAGAGAACAGCTGAGGTTTTTACATTTAAATGCAGTGCAGCTCAGCAAATTATTGCAAGAGAACGTGCCATCCTACACAAAAGGTAACTCCATTAATGACGATATTTCCACTGTACCTGGTGTTTTCCTGTTTGTTCGTGGTGTGCAGGTCTCAATCTTTGACTATGCTTCTGTTTTCTTACAAACATGGTGGTCACCGTTAGCAGCACCAACAGATACAGTTATTTACATCAAGCTCTTTCATAAATGTACTCATTTAACAAATATGGACTTTTTTAACTAAGTTCCTGTTTGGCTGAGGACCGTTAAAAGCGCCTGAAACACCAGGGCTCTGCCCTCATGGAGCTTACCTTACAGAGGTGGAGAAGGAGCAGCAGCTGTCGGATGGTGATGAGTACCTCAGAAAAAGGGTGTACTGGGGAAAGGATGGGGGACACAGGTGGGTGAGGGCTGTTGGGGCAGAGACCCGGCCTTTGAGATGCGGAGGGAGCATGTGGCAGATGCAGGATCCTACAGAGGGGATGTGTCTGCACCTTCAAAGGATGACCAGGGGACAGAGTGGCTGAAACAGGGTGAACTGGAGCAAGGCAGAAGGAGACGAGGTCAGAGGGATATGGAGGCCTTTTAGGCCTTGGAAGGGCTCTTAATTCCATCGTGAGCTAGGTGGGGAACTCGTGCAGCCTTCCGTACAGAGTCTGAGGTCTTCGAGCTGCAGTTTCAGAGGCTGTCTCAGGTGCCTATGTGGAGGGTTCTGCCTTGTGTTGTAGGAGAGTCTGAAGGCTGCTGCAGTGTCCCAGTGAGAGGTGAGATGAGGGCCCAGACAGTGGCAGCACTGTGTCCAGGACAGACAATGGCATTCCGGATATATTTTGAAGCTGGTGCAGGCAGGACTTGCTGATGGTGAACCAGAGGCATAAGGAGCAAGCTGGCGTGTTCAGCAGAGCAGTGGAAGAATGGGATGACCATTACTGAAGTGGGAAGTGGGGTGCTTGCAGGGTAAGGGGACTGGTGTTGAGGAAGCCAAGTAAAGAAAGAATCTTAGGAAGGGAGGAGTGAGCAGCCAAGTTGAATCCTGCTCAAGATAAGATAAAATGAGGAACTGAGACTTGACCATTCACCTGGCAGGTGAGGTTACCAGCGACTTCGTCAGGAGCGTGGCACACAGAGTGCTGGGAGAAGGCGGAGCTGGAGTCAGGGCAGGGAAGGAGGTGGGGCGTGGAGATGGCTGTATTGTGAGGTGAACAGAGACCAACACAGGATATGTTGTTTATATTTTTAAGCCAGGAGAAACTAAGGCGTAGGAATGATCCAGAACAAGAGAGCGTATCTCCCCCAAGACCATCTTTTCAAACAATTTATCTGACCATCAAGTTGCATCAATGACAACATGTTTGGTGCAGGGACTGGGGCTGGTTTGGGAATCTGGAGATGGTCAACTCCTAGTTTGAGGCGCATTTAACGTGGTGTTGGCAGCTTTTCCTACTTGAGAAAGGGAGTACTAGTTAGTAGAGTGAATGCGTGTGAGTTTGCACTGAGTTGTAAGCTGGCCTTGACTTGCCTGTGGAAGACCAGCAAGGACTAGTGAGGCGCCGGGTGTCCTGAATGGTGGGAGAGCTTAGGGGGGTGGTCCCAGTGAGCAACTGTGTGAAAAGTGAGGCTGGCTCAGGTGCATATTTCAGTCCAGAGGAGAGTCAATATTTGTTTTCAAAAGTAACTTGTGAGTTTAGTAGCTTTTGAAAATTTGCTGTTGGTAATATGTGTCCTTTTTCCTGTACTAACATCTAATAAAACACCAAACAAAAGGGACACCTGGGGGGCTCAGTCGGGTAAGCAGCTGCCTTTGGCTTGGGTCATGATGTCAGGACCCTGGAATCGAGTCCTGGGTTAGGCTCCCTCCTTGGTGTGGAGCCTGCTTCTCCCTCTCCTTCTGCCCCTCCCACTGCTTGTGCTTTCTGTCTCCTCTCTCTCTCTGTCAGGTAAATAAAATCTTTTAAAAAGAAAAGAAAAAACCAGCAAACAAAACCACAGTGAGGGTTGTTTGCTTATTTCAGGAGGAGCAAGTAGGGAGAATTAAGCACTGCAGTGGGTGTGGCTAGAAAGAAGCCCATGAGTTGAACATAGGCCAGTCCCTGGCATGAGAAAGCCTTCAAGGGGCCTTACGCTCCTAGGATGCCCCTTATCTATACCATCAATGATCCTGTTTCCTGAGACAAAACTAAGTACATGTCTGACACTATAATCGATTTCAAGGCCTCCCCTAATATCCAGTCCAATCTGATACAACTCTCCCATCACTCCACTGACTTTCATTCCAGTAGGACCAACTTTTCTCACCTCAGGATCTTTGCATGTGCTACTCACATGCAAAGACTGGATGCTCTTCCCAGTTGTCACCTGGTGCCATCTTCCACATCAGCTTCAGTGTCATACCTTCTTATCCCCCACCCTCCACCCCAGATTTCAGTCCATTTCTTCAGTGTTACCAAAAGTCTCCCACATTCCCCTACTTTCCTCCATAGCATTTTTCACAATTTGTATTACATGCACATGTGAGAACCCAGCTAGATCACAGGCCCAAGCAGGCAGGAACTACGGTTTGCACATACCATGTCGTCAGTGCTCAGTAAATACTTGTCTGGATACAGACACAGGTGTCCATTTCTCTGTGATTCTAGGTGGTTGGGTATAGACGCAGGTATCCCCATGTCTGTGTGACTTCAGGGTGGTGGGGTGTAACAATAAAGGTTTCCATCCTATGAATGGATAAAGAAGATGTGGTATATATACACAATGGAATACTATGCAGCCATCAAAAGACATGAAATCTTGCCATTTGCGACGACGTGGATGGAACTAGAGGGTATCATGCTTAGCGAAATAAGTCAATCGGAGAAAGACAACTATCATATGATCTCTTTGATATGAGGAAGTGGAGATGCAAGGTGGGGGGGGGTTGGGGAGAGGTAGGAAAAGAAAAAATGAAAAGATGGGATTGGGAGGGAGACAAACCATAAAAGACTCAATCTCAAGAAACAGACTGAGGGTTGCGGGGGGGAGGGGGGACGGGAGAGGGTGGTGAGGGGAAATGGACATTGGGGAGGGTATGGGCTATGATGAGTGCTGTGAAATGTGTAAACCTAGCGATTCACAGACCTGTACCCCTGGGGATAAAAATACATTATATGTTTATTAAAATAAAATTTTAAAAAAAGGCTTCCATCCTAGACCCAGACTAATGGAGTTTAGATCCCAGCTATCACCTGCCAGCCCCTGAGCTGGTGTCTGCGTTCCTCCTCTCTGGAGTGGGCTTGGTCATCGTGCGGGGCTTGGAGTCATGCCGGCCACCAGCGCTTGGTCATCCAGTATCCACAGCAGTGGCAGTGCTCCCAGCATTTGGGCAGTGCTCAGGGTTATACAGCAACCCTAACCCTAATTCTGAAGGACAGGGCCTAGACCACCTTAGAATAGCTCTGCTGGAGGTTGGAGAGCACAGTAAATACCAGGGTGTCTCAAAAGGCAGTTCTTGCTTTGCAGACTAGGTGAGTCACCAGTAAGTCTGGTCCAGCTCCAGAAGGAAGCAGCTTCCTGATGCTGAGCTGCCTGCCAGTGCCGTTCCAGAGTGGGAGCCGGCGGCATTTGGGGCTGGGCTTCAATCCAGGTGCTGTTCTGCCAGCCCTAGCTGTGCGTTGGGATGGATATTCTAACTTGGCATCACGGCAGGAGGGGTCGGGATGTATGAAGAAGGGAAGCATGTTAGAGATGGATGCAGTCAGTCCACAGTGGGAAGTGGTTGTGGTGGAAGAGGCGTCGGGCCACTGCCTGCACGGTCCTCACAGTGTGTGAACGTCGGAAAGATTTGTAACACCAAGGGCCTGGTAATGTAATGCCTTTCTGGGCTGTTTTTTGGGTTTTGTTTTTTAAAGATTTTATTTATTTATTCGTCAGAGAGGGAGAGAGAGCATGCACTAGCAGGGGGAGTCGCAGAGGGAGAAGCAGACCTCCCACTGAGCAGGGAGCCCGATGCAGGGCTCCATCCCAGGACCTTGGGATCATGACCTGAGCTGAAGGCAGACGCTTCACCAACTGAGCCACCTCATGCCCCTGGGGTGTTTCTGTATTGCACATTAAGAAGAAGAAAAGCTTGGAGAGAGACTGAGAGAGAAGGGGGAGGAGGAGGCAAGGCCAGGGGTGGGAAGGAGAGAATGGGCAGCAAGAGCAGAGGGCATGCACATCTATCCATGTTGTGTGCTGCGTTGTGCCTCGGGCCGTGGCAGGCTGGCAGGCGGGCAGGATGTCCCAGGACTCATGAGCATCATCGGCTGTTAGTTTTACTGGGGCACTGCAGGCCACTCCCCAAGGAATAGTTCCTCTTCACTAGGTACCAGGCCTTATGCTCACACCACATGCTGCGAATACGTTGAAGTGATAAATGTGTGTGACTCTCTGTGATTTCTGCATGTAACCCTGTCCTCTTCTTGTTAGAGCCTGGATTTGAGCAGTTTAAAATGTCAGAGAGGTTGCATGGGAACTGGATCAGACTGTACTTGGAGGAAAATAACTCAGAAGTCCTTTTCAACCTGGGAGCCAAGGTTCGCAGGCAGTACTTGGAGGCCCTGAGGACCCTGAGCCTGTCCCTGAGCAGACAAGTGGCCCAGTACGACATCTACTCGATGCTGGTGGGGACTGTCATGGTTCTGGAGGTACGGGTGCTTGTGTGCAGTTATGGCTCAGCTGTTAGACTGATTTCATACCTCAGCCAGAATATTGTATTTAAAGCATATAAAATACTATTTTTTTCTAAAAAAGGGAAAATTCCAGTTTCCGTGTTTGTTGAAGTCTCTCGTTGTGTGTCCTCATGCCCGAGGTATCCTCAGGTGTCAGGCGGCTGTGCTACACATGGCTGCATGCATACGTTCTTGGCAGGTCATCAGAAATCGTGTTTATTGGGCTTTCTTCTGTTTCCAGCATTCGAACAGCTGGCATAAGGTCAGGAGATAGGCTTTTTCTAAACAGTTCTCTCCAAGCCCAGCAGTCGTGGACACGACTGTTTTTTTCCCATTCCAGGTTCTAGTGCTGCTCCTACTCAGTATCCCACAGGCTCTGAGCAACAAGGCTGAACTGGAAGTCCCTCTGTGGTCGCCTGTGTTTTCTCTGCTGTTTTATTTGGTGTTCCTGGTTCTGTCTGCTCTTCACGTCATTGTGTGCACCTCGGCCGAGAGTTCATGCTATTTCTGTGGCCTCTCGTGGCTGACGGCAGGCGGAGTGATGGCACTGATCTCTGCACTGCTCTGTGCGGTCGTGTCTGCTCTTGCCAAGGTGTTTGCTGATGGGAGACTCCTGAGGAAGGTAAGACTCATTTTTCCACGTAGGACACTGGCCATTGTCTCTTACTTCAGCTGGTCTTTAATTTATCAGACGCTGGTAAACCCCAGGTTTGTATATCAGGCGGAGTCAAGGAGCCAAGGAGAGGAGCCCATACTTCAGAGGGGCCAACATGTGAGCATCCTGACTTCTGACACTCAGATCTGTGTTGTCAGGTCACGTGCCCCTTTTCTTTACGGGAAAGACAGGGTCCCTGTGAGTGTAAACATGGCACTGCACAGAGCTGTTGGTCACACATGAATAGGCGGTTGGCTGATGGGCCAGTGTGTGAATGAGACATCTCTCTGCCAGTGTTTGAACTGTGGCCAAGGGAAGAACACTTCAGAGAGAAAAGAGTCAACTTGTTAGACCTTCCAGGAAGGTCAGCAGGAGGCCGGGACCCTGTCCTCATCCTGCCCTCCTTGGGAGTCCATCCTGCCTTTTCTTTTCAAGACTGACGTTTTCTTTGAGATTTCTTAGAATCTTTGGCCTCTGACACCTTTATTCATGGTTGTGCTGGCAGGCCAGTGAAGCAGAGATGGACAGCCACAGCTGCTCCATGGTGCCTGGAGCCCAAGGAACTCAGGGAAGTGATTCCAGCTCCCCCGTACCACCCCCAACCCCTGCCCAGTGCAGCTGCCTCATCTCGGAGCCATCTAATACTCTTTCCCGCATGCGTGTGTCCAAGGAGCTCATGCGTTGTTGTTCATAGTGCATTTCTGTTTCCCATCAGAGCATAGGTTTCCCTAAAGCCATTTGATTCCCCGGGACCTAAGTAGATTCATGGCATCTCTCCTTTCTTATACAAGCTGTACATGATAAATAGAGTAAATATTAAGTAGTTATCAACTGATAGCATTAAATTCTCATCTTTAATTGTAAATGCTTTCAGTTAGTGTATTTAAAGGATAGTAGTGGGATGCCAACTTTGTTGTTTCAATAGAATTGACCATTTTAATGAAAACTTGTCTGGGTTTCTGGAAAATTCATGGTGAAATTAGATGTCTGCTTTGGTGGAATATATCCTGGGGATGCTTTGGTTTGAAATAGGAGGAGCTGACTTTGGACCACCCCTGAAGACCTCAGGCTCCCAAGGGAGAGGGTGAGGGTTCCAGGAGGGCTGGTGGGTGAGCTGTCTGAGCTGCAGCACTGCCCAGATGGTGTGGGTCACTCAGCTTAGGACTTGCAGTCCAGAGTGACAACTGGCTGTACCCCAGGAGAGTAGGCAGTCCCATCAGAGCGGAAGATGGGTGTGGGGCATGAGGGGCAGCAGGTACCTGTCACAGCAGGTAATGATCTGTGAGCAAGAACTTTTAAGTGCACGTGGTGGGATTTGTGTCACTTTTATATTTTTCCCTCACGAAATGCATTTTCCTTTTACAGAATCCAGCTCATCCAAAGGCACGATGGTCGGAATTAGATGTCCTTATCTTACTGGGGACCCTGGGCCACGTGCTGAGTCTGGGTGCAAGCAGCTTCATTGAGGAGGAGCACCAGACCTGGTATTTCCTCATCAACACCCTGTGTCTGGCTCTGTGTCACGAGCTCTACAGAAACTGGTTTCTGAGGGACGACTGTGAGCCCCAGCCGTGCTCACACGTGGAGCAGGGATTCGTCAGCAGTGAGCCAGCATTATGGGACGGGAACATCCACTGTAACGTGTCCGAGCCCCACAGAGTGTCTAAGAGCCCTACTTCCCTTGACACCCTCAGAGGCTACGAGAAGTGGATGGTGTTAGCAAGCCCATGGGTGATACTTACCTGCTGTCGGCTGTTGCGGTCACTCAACCAGACGGGTGTGCAGTGGGCCCACCGGCCTGACCTGGGGCATTGGCTCACCAGGTGAGAGCAGGAGCCGTGGCCTTAGCCAGACCTTGCATGGTTGACTGGCCACACACAGAGTCTTTTTGAAAATGTAGGCCCGTTTTTTGTATTCAGAATAGAAGTGGTATTTGAGATCTGAAGAAATGGAAAAAAAAGACCGTAAGCCATGAATTAATGTTGAAAGATGGATTTATGTGTTTTCTTTTAATTGCTGAATCACTGTGTTTGTTTATGTTGAAAACCTTCGAGTTTTAAAATGACAACTGCAGCAAGCATGTAGTTTTGTCACTTGCTGCCACCTCCCTGACAAGGTAGGGCTGGGGGCAGGGTCATGCTCCCTCTGGCCACCCACTCTTCTCTCTCCATCCTGAAGCCAGTGGCTGGACAGCCTCATCCAAGGTATAACAGAGGGGGAGCATCAAAGTAAAGAGAGGGAACTGGGGCAGAAAAGGTCGAGATTTGGCTGTATCGGGGTGCCTGGGCAGCTCAGTCTAAGTTAAGTGTCTGCCTCTGGATTTCAGCTCAGATCATGGTCTTGTGTCTGGCTCCATACTTAGCATGGAGTCTGCTTTGAGATTCTCTCTCCCTCTGCTTCTGCCTCTACCCCTGCCCCTGTGCATTCTCTCTCCCCCCCCCCGACACACACATACACCAAAAAAAAAAAAAAAAAAAAAAAAAAAATATATATATATATATATATGCGTGCTATACTGTGTGTGTGTATATATATTATTTTTAAGATTTCTTATTTATTTATTTGAAAGAGAGAGAGAATACACACAAGCAGGGGGAGTGGCAGAGTGGAGCCCAATGTGGGGCTCGATCTCACGACCCCAGAATCTTGACCTGAGCCAAAGACAGACACTTAACTGGCTGAGCCACCCAGGCACCCCAGTATTATACCTCTTAATTGTCAGTGAAAACTTAGAAACTAAAGTAGAAGGAAGAGAACAGAATGGACATTTGTTTCCTGTTGGTGTGAAGAACTTGGATGAAAATCACCAGCAGGAGGGGTGCTAGGGACAGTGCCAGACATGTTCCTAAAGAAGGGAATGAGAAAGGACATGCTCATCCTCCTGGGGATCGGGAAGCTTCAGGTCAAACAAGGCATGATTTCACT
This sequence comes from Martes martes, assembly GCF_963455335.1. Lineage (NCBI taxonomy): Eukaryota > Metazoa > Chordata > Mammalia > Carnivora > Mustelidae > Martes > Martes martes. The sequence goes on from NC_137889.1 coordinate 138,888,923, forward strand.
CAGAGTCAGGTGGACACACAGAAGGAAGTGATAGAACCTAGTCTGGGTATGGAGCAGAAGACCCCTGACCACATGCTGCCATGGTCCTTTGGAAAGATACCTGGAATTACCCATCAAAAGCTATAAAAATCATTCCTCTGGTCAAATAATTCTGGTGGGAAATTTTTCCCAGGTGTTAGTAACCCTGTTAGCAAACCCCTGGCAACCACCGGAGTCACAGGCACCTTTTTCCGGGTGCCTGCCGTGAGCCTGCTCATTTCATTTTCACAGCAAGCCTACACAGAGCTCACTGGCCTGTCCCACCTCGGGAGAGGAAGCAGAAAGAAGCTGAGGCACCTGCCCAAGCATGTGATTTTGGGAGAGCCCTGGGACAGCCCAGTGGCCTCACTTCTTATTTTTTCTGGAGAGTTGAAGCAGTGCAGGAGAATGCCCTGATTGCCAGCCCAGATGCCTTGCCCCCCACTCCTCAGTCTGGACCCTCCTCCAGCAGACTGGGTATGGCCTCTTCCCATCAGGATGCCCGCCTCCTGAATCACCAATCTTCCCTGTGCTGCTGAATTCTTCCTGTCTCTGAAGAGGCGGCTGTGCGGTCCTGTTTCTCCTCATAGCAGAGCTTCTGGGGAGGCATATAACTTACCTTCCTTATTGCTGTTTTCAGTTGTTATAATTAACAGTCCAGGAGAGTGCACAAAACACAGTTTAAAGGGCAACAGTGAATGGACACCCAGGTGACCGCCTCCCAGAGCAAGGACCAGGGCAGGGCCAGGCCCCAGCATGACCCCTGTCACCACCTGCTGTCCCTGGGCCCACATCTTGACACTGGCCGCATCTTTCCTCTGAGTCTTTCCTGAGTAGTTTTTCCACTGATGTTTATTCACTTGGCAAGACAGTCACTCATCCACTTAACTCTGAGCACTGGGTTTTGTGAGCAAGAACTGTGGTGAATGACACAGAAGAGAACCCTGCCGTCCAGCGCAGCACTCCCAGAGGTAGCAGGGTGGTGGGCAAGGGCCAGGCAGAGAGGGGGGCCTGGCTCTGCTGTGACAGCTTCGTGCTCCAAGCGGTGACATCCAGCCCCTCTGCAAAGTCTCCCCACCTGACAGCGGGCAGACTCTCCAGTGAGTCAGTCTGTGCCAGTGAGTGAGCAAGAGAGGGCCACACCGGCAAGCGCTGGTCTCCCTGCGCAGCGTGTGCCCTGGTAAATCCAGTGAGCCTGGAATCTCCTCACCTCCGGGTGGGGAAAGGGGGGCTGCCAGGGGAGCCAGTGGGTGGCGTTTTGTACAGGGAAGGCCTGGCAGCAGGGGCGGTTTGTGAATGGAAACGAGTTTGGGGTAGCCATCCTTCATTTGTTGTATTTTAAGAACCTTTGAGTTTAAATCACCAATAATTTTCTTTTCTTTTTTGCTTTTCAGAAAAATCAGTTGTTTTTAATACAGTTCTTAGAAAGCCACTCAGCGTAGACCCGTGACATCGCGACATCGCTGGTTATACTTGTTGGTAATTTGGGGCTCTTCCCTTTCATTTCAGCTCTGATCACAAAGCTGAACTCTCTGTTCTGGCTGCCCTTTCACTCCTCGTGATTTTCGTGCTAGTTCAGAGGAGGTGCTCCCTGACGTCAAAAGTAGCCATGGCACTTGGCCTGCTGGGTGTCTATTGCTACCGGGCAGCCATTGGAAATGTCCTGTTCCCATGGCAACGGGACAGCAAAGACATTTCAAAGTAAGTGCACTGGCAAATCAATGTCATGTTTTATGTAGTAAAGCAGGCCATGCAGTCTTGAGAACTTTGGAGTGGTTCCTGTGAAGGGTAATCTCAGCAGTTACTAGAGCCTGACAAGGAGAGCCTCAGCAAACAGGTTCTTCTAGCCTCTTTGCTTTAGTAGGAGGGAGACAAGTAATGCAGTAAGGTCACTGAGCTTTCCTTTTTAAAATAAGGGATTCTCTTGAAAGGAATTTAAAGGATCCACTTTTGCTCAGTTAAAACATAGTAAGAGGAATTACAAAGAATGGATGCTTGCTAGCAGTTGGGAAACAAAGCACACCAGAAAAATCAGTTTTCTCATAATATACAGTGAACTCCGAGGGTGGGGAGGGTCCCCCCCTCTTCTGAGTCATGAAGGCCACTTTTTGCCACAAAGTGGCAGCTTTTCTTTCTTTAATGGTGATTGTGGGGTGGAGTGAGCAGAGCCATCCTAGAGGCTGTTTTTACAATGTGTTAAGAGCCTTGAGTGTGTCCAGCCTCTGACCGGGGCGCCGTCTTACAGAATGTACCTCAGGAATCCAACCAGAGAGGAGGCCTGAAACCAGGACACAGGCAGGCTCTCTGGAAACTGATTTATAGGTGCACATAGTACAGAACAAGGTAATTGGCCACCAGCAGTGGGATGATCCTCTAAATGTACTTTGTGCTGACTAGTGTGTTTTCGTAGAAGATGTGAAGATGTGGGCCAACTGCATCTATGAAACTATGGTATGACCCCAGCTTATGAAGTAGGTACATATTGTTTTATGTTCATATGAAAGACTAAAATAGGTAATTGGTTGTGAGTATATTTAGGACATGGAATCACAGGTGGCTTGTGGTCTTCCTTTTCGTGGATTTTTTTTTTTTTTATTGCTTTTCTAATCAGAGAAAGAAAAGCAAATGTCATCTTCTCTGAAAAGGTCAAGGTGTTAGCTGAGGACTGTGGCCAGGCTGTGTGGGTGTCCAGAGCCATGGGGCACATCTAGAAGCTGGACCCACCAGTGGTAGAGGCAGTTGAGGTGACACTAAAAGCCTGGCTGAGGCGACAGCAGAGTGGTAGGCCTTCTCCTGAGGCAGTGAGGTCAGGTAGGGGGAGGATGATGGGGAGACATCTCAATGACTGTCCACTTCGGAGTCCTGACTCCGAGCAGATGCCAAGGCTGGGCGTCACGTTTGATGGTGTTCAAGTGTGAAACATGAATAAATTCCTCATTTCCTCTCAGATCAATGCACCTAATTTCATCATCACTCATCTCAAGACTTGGACCACTTGCCGTTCGTGGATGCCGCAGTGTACACCTTGTTGGTGTCCAGACCATAGGCCACCACAGCCTTTCATTAACCTGCAGTGCTTGGCTCCCATTCTTCCTGGAAAATTCTTCCATTCCCCACCCCCATCTACCCTGGTTCTATATCCCTCTCCCTTTAGGTCTGCTCCCATACTAAGGCCATCCCAATTCTAGCTTCCTCTGCTTCCAGCTCTACCCACATTCTAGAGCCGCCCGGGTTCTAGATGGCTCTAACCGCTGCTTCTCACTGTGTAGTCTGTAGCTGTCCGTCAGTAATAAAAATCTTCCTTTACTTCTGACTTTCTTCACCACTCTGATGCCCAGGCTTGGCTGGAGTGGAAGGTCAGATTGCCATGACCCTAGGCGTGTGGGAATGGCATTGAATGGTTTAGGGCAAGGAGGTGGACCCCTTGAAGGCATTCGCTGGTGCTCTCGTTTTGTGTTCACCACATATACTGCCCTGGCATTCCTCCACCCTGATGACTTGGGGCCTTGGCTGATTGCTCCTTCTTTAACTCTTGTGGGTCAGTCGTCAGCATTCTGTTTAGCACACGCCTTGGTAACAGGGTTGCACCCGACCCCAGCTTCTAGGCCAGCGTGTGACCCCCTGGGCAAGTGTCTGCATGCGGAAGGAGGCACGCAGCAGACAGTGGTCTGAGTGTTTGAATTAAACTACACTTTAAGAAAAGGGATTTTTGTAAGTGCATAAACCTCCCTAAGAAAATCTAAGATAGGAAGATTTAGTTTTTCCAAACAGATACATTATTATGGTAATGATTTCATTTAAAATTTTATTAACAGCATTACTTTAAGTCATCAGCTTTTCTTGTATATAGAAAATATTTGATTTATGAAATTTATTTAAAATATGGGTTATAAGGGTTATACATATGTTTTATAAGATGAAATTTTTTGATAGAGCATCATAAATTACATCCTTTACAAATAATTGGAAATGAAGTGCTAAATTAATTCTCTTTTTTTAAAGACTTTATTTATTAATTTGAGAGAGAGAGATAGGGAGAGAGGGCACAGGCAGGGGGAGAGGGAGACGCAGACCCCCTGCTGAGCAGAGAGCCTGGTACGGGGCTTGACTCCAGGACTCTGGGATCATGACCTGAGCCGAAGGCAGATGCTTCACCAACTGAGCCCCCTAGGCGCTCCTCAAATATTTCTTAATAATCCTTGATACTTGTGTGCCACACGCTTTCCCTGTGTTCTCTTGTTTAATTCCCAGGTCAGCTTATGAAGTGTATGTACCATTTCTCTTCATTTTAGGAATGATGAAGTGAGCATCAGAAGCCTTAACTAACTTGCCCCAGCAACAGAGCCAGGAAGCGGCAGAGCCCAGACTAAAGTGGCCCTGTCCTTCTCCAGGCCCCACAGTGTGCACTACACTGTTGTATGTGTATGAGTGTTTGGTTGCAAACATGTCCAAATGTATCTTAACATTATGAATTTAGGGACATTTCTGACAGAGCTTGACCTTGTCCTGTTGCAGTGGTCTTTCCAATTCACCATGAAGCAGGTGGATGGTTTTTCCGGCACCCTGCAGGTGATGGCTCTCATCCTGCACCAGGCCGTGCTCGGGCCAAATGAGCGCAGTTTCCCAGAGGCCAGTTCCATTGGATTAGTACACAGAGAGAGGACAGGCCTGCCAGCCTCTGGGCGAGGGTGTCCTGGGGGGCTGAGGTGCAGAAGCAGACACCCCTTCCACAGAGTTACCCAGGTGGGCGGGAACTGTGGCTTGTTTAGTAGGCTAAGTAGACGCACGGCTTTCATGGGAAGAATATATATGAGTTTTTCAAGCTGGTGCTAACAAACCAAACTTGTTTTGCTTTTTTTTAGGGGTGTTATTGAAGCTCGTTTTGTTCATGTCTTTGTCCTTGGCATTCTGTTCACGGGCACCAAAGACTTGCTTAAATCTCAAGTCATTGCTGCAGACTTCACAATCAAGACTGTGGGTTTATGGGAGATATATAGTGGATTAGTTCTTCTGGCCGCTTTGCTTTTCAGGCCACATAATCTGCCAGTCTTAGTGTTGAGCCTCTTGATTCAGACACTAATGACTAAATTCATCTGGAAGCCTCTGAGGCATGATGCAGCTGAAATCACTATAATGCATTATTGGTTCGGTCAAGCATTCTTCTATTTCCAGGTAGGTTTTCATTATTATTGTGGAAAGTCTGTTAACTTTTTGTATGTCACTTATCTTTTTTCTTTGAGAAAAGCTTACCATAGTTTGGGACGTTAGAACGGTTGTTTGGTGAAGGAACTGTCAATGTGGTGTGGGGAATGATGCTTAAATCCTATGTGCATTTGATAGGATAAAATACACTTAGTTATTTAAGACGGACACCCTCGGTATGGATCCAGGAGTGCTTAAGACAGCATGTGGTTGTGTACTGGTCTGTTTACCGTGACCCGTTTGGGACACACATCACAGTTCCATTGCTTTCCCTGATGAGGCAATGACTGGACTCTCTGCCCTTCCCCCGGCCATCAGTGCTGGATGCTGTTGGGTGTCCTCACTAGGTCGTCAGTCCTGTGGAGCCCTGTGGTCATCATGTCTTCTCCCCAGTGTTAAAGGGCCCACCAGATGGAAGTCTAAGCCACCTCCAGGATGGACCTTAGTATTCACTTACATGCCTGGAGTGGCACTTGGACAAATGGACAAAGGGACCAGCTCCTAGTCTTGGAGGGATTCATTTCCATCCCAGCCTTCCTGCATCTCTGCCCTGGTTCAGAGGGCCCCACCCTCCATCTAGTGGCTGCCTCTAATACCCTCGAGGGTGGGCACAGCTCCCCACACTCCCCTGCCGGCTTCACACCCTCTGGTGGAGGAACTGTGCGGAAGGCCCTGAGCACTCTATTGTGTTTTGCCATCTTTACAGTGAGGTTCTGCACTGTCTCTGCGCACCCTCTTCATTCAGTCCCTGGGGGCTCGTGTGGTGTGTGTGTCCCAACAGGTGGGCCTGGGGCTTCTTCCATGCTTTGCCGGTACTCCTGGCATCACCCACTCCAGGCAACACCCACCTGGCATCACACCTCCCTCACTGTTCTCTGTCTGTTCCCGGAAGCCCAGAGGGGTGAGGGGGAAGTTCTAGAAATCCGTTAAGTCCTAGAGAATGTGACCTGACCCTCAGACCCTCCTTACCATCCATCTTTCCTGGAGGACCCCTGTACTCTGTCCAGCCCTGCACATGGGTAGCTTTTGTAGCCCTAACACTGGTGTCTGGCACTTCTAAGCCAGGCGACCTCTGGCAGGCACCTGCTGTGCCCTAGTCTCATCTGTAAAATGGGCCACTCAACAGCTTATCTCCTCCTCGGCTGCTGTGAGGACTAAGTAGTGACAAACAGGAGGTAGGTATCCTGTGTAGTTGCTCTCTGTGCTTGCCGGTGTTCCTCCCTGTAGGGGAGGCCTGACTGGGGTCTGTAGGACCTAGAGAGTGATCGGACCTCCCTGGAGTCGCTGCCCATCCAAGGAGGTGTTGGTGACCGAAGACCACACTGACGACCAGCATGCAGCTCCTGGAGAAGTGCCGGTCAGCTCCACCCCATGCAGGCTGGCCTCTGCTGAGCCTCATGGTGGTTCAGCTGTGTGTGTCTCTGTGGTGTCCAGCAGCCCCATCTCAGACGCCACAGGTTTTCTTACCAATCAGGAGAAATGTAAAAGGTTACCAGCCTCGTGGATGTGAGGGAGTGCAGTTTGCCCAGGAATTCCAGCTCGGAAGGGGAGGAGGATGAAGGAGGCTGTTGTAAACACCGGCACAAGCCGCAGAGGAGAGAGACGCAGGTCTGGAGTCAGCCTCTGGGGGAGATCTGCTTGGCCTTGTTGGCAGCAGCTCTTTCACGCTTAGTCATTCACTGTAGCTGATGTGTTGCTGTAGAAGGACTTCAGACTTTGCTAAGCATTCCAGAACTTTCTATACAGCCTATCTGTCTCAGTCCTTTCTTTGAAAGTCACACACAGGCCTCGTCCTGGTGGTGGCCTCCATCCAGGAGTTCTGCATCTCTGACCACAAGTGCCTTGGTGGGGAATGGGAATGCCATCACCATGGAAAAATGCCATGCCCCCTCCCTTATCCAGTTCCTGGGCACTGTGCTGGACAGCGAGCATGTCCAGTGGTCCAGTGAGCACAGAACACTCCTGCCCCAGAGGTGCGTGGATAGCCAGGGCTCCACGTAGGAGTGGCAATTGGTCACATGGTAGACCCTGCTGGCACAGATGGCGAGATTTTGGTGGGTTCCCTCTTAGCTCAGAAGAAGAAGGTGTCTGCTGGTTAGGCCCTCTGGCCTATGCCAAGGCTTTGGTGTCAGGAAGAGTGACGGAGCCACTGTCACGTTCCCGGTGAGGAGACCACCTCACGTTCAGTGTGCTCCTCTGTGGCCACATTCCATGGGGAGTGACAAGGCATCCATAATGGCACATGGTGCTGGTGCTTGGCAGTGGAACGCACGTGTCCAGGAGTCCCGGTGCCCCTGCAGCGGCACTGTGGTCTGTGCTGGGGGTCTGTAGGCATGCAGAATAAGCACAGACCCTGGTGCATCAGGCAGTGACCAATAGCAAGGCGGACCTGCCTCGTCTCAACGCTCCCCCTTGCCCTTCCCTCGTGGTGAGGTTTCCTGGGAGAAGACCTACAGGCTTGCTGCCCCCCCTTCCTGCCCTCAGCGCAGAGACTCCTGATAGCACAGGGGTCCGAAGTCTGGTGCCCAGCTGGCCTCCTCTGGCCTGTTCTGCCTGTTTCCCACCAGTTCCCTGAGAGTCACAATGGCACCACATCAGGACAGTTGAGGATTAAATGAGTTAATGCAAGTAAAGCCACAGAGCAGGCGGTCTGGACCATAAGGGTCTGTGGCCAACCCTCTCCGCGACCGAGGCAGCTTCAGTGGGACCTCCAGCGACTTCCCAATGCTGGAGCCACGAGTCTCGTCATCATGCCTCCCCTTGCTGCAGCGCTTGGGGTTCTTGCTCTTCCCTCCTCTCAGCAGCTCTGGGAGCTCCTCGGTCTACAGCAAGGGGCTTCTAAGTAGGAATTAGGTCATCAGGAGAGAGCCTAGGCAGCCATGGGCAAAGTGAATGAAGGGGAAGCTGCACAGTGGAGCTTGCTGTCAGGGGAGGGGCCTGCTGTAAGAGGGTGGTGAAGACAGGAGTGAATGCATGTCTTTGAGATATTTCGGAGGTCTGCCAGCATGACCCGGTGGCCACCTGGAGTGACGCAGCAAAGGAGGCGGCGGTAGAGTCCACTGTCACATTTGTGAAGCCAAAAACCCCCGCTGGAGTTGTGTCCTGGGTCATTGAGAATTGGTTCCAGGAGGGGCCTTAGATGGACCGAGGCAGACAAATGTCAGAATAGAAATGTCCTGAGTAGTTGAGGAAAGGACACCAACAGTGATAAAGACTGCATGTGGAGAGAAGAGCTGAATCTTGGGAGAGGTTTCCCTTGGATGCAAACCCCACCTTCCTGGACAGGGTGAGCTGTACATTCCCCAACCCCCCCCACCCCACCCCCACCCCGGGGCTGGACTGTGACCCAGCAAGGTCTTGGGTCTCACACGTCAGCTAGACACCTAGTGTGGCCAAGCCCTCCCAGTGACTAGCATGCCATGCCCTGTCCTGCCTACCAGCCGTGTCCACCTGTTGCAGAGGCCGTATGGCAACACCGCCCTCAGCCTCTCCTTGGCCACTTTGCCCCCCAAGGCCAGGTACAGCCCTCAGACAGGTCCTTGCACAGGGAGGTCAGCGTGTCTGTCTCAGGTAGATAGAGCTGAAAGGAGTTTAGAATTTGCCATGGTGCATCAGCAGACTTATATTTGTTGAGTTTCTTTTTTTTTTTTTTTTTAAGATTTTATTTATTTATTTGGCAGAGATCACAAGTAGGCAGAGAGGCAGGCAGAGAGAGAGGAGGAAGCAGGCTCCCCGCCAAGCAGAGAGCCGGATGTGGGGCTCAATCCCAGGACCCTGAGATCATGACCTGAGCCGAAGGCAGAGGCTTAACCCACTGAGCCACCCCGGCGCCCCATATTTTTTGAGTTTCTTAAAGGTAGAAGACCTTTCACTTGCTCCTCCTGACCTGGAAGCGAGGTAGGACAGGAGAGGGAGGGCATCTGGGGCTCCTGTGTGTCCATGTCACCATGACCACATGCCGCTTTTTGTGGTTGCTGGTGGCCGTGTCAGTGCTGCTTCTCCTTGTGTTCCAGGGAAACTCCAACAACATAGCCACAGTGGACATCTCAGCGGGCTTCGTGGGCCTGGACACCTACATGGAGGTCCCAGCTGCATTCCTGACAGCGTTTGCCACGTTCGCAGGGCCTGTGCTATGGGCCAGCCACTTAGTGAGCTTCCTGAGCTCAGAAACCCGCAGGTGAAGTTCCTCCTTTGTCTTTCAGCACAAAATCTGATGGCAGGTTGACAGTTTGAAGAGAGAACCTTACTCCAGATACAGGATTCTGAACCCCAAGGGCCTAACGGCCTTCATCAGTTTTCTCTTCCTTACGTAAGAGTGAGCAGTACACAGCATGTGGGCCAGAGGCAGAGCAGGTCTGTGGCCACCCTGTGTCAGGATGGCTGGGAGGCTATGGGAGTATCCAGCTTCAGCTGCTCTCTTCCAGGTCACACCAGGATGTGATTTCCTGGGGCACAGAAAGGAAAATCCCTTCTCAGCTTCTCTGCTTGCTAGTGGCCTGGTTGGGTGGTGCGGGCAAGGAGGGGTCTTCCGTTTGGGGCATGAAGACAAGACATGCTCATTCTCACCTCCAGGGGCCCTGCTGCAAAGAGGAGCCTACACAGACCTGCAGGGCTTCTCGCTCGGTGGCCATGCCCTGCCCTGCCCCTGAGAGGCCCCCTCAGGCTCCACATGGTCCCACAGACCAATGGGACAGCCCACCCCACCCTCCTGCCCATCGTGCTCCTTGGTGCTTTCTTATTTGTTTATGCATTGGTCCTCCCAGAAGGGGGCTTCCTAAGGCGGGGACTTGGCGGTCTTTGGGCACCACAATAACCTCAGTGCTTGGGTCCAGCCTGGCAGAGTGTGGCCTGAGTGGTATGTGAGCTGTCTGTTTCTGCACTTTCCTTCTGCAAAATGGGGAGATGGTATTGCCTCTGGGGGTTGTGGGGCCTACATAAGGAGTCCTACAGGTGCTGCAGGTAGCATGAGCAGCCATGCCGTGTCTGTCAGGTCTCCCCCAGTGCCCTGCTCCCAGAAGCCCCTGTGCATTTCTTAAACTACACAGTCAACCCACAGGCATGCTCCCCCGCTGCCTCACACCCAGATGCCAGCATCTTGCTCAGGAGCTGGACCAGCCTCCACGTGCTGAGTGGGCCGCAGGACATGTTGATCACAGCCAGTTAGGGAGACCCCAGGAGGACACTGTTCCTGCCTAATGTCCCACTGTCTCCAGTCTTCCCAGGGGGTGTCACCTAGGGGAAGTCAAGGCTTCCTGTTCCTACTACCCCTTTGGCCCCCACTTCTCTGCCCCCTATTAAAAACGCAGCCCTTGTTGTAGTGACTGTTAACCCCATGTTTGAAGCTCCGGGGACATGTTCAGACCCCACCTCTCAGGATAGCACTTGGGGGTCCCACATACTTCATGGGATTCCTCTCATTCTTGCCCCAGACTGGCTCCTGGGACCCAAGCCACGGTGACCCTTAACTTCGGCCCCGAAGTTCCTGTCCACAAGCCACCATCTTCTGCCATTGCACAGTTACATATGGGGTGAAAGGGAGTGTAGATGTGAGTGGGGTGACACTCTCAAGTCAAAGTTTAGAGCAAGAAAGCTAGTAACAGCTTCAGCTGTGGAGAGCAGGCTTCCTGTTCTAGAGACCTTCTAGGCTCCCCTCTAAATTGCCATGGTTGACACTCAGCTTTTCCAAATGTGGGACTCTCTTCCAGCTGGTTTTCCTGAGGACAAGGAAGATGTCTACAAGTCACCATGTCTTCTTCGTACACACGCTTTGGGACCATCCATGATAGAGTCTTCTTAGAGGCACTGTGGGTCTGGTGGTCAGCACTTGCAAGCCAAGGTGCTGCTGGCCGAGCAGAGGGGTGTTCAGGCTTTCGTTCTGTCTTTGAACCCACGTGGGCTGCAGGACCACCACGGAGCCGTTGGTTATCTCCCTAGCAGGCTCCTTGATGTCTCTGTGCCTAGGATTAGGTCAGGTTGGGAGGCCTCAATCCTCGTCAGTGCCATCATGTGTGGGGGACTTAGGGAGCCACGAGTTGGCCTTGGAGAGCTTATCTGCCACAGTGCATGTGGCTCCACAAAGCAGGCCATACCTGCAGCGTGCAGATCAGCTGGATGGGTGCACCAGGGCAGAGGAGGGCCAGAGAGTGAGAGCCTGGGCTTCTATGAAGGACAGCTTCCTTGGCGCTGAAATCACAGTTTGACTTTCCTGCATTTTTATCTGTCTATACTGAGGAGACAGAAAGACAAAGCATTTTTTATAAGTAAGCTGAAAGCATTTTAATTGGCCTAGAAGTATTATATGATATTGTCCCTAATTAAGGAATGTTTCTCTTTTATTTTAGAAAAGGGTTTTCCTTTTCCTTTTTTTTTAAAAGCTTAAAACATCAAAATTTACTCATTGGTTTTGGGGTGGGAGCGGTTCAAAGTCAAGAAAACTAGAGCCAGATTAAAATGGTAGAAAAAAATATTTCTAGTGGCTCAAAAGTTGGTTCTTGGGTGGTCCATGATGCTTGGCTTCAGGAACTGGCTTCGGGTCTGGAGCCTGGTGGACAGCCGTGATGAGCCAGGCTGCAAGGCCTTCATCCATTACCCTTAGGTGCACGTGGTTCTTTGCTGAGGTTTTGTGAATGGTAACCCTACTGGGTGTTGCTATAGCAGGAAGAAGGCAGAGTCTTCTGAATAAGTCAGTGTTTGCTTTGTGTGACATTGAAATGCCAGGAGGGGCAGATTCCTCGGAGCCCCATCACCCTCACTGTCTGGTCAGTAGGCTCTTGTCTGAGCACAGACTCCATGACACTTCCCAGGAGAGGGTAGCAGCGCCATGAGCCACAAGCTTCCTCCATGAAGCTTTTCCCAAGAGTTTCCCTTAGCAGGTATTGGTGCAGTGGCCCTCGAAGGAGTTAATGAAGTAATGTCACAGGGCCCAGCTCCCTCGAGATCCTCTGCCTGAGGGACTGGATCTTGAGTGAGACCCAAGGTGCAGGCGCAAGGGTTCCCCCGAGGAGTTCATGGTCTGGCAGCGGTAGCAGAAAGATGAGTCAGTATCTGCTGAACATGTCACAGAGATGTGGTCAGAATGGCTGAGCCCCTGAGTCTGCTGGTTTTGGTCAGGATGGCCTCCCAGAGAAGAGCATATGGGTAAAAGTAATCACAACCAGTCAAGGGAGTGAGGAAGAGCACTTGCACAGGAACGAGGCCACAGGATGGTGGCAAGTAGAAGCAAACAGACTGTTCCCTGCCAGGGGGTGAGGCAACAGCTAGAGAACCCAGCAGGAAGAAAGGATTGGCAACAAGGCCCAAGATGGGGAGCCAGTCAGGGTTGCTGAGGGCACAGCGGAGGGCAAGAGCTGTGAGCGTGAGGGGCCAGGCATCCTTTGGCCCCTGAGTGGGTCTTGGCACCTTTTGTCAGACATTGAGCCTGCCAATGGGATCTGAGTGGCACAGGTAGTGGCGCTGGGTCGCTAGGCCTAGGACCCCCTTTGCGGAGCACATATGTGCACACACACCAAGGCACACTTGTACACACTCGCTTCTCCGCCTCAGGATCTTTGCTCCCCCTACACAGAACTCCTCATTGCTCACCCTTCATTCCCAGACCCTTCCCAGTGTGATCATGGTGCCCCCACAAATCCCCTAGAGCACAAAGACCATCTACTCCCCACCTGGGACTCCAGTAATCCCACGTCCCCATCCCCGTATGCAGCCATGCTGATTTGAGTCCTACACAGTGAGGGTGGCTGCGTGTGTAATGGGGGTCGTGCTTCAGGAAGGGGTGGGCAGCGGTGATGTGTGGCATTTACCAGCCCCAGAAAGGCCACCTGTAGTCATCATGGTGTTTGAGGGGAGACGTCAGAACTGGAACTGGGCTTTAACGAGAGCCTCAGGCCTCTGAGGATCTGTGAGGTGATGTGAGTGTGTGATGGAACTCTCATTTTAGAAGAAGCAGTCTCAGGAAGTTGCCTTCAAGAATAGGTTAGATTTCTGTAATGATTGTGTGATGGTTTGACAAGAAAGGGAGGACAGCCGTATGCTTTGAGGGTGTGCACATGTTTGAGAATGCTCTTCTTTGCTGTTAATTTGCTTAGGACACCCTCTCAGGCCAGTGTCCCCAGACCAGACCCACCAGATGCCTCACCAGGCAGCATAAAGCAGAGCTCAAAACATGTTTCTCATCCTGTGTGATTTTCATTTCATTATGTTTCATAGCATTTGTGATGTATTTTACAGTAGTACATGCACGTAATTCTTAAACATAACTATTGCAAAATTTGGGGATACACTTTTCACAAATATTTTGCAGGTTGAGTCACTGGAAAGTGACAAGGCCGCCACCTGCAGCTGTTGTCCCCTTGGATGGGCCCACCAGACTGACCAGATTGGGCAGGGGGTATACAGGAACAAGAGTTACCATGGTCATTTATACAATAAAAATACTGATTACGTGTGTGTTCATACGTTAGGTGATGCAAAAGTGCCATATACTAATACACATTCCCTTTGTATTAACAGCGGTTCTGCACTGAGTCACGCTTGCTTCTGCTACGCACTGACCTGTTCTTTTCCAGTCTCCGCATATATCATTTTGGTGACATCCCTGCGTCACCATTTGTTTATATGGAGTGTGTTTTCTCCAAAACTTCTTTATGAGGGAATGCACGTCCTCATCACAGCTGCCATCTGTGTGTTCTTCACGGCCATGGATCAAACCAACACAAAGTCTTAGCCACTGCAAAAACAATATGTTTTTAAAGTCTACTATTCACTTCATGCATTTGGGTAATGAAATAAAAATCTGTCTAAACACAAGAGCATTCTAAAGAAAATTGTGAATTCTACAAAGTTGTTGAATAGTTTCAGTTTCTTTCTCTGATGTACTTGAATATAGATTAAATAGTGGTTTAAAGGGTCACTTTTAAAATAATTTAGGGGGAATCATATTCCCCTGTTGACAATCACTCCATAAAGTTCTGAACTTTTAATTTCCTCTGGATAAGTTAAGATTTCATTCAAATATGTGTGTTTAAATTGGTGAATAAAAAGGTCTCGGGTTTATTATGGTGTTTGTGGACTTCCAAGAGCCTGGGAACTCTGGGAGGAGGCTTACCTGCTGCCGGGGTTTACTTCACAGAGCCCAGACCCCTTAATGACCCTAGAAACCACTGGAGGTCTCAAGGAGCATTAGTGTGTATTACATCTTTCAACATTAAGACATTTCAAAACCTATTCATTGAAAGTATAAAGATATAAACTCATTCCATCTTAACATAGAATATTTTTAAGAAAAATAACTTTTCCAAGCCAAGAATATCTACTGAGGAGAGTGGCGTTGTTTTACATTTATGCACATCTCTTTAGTGTCTTAGTTGAAGAATAAATTATTCAGTTAGACTGGGTTAGAGTTTGCATTCTGTCTGTGGTCATATGTGTGTTTGGTTGAAGTAGCCACACAGATATGTAGTTGGGAAAGAGACGAATGTCTTATTTTTTTTTATTTAAATTTAATTAACAGTATATTATTAGTTTCAGAGGTAGAGTTCAGTGATTCATCACTTGGATATAATACCCAATGCTCATTACATCGCATGCCCTCCTTAATGCCCATCACCCAGTTACCCCATTACTCCTCCACTTCCCCTCCAGAAGCCCTCAGTTTGTTTCCTATGATTAAGAGTCTCTTATGGTTTGTCTCCCTCCCTGATGAAAAGGAGGAATATTTTTAAATCCTTTTTGTAATCACTGTGGATGTTCTTTCTGACACTACTCTAAAACATGACAGACAATGGTTCCTTAATGGTTAATTGGAGAAAAAGCAAGTGCGGTCAAAACAGGTAAAGCCCCATCAAGGTCTGCACCTGAGGTAACAGGACTGCCTGGTTGGCAGGTTCTCTGTCAGTGTTAACATGCCATTGCAGGGAACTGGATGAACCGTACATGGATCTTTCTGTATGATTTTTGCAACTTCTTATGAGATTTAAACTTCTTGAAAATAAAAGTTATTTTTAAAAGGAAAATAATAGTTGCAGTGTGGACTCTGAAACTGTGTCAGTGTACTTTGTGTTCTGCTCTATTAAAGTTCACTGTCTGTGCTGCTTCCTGAGTGGGTCTGTTGCCCAGATAGAATTCTGTAGTATCATGTGGAAACAACACCTGTGCAGACGTTGACACCATACAGTATTCACTACCAGAAATCAGTCGTTACATTGCCAGCAGTCTCCTCAGAAAAGTCTTCCGGCATTGGACACTCACAGAGGCAGATGCAAGTTTTCCAAAACTCTCTAGCTTACAGCTTTAACTTATACAATGATTTGATATTTGTATGCAAAATGGTCACCACGACCAACTAGTTAACACCTATCACCACATAGTTAACGATTTTTTCTTGTGATAAGGACTTTTAAGACCTACTTTCTTTCAGATATATAATACAGCATCTTGAACTATCGTCACCATGCTACAGGTTATATTCCCAGGACTTAGTTTCTAACTGGAAGTTTAGAAATCACCCATTTCACTCACCCTCCACCCCTGCCTCTGGTGACTACCAGTCTGTTTTCTGTATCAACGAGCTTGGTTTTTTGTTGTTTAGATTCCACATATATGTGAGATCATACAGTATTTGTCTTTCTCTGTCTGACTTACTTCACTTAGCAGAATCCCCTCAGGATCCATCTGTGTTGTCACAATTGGCAAGATTTTCTTCTTTTTCGTGTCTGAGTGATTGTGTGTGTGAGTGTCTTATGTCGTGTTTCCTTTATCCATTCATCCGTCAGTGGACACTGAGCTTGTCTTCACATCTTGCTATTATAAATAATGCTGCTATGAATGCGGAGTTGCAGACATCTTTTTGAGTTACTGTTTTTGTTTCCTCAGGTAAATACCCGGAAGTGCAATTACTGTATCAGATGGCGGTTCTATTTTTAACTTTCTGAGGAATCTCCATATCATCTCCACAGTGGCCACACCGATTTACATTCCCACCAACAGTGCACAAGGGTTCCTTTCTCCACATCCTCAACACCATTATTTCTTGTCATTTTGATGGGAGAGTGTTTCTTAATATGCAGATATCTAATATTTACAAATATTTAAGATTTTTTATCACTTTCTAAAATTGTTTTTTCTAGTTATAGGACATCTTCAACTTAATGATCCATTCTGAAAATCCGTTGTTTCATGCTAAAACACTAACTGGAGATCTATTTTCATTATTTTAAATAGAAAACCATGAGACTGCAATTCATGTCATAACCAAGGACCCAGCCAGTTCCCTAAAGTGAAGCTACACATAGCAAAATGTCTACATGTAAGTACCACGCTATCACGTTAGGGAGTAAAATGCTTAAAACTCATTCCTGGCCACCGAATAGTTAATATGGTTATTAACTGGTGTCTTTTTCCCTAGCTTTTTAAAAGAGAAACTTAGAATCATTTTAAGTCATTTTTCCTCTCCAATATAAGCATTTAAAGCTATAAATTTCCCTTTTTTATTTTCACTATATTTATAAATTTTCATACGCTGCATTTTTTATTATCATTCAGTTTGAAATATTTCCTGCTTCACTTTTATGGCCTAGCAGTTGGCTTGTCCTGATGAACAGTCCATGTGCAATGGGGGAAAAAAGGATTCAGCAATTGTTTGATGTGATGTCCTATAACTATTAGGTCAAAGTATTTGTTGTCAACTAGACCTTCTACATCCTTACTGGTTTGTTTTCTACTTATTCTTTCCATTGCCAAGAAGAAAGCTAAAATTTCCAACTATAATTGTGGATTTATGTGTTTCTCTCCTAAATCTGTTAGTTTTTGCTTCATATATTTTGCGTTTCTATACACTAACAATAAGTAGCAAAAAGCTAAATTAAGAAAACAATTCCATTTCCAATTGCACCAAAATAAAATAAAATACCTACAAGTAAATTTAACCAGGGAGGTGAAAAACCACTATTCTAAGAACTATAAGACATTGATAAAGACAACACAAACAAATGGAAAGCTATACTATGCTCATGAATGAAAGTAATATTGTTAAAAATGTCCATATTCCACTCCCCCCCCAATTCTACAGATTTAGTGCAATTCCTAACAAAATACCAATTGTATTTTTCACAGAACTAGAACAAATATTCCTCAAATTTGTATAGGACCACAAAAGACCTTGAATAGCCAAAGCAATTTTTTTTGTCTTTGAGAGAACTGCTTTATTAATACAAAACACACAAGCTATTAAGTGCTAAGAAATTTAAATATGTAAGGCATAGATAGCAAACAGGTGGCAACTCAACATCCAAGGTCCACAGAACGCTTGGAAGACTGAAACAGATTAGACTCCCATGGTGGAGAGGGCATCTTCAGAGGTGAAGGGGGCCCCAGTTTTAACAGCTTTTCAAGTTCCCTCTCCTCATCAAGGATCATGAGAGGCACTCCAATCAAGGGTAGGTGTGCAATCTGGTGCTCTTCAGGCAGGTCAGAACTCTCAAAATCTAAAGGATTGAAGGGAAATAATTTTTCTATTTCTGGAAAGGTGTCATCCTAAGCAAGAATGGAGCTTTTTGCTTTGACAGTCTTCTCAGTCACCTTTTAGTCAGAGAAGGTTGGCTGCTTCTGACTGAGAGGCCCATTAGTCTTTACTGAATTTTCTGTGGCTCTGTTGACAGTTCCCAAAGACTTTGTGTCAACTCTAGCTAAGGCTGCTTGAGCATCAAACATTTTGCCTACACCTGGTATTGAAACCTGAGATCTCCCATCTAAAGCTTTGGCTGGAGGCCTAGACCCTGGCTTCACCCTGTCCTTGGGAGCCACAGGTGCCTGGTTCTCCATTTTCCTTATGAACAAAGATCAGAGTAGCCATTCTGGACTGGGTTGGGATTGACAGCCAAACTCATCCAAGACTTGGCCTAACCAAAGCAATTTTAAGGGAGGAGTGTGGGAGGTTGGGTAAGCCTGGTGATGGGTATTAAGGAGGGCACGTATTGCATGGACCACTAGGTGTGATGCATAAACAATAAACCTTGGAACACTGAAAAAACAAAGTTCAAAAAAAAAAAAGGAAAGCTGGAGGTATCTCAATCCCAGATTTCCAGATATATTATGAAGCTATAATTTAAAAAGTATGGTACTGGCACAGAAATAGACCTGTAGACCAATGGAATGGGATAGGCCAGAAACAAATTCAAGGTGGTTTTTTTTTTAAGATTTTTTGTTTATTTATTTGACAGAGATCACAAGTAGGCAGAGAGGCAGGCAGAGAGAAAGGAAGAAGCAGGTTCCCTGCCGAGCAGAGAGCCCGATGCGGGGCTCGGTCCCAGGACCCTGGGATCCTGACCTGAGCCAAAGGCAGAGGCTTTAACCCACTGAGCCACCCAGGCACCCCAAATTCAAGTTTATATGATCAATTAATCTATCACAAAGGAGGCAAGAATATACAATGGTGAAAAGATATCTGTTATCTCTTCAATAGATGGTGTTGGGAAAACCAGTGACATAGAGAAGAATGAAGCAGGACCACTTACTTACACCATACACAAAAATAAACCCAAAATGGATTAAAAACCTAGAGGTGAGACCTAAAACCATAAATCTCCCAGAGAAGAATATAGGCAGTAATTTCTTTATCAGCAGTAGTATCATTTCTCTGGATGTCTTCTCAGGCAAAAAAAAATAAAATAAAATAAAAAATAAAAAATAAACTATGGAGACTGTACCAAACTAAAAAGCTTTTGCACAGTGAAGGAAACCAACAACAAACAAAAAGGCAAGCTACTGAATGGGAGAAGATATTTGTAAATGATACATCTGCTAAGGGATTAGTATCCAAAATATATATAAAGAACTCCTACAACTCAATACCAAAAAAAAGATTCTACTTTATTATTTTTTAGAGATTTGTTATTTGGGGGGCGCCTGGGTGGCTCAGTGGGTTAAAGCCTCTGCCTTCGGCTCAAGTCATGATCCCAGGGTCCTGGGATCGAGCCCTGCAATGGGCTTTCTGCTCAGCAGGGAGCCTGCTTCCTCCTCTCTCTCTGCTTGCTTCTGTGCCTACTTGTGATTGCCATCTGTCAAATAAATAAATAAAATCTTTAAAAAAAAAAAAAGATTTGTTATTTGAGAGAGAGTGTGCGGGGCAGGGGAGGTGGGAATAGAGTTCAGATCCTGACATGGCTCAATCTCACGAGCCTGAGATCACAACCAGAACCAAAACCAAGAATTGGACACCTAACCCACTGTGTCACACAGGTGCCCCCCCAAAAAAAGATTTTAAAATGAGCAAACATTTTTGCAAAGCAGAAATACGGATGGCCAACAGACACATGCAAAAATGCTCAACATTGCTAATCACAGGGAAATGCAAATGAAAACCACAATAAAATGTCACCTCACACCAGTTGGAATGGTTAAACTAAAGACAAGAAATAGCAAGTGCTGGTGAGGATGTGGAGAAAAGAGAACTCTCATGTACTATTGCTGGAATTGATAACTGATGCAACCACTATGGAAAATATGGAGTTTCCTCAAAAAATTAAAAACAGAAATACCACACAATCCAGTAATTCCATTCCTGGGAATTTACCCAAAGAAACAAGAATCTAATCCAAAAAGTTATATGCACCCCTATGTTTATTACAGCATTATTTGCAATAGCCAATATATGGAAGCAACATAAATGTCCATTGGTAGATGAACGGATAAAGAAGATGTGGTATATATACACATTAGAATATTACTCAGCCATAAAAGAATGAAATTCTGTTTGTTGTTGTTTTGTTTTTTAGATTCCATGTGACTTCACTTACATGTGGAATCTAAAAAACAAAACAACAAAAACAGAAACAGACCCATAAACACAAAGAACAAACTGGTTGCCAGGGTGGGGTGTGTAGGGACAGGCCAAATAGGTAAAGGAGATTAAGAGTACAAACTTCCGGTTATAAAATAAATAAGTCAAAGGGATGAAAAATACAGCATAGTGAGTATAGTCAATAATATTATAATAACATTGCCTGGTGGCAAATGGTGACTACACTTATTGTGGTGAGCATTGCATGATGCATAAAAGTGTCGAATCACTATGTTGTACATCTGAAGCTAATATAATATTGTATGTCAACTATACTTTAATAATAAAATTTTTAAAAATATTTTTAAAACCTATTATTAGACACATGTACATTGATATTTGTTATGTCTTCCTGATACATTTACTTTATGTCAGTATGAAATCTACTTCTTCATCTCTGGTAATACTCTTTATCTTAAAGTCTTTTTTTTCTGATATCAATACTGCCACTTCAACTTTCTTTTGATCAATGTTTGTATATAACTTCTCCAGCCTTTTTATTTCAACCTACTATGTCTGTATTTTAAGTGTATTAAAGGCTCTTGTAAACTCAAAACTTAGGTCCTGTTCTTTTATCCATTCTAACAGTCTCTGCCTTTTAGTTGGAATATTTAGTCCCATTTACATTTAATGCAATTATTTGTAGTGTTGGGTTTAAACCTGTGACTTCTCTGTTTGTTTCACTTTTTGTCACTATTGTCATATGATTCTTTCTTGTCTTCTTTAGATAATACTTGTTAGCATTATGTTTTATTTTCCCATTGTCTTTTATTTAAAAAAATGACTGACATTATCTTTTAGAATAGTTTTAGAGATACAGAAAAATTCATTGGGAAGTACAAGGCGTTCTCATATTACAGTCCCCCCACACATAGTTTCTTTTATTAACATCTCGTATTAGTGAGGTACACTTGTTAAAATCGGTGAGCCGATGGTGATACATTATTATTAGCCAAAGCCTACAGTTTACGTTAAGGTTCACTCTTTGTCTTGAATATTTTATTAGTTCTGAGAAATGTATAATGATATGTATATACCATTATATTATTATATAGAATAATTTTACTGCCCTAAAAAATTCCCTCCACTCCACAGATTCATCCCTCCTTCCCCTGAACCCTTGGAAACCACTGATCTTTTTATTGTCTCCATAGTTTTTTCTTTTCCATAATGTCATACAGTTGGAATCATATAGTATATATGTAACCTTTTTTTTTTAAGATTTCATTTACCTATTTGAGAGAGAGAGCAGGAGCAGAGGGGAGGGGCAGAGAGAGAGGGAGAAGTAGTGCCCCTGTTGGGAGCCCAATGCAGGACTCAATTCCAGGACCCTGGGGTACTGACCTGAGCCAAAGGCAGACACTTAACCAACTGAGTCACCCAAGCACCCTGTATGTAGCCTTTTTAGACAGACTGGCTTCTTGCACTTAGCAATATGCATTTAGTTTCTCCGTATCTTCTCATGGTTTAGCTTGTTTTGGGGTTTTTTTTAGTTTTCTGTTTTGTTGTTTTGTTTTTTTAACAAAGATGATCCATGTACCAGGAGGATAAGATAACTACACATCTGTTTGCCTGGCACTGTCTTGGTTTTTCTTATTCATTCATTCATTCATTCACTCATTCATTCATTCATTTTTGAGAGACAGGGATGGGGGAGAGGCAGATGGAGAGGAAGAGAGAGAATCTTAAGCAGATGCCACACCCAGAGCAGAGCCCAGTGCAGATTTCTATCTCACAACCCTGAGATCATGACCTGAGCTGAAATCAAGAGTCAGGTGCTTAACTGACTGAGCAACCCAGATGCCCCTAGCTCATTTCTTTTTAGTACTGATTAATGTTCCATGGTCGGGAAGTACCACAGTTTATTTATCCAGTAACCTAATGAAAGAGCTCTTGGCTGCTTCCAAGTTTGGGCAATTATGAATAAAGCTGCTATAAACATCTGTGACTGGCCAGTGTCACTTAACAAGAATTCAGCCCCACTTCCTGCCCATGAAGATCTTGGGACACAATGTATAGCTACATGCGGGGACCTGAGAGGAGCAAGGGGAGATCTCCAATATTGACTTACAGAGACCCACAGGGCCCATGTCGGGAGGGGATGGGGACTTGGGTAGGGAGGCCCATATGAAAAGAAAACCTGGATTAATTGCCATGTTTGGACACATGGAGATAACGCTTTCACTTTTGTCAAAAGTTGGGGATGTATTGTCAGTTTCATAAAACATCAGTCAGTTGTTAATTTCAAGGAAAACAAAAAAGACACTGTCCTCATGGAACACTGTATAATTTACCTGTGGACAATGTCTATGATCTTAACAAAGTAGAATACTAATTTGGCAAAAAAAAGAAAAAAAAAAGCCAAAACCCTACAGGCAGTGTGGGGAGAAAAGTTTGTGTGTCAAGTTGGGGGTGTAAGTTCAATAGTAATAAATCAGTAATCATGCCCAAAATTGAAATAATTAGAATTTCAGTGTAAATCATTGTTTTCTATAAATACAGAGGCAATTACCAAAGAGAGTTGATGCTCATTGGGGTGGAAATATGGAGTAGGAGGGTGAAAAAATAGTACAACTGACTGAAACTAGATGCATTATTAGCTTGATCTAAAACTGAAAAATATATGAAAGTAATTGACCACAGTAACAGATGAATTTGGGGGGAAAATGACCATGTTCATGAGACAAAGACACTGATGGAACTCAGTACCCCTTTATATAAAAACAAAAACAATAACAACAAAAAACCTCTTAGCAGACTACAAATAGAAGAAAATACACTTAATGTATTAAAGGGTATCTACCAAGATCCCAGGTGAGCCCCATACTTAGTGACTTCAGTCCTGTCATCCCCACCTGTACTCAAGTTTATGTGGGAGATCTTAGGAAGAACACTTGGGCTAGAAAACATGCAGGGGGCTTGGAGAGCAAGAAGCAAAACCATCAATAGTCACAGATGATATTGGAAATAGACGAGTTATTAGAACCGAAAAGAAATGTTTGCAACATTGCTGGGGACAAGATCCAAACGCCAGGTCAGCAATTGTCTTTAAACCAAACAAGTAGAAAAGGTAGTTTTCAAACAGACAACATTGACAATAACCACAAAACTTGTTATGCATCTCAGGGATGATCTGAAAAAAGTCATGCAAAGTATTTCACAGAGAAAAATATTAAACTTTATTGACAGACATAAAGGAAGACCCAAATAAGTGAAGGGACAGACCTAGTCAAAGAAAGATGGTCGGGCTCACAATTGTCAAGGTGGCATTCCCCCTAAATTAACATACAGATCCAACACAGTTTTAGCCCACACCCCGGCAAGACTCTGTATGCCACATGACAGTCTCATCTGTGGAAAGGTCCAAGAACAACACAGAAGACTGAACAAGCAAATACAGATGCCTCCCTAGCAATAGCGGAAATGCAAGTGAGAACAGCGAGATACCATTTCCCCAAGAACAAGAAGCCAAAGCGAGGCAGGTGTGGAGGGATGGGGGCCAGGGTATTTCCTTCTGGGGGCCCTGTGACTCTAGGAACCTGTCTCCACACTGCACAGTGCAGAGTACCCGGCAGCCCCCAGCAGAGCTGAAATACACATGTCCCACTATCACACCTGGGTGTGGGACCCACAGAAACAAGAGGACAGGTGAAGGGTTTTCGCCACTGTGTGGATTATGAAAGTGGAAAAGGGAGTAATCCAGGAGTGTCTCCGTAGGGGAATGTTGAAGAAGTTGCGGTTTATCTACACAACAGCATGCAATACGTCAGTTTGAGTAAATACGCCAGAGGTACAGGGAGCACCACAAATCAATCTCAAAAATGTAATGCTGAGGGCAAAACAGCCTATTGCATGAAGATTAAACATAGTATGATACCATTATGTGAAGTTTAAAAACATGCAGAAACAGTACTGTATAAATGGTGGTGCATGGACACACACATTGTGGCAGAAGCAAAAAAATATCCCTGGGAATGACCTGAAACCAACTGGAGATGAGGGGTGGTCCAAAGGACGAGGAGGAAGCTCTGGCTGCTCCTGCCATACTTTATATACTTAAAAATAAAAGAGAGGGGCGCCTGGGTGGCTTAGTCGTTAAGCACGTGCCTTCACCTCAGGTCATGATCCTGGGGTCCTGGGATCCAGCCCCACATCAGGCTCCCTGCTCAGTGGGGAGCCTTCTTCTCCTCCTCTGCTTCTGCCCCTCCCCCTGCTTGTAAGCTCTCTCTCTCTCTCTCTTTCTCTCTCTGATAAATAAATAAAATCTTTTAAAAATAAATAAATAAAAATAAAAGAGAAATACAGATGATATATGGGGAATAACATTTTAGACTATTAAAATTTTAAAATTTGAGGGTTTTGTTTTGATGGCAATGCAAACTGAATCTAAGTGGTGGATACATGTGTTATTTCTATGCAATACTTCATGTTGAACATTTTCCCTAATCGAAATAAAAGAAGCCTGTACAAGAAGAGGCTGTTCTAAGACCAGCAGGCAGCCACTCTCCACATGCAGCTACTGAGCATTTGAAATGCAGCTGGTCCAAACTAAGATGTACTCTACGTGTAAAATACAAGCAGACTTCTGGACTTCGTGTGAAGAAAAAAGAAAAACCTGAATGTAAAATCTATTTACCCTCTAGTTCTCCCAAGAGCAAGCACCTGCACTTGAATCAGGGCAAGTGGCAGGTTAGGGAGTGTGCAGCACCGTCTGGAATTAGACATCTGGTCCAGCCAACAGTTGTTGAAGGAAACACTGATAAGCTGAGTTAGCAGAGTGCTGAGTTGAAGAGCTGGGAGATGGGTGTGTGCAGGACACGTAGACAAGATTCTGGGGTGGGTGAGGGGGTAGGGGTAGAGCCACTCAGCCAAGAAGGGAAGATGTTGAATTTGGGGGAAAGCTGAGTTTAGGGTCCTAAGGGACCCTGAAGGGAGTCGCAAACAGACCGTTGGCTGTAAGCACCCAGAGTCTGGAAGGACACAGAGATTGTCATGCTACCCATCCCATACCTGGGGTATGCTGCTTAGAAACAGATCCTTGGTCTTGCCTTGCATCTAGAACAAGGCAGGTGTCCCAGGCACCAGGAGAGACCGAGTTCAGGTCACAGCTTCCACACCAGCTCCACCCTGGGCAGAACTGAGTTCCTGAAGTCTGTTTTCCCACCTGTAAAGTCATCATTGCCAGGATTGAAGGGACAGAGAGCCTAAAGGGCCTGGCCCAGGCCGAGTGCTCCAGACAAGCTAGCCATTTATCAGGTGAGGCCCACACCACTGACAAAGATGATGGTTTATACTCCAGGTTCCCCTTGGAGCCCCAAGGGCTGGCCTGCGGTCTTCAGAAACCCTTGTTGGTAGGCAAGTGAGGATGAGGCCTCTGCCAGCTGATAGGACCTTCTTTCCCCAACCTCAGGAGTGGATGGTGTTGGGAGAGCAGTGAGGGAAGGCAGTGAGCTCATGGCTGGGGATGACTCCACCGTGGAGAACTGAAGTAATGATACAGGGAAAAATAACCCGAGTTACACCAAAAAGACAGGAGGGACTCTCATTGGCATGCCCACTGGGACAAGGGTAGGAATGCAGGGCAGACACTGTCCTGCAGGTGAATTCAAGGGAGGTCCCAGCAAAGGTGATGGCCCAGCTGAGCCAGGACAAGGGGACACAGGGTCAGGGGACTGGGGACAGGCATTCTCACAGAATGAGAAACCATGAACCAAGGCTGGAGCTGAGAGAGTAGGCAGAAAGAAAGCTCCTAAGGTGAATAAGACAGAGGCTGACCTAAGGTCCTGCAAATGCCCTGAGGTAGAGAGGCCTAGAGGAATCCCTGTCAGAGGGAGAAGGTCACTTTCCAAAATAGCCTGGGGTCCTGAAGCCTTTGTCTCCCAGCTGGACTGGCAGTCCCCCCAACCTTCCAGGCACTGAGGCTACTCCTGCCCCAACCCTGCATGAAGAGGAGAATGACATATGCCTGTCTGGATTTGCAAATTAATGTAGTTATTATGGCTGTTATCTCAAAATATTTGCAAATAAACCACATATAACTTATTTTCAGAAAGTTTTTTCCCCTTGGGCTATTAATTTTAGTGTTTCAGCTTTTTTTAGAATATTCATCTGGATGATCTATTCAGGTCTGTAAATACCCATGGTCTGATGAGGGCTCCAACAG
Source organism: Martes martes (assembly GCF_963455335.1). Classification (NCBI taxonomy): domain Eukaryota; kingdom Metazoa; phylum Chordata; class Mammalia; order Carnivora; family Mustelidae; genus Martes; species Martes martes. The sequence continues at coordinate 138,915,139 of NC_137889.1, forward strand.
CGTCATTCGCGCACAGCATGTCCCAGGCAAGGAGTGCCGATCCTCTGAGGTCCTCTGCAGTTAGGCCCGCACAGAAAGGCATAAATGTTTCCTGCAGGAAAGAATGAGCAAACCACAAACCTCAACTGAGCTTTGCCCTGAGCTCAGTATCGTCCCCCCAAAAGTTTGGTCCACCCAGAGCATGGCCTTATTTGCAGATCACATTGGATTAGAGTGGCACCTAAATCCAATGAGAATGTCCTTGTAAGACACAGAGGAGGGCACACGGGGACAGACGAGAAGGCCACGTGAAGATGGAGGCAGAGACTGGGACATCAAGGATTGCTAGCAGCCTCCAGAAGCTGGGAGAAAGGCTGGAATCTTCTTCCTCAGAACTTCCAGGAGGAGCCAACTCTGCCAGCACCTTGATCTCAGGCCACAGACTGTGAGCAAAGCCACCCAGTTTCTGTGCTTTGTGACAGAAGCCACAGGCGATGGATTCAAGCTCCAGGGTACCAGCCCCACACTTTGCTCGAGAGACACATCCTCCTTCCTCTCCTGCTCAGCACCACAGCTCCTTCCACTTTCCCACTGCACACCAAGGATCTGACTTGTGCCCCACTCTTTATTCATAGAGCCCTACCAGATAGGAGCCTCTGCTCAGGTTGTCCCCAGCTCCTGGTAGCTCACAGAGAGGGCCGAAAGGTCAGGCTGGGCCAGGCCCACCAGATTTTGCTTTTCTTCAGGAAAAGGGGAGTTCTTAAAGAGCAGTTTCTGAGTAGGATAGCATGATCTGACCTGTGTTCTAGGGAAATGTTGCAATGGGAGTGGAGAAACGGAAAAGGATTAGGCTGGTGCGTTAGAAAAAGGGTAAGCACCACCACATCTGGGGCCTGGGTGTTGAGAAAGGCAGGTGAGGTGGGCAACCCTCCTGGTGCCCTCAGCAAATCCAGGGCAGAGGGAGTGCAGGGTCAGAGCAGTCTCTACCCACCCACCTACCCATCCTGCACATTGCGGGTAGATCTGGCCACATCTGGCCACAGCCTTCAGGGCCAGGACAAGACCCGTGCAGAGATAAGCAGAAAAGGACTGCTGTGTGTTTAGAGGTGGGTGTTGTGCTTTAACACAGATTTTATTGATCCCAAAGTGACAAGACATTTTATTGACATTCTCTTGATAAATGGCAGATAAAAAGGCAAAACAGAGATCAGGGCTTCTCTAGATGAAACTCCCATGTATAAACAGATTCCCCTCTAAACATGGAGATTTTAAGACAACTGTTATAAACACAGCTCTGGGAACCACCAGGCTTTTTCCTGCCACCCCAGGAAGTCCTTAGAAAATTCAGATTGGGGACACAATGATTCATGAATACTCTTTTCCTAAGTTCATTTTTTTCCCCATTTTGTTGGCGTTTTGTTCCTGTCAGTCACCGTGTTAAAGAGTGGCAAACCAAGCAGATATTGGATCATCTGGAAAGTCAACCAGTTGGTATTAGACTGCTGCCTCCGTCTGATACAAGAAATGGGTACACAGGTATATAAAGTGTATACATATTTATATGCCAGAATTCACTTCTCTTAAGGTTTCTGTCATTTACTAACTTTCTTTCTTGATGAGAAGGCCATGCTTTGGGGCAGCAATAACCTGGAGGGTACCACAGGACAGCGTGGTAGGCAGGTAGCCCTTGCTCAGAGGGGGAGTTGAGCTGAAGGTGACCCCAGAGAGGTCAGCACCAATAAGCTGTGTCAAGTATCCATGCAACACAGACCCTCCTAAGCAGCGAGGAGCTCAGCTTGCCCCACACCACTGGCACCAAAGCCAGCACGGCTCACATGTGGCTTGCTGTGCTGTGCTGGCAGCTGGGTGAGGGCCCACCCCCACACTCCTCCCCCTGCATGTGACAGAGTGTGCAGAGCTCTGTGCAGCTCAGCACCCACCAGGCACCCTCCCAGGCATGCTCCCCATGAGCAAATCCCACCACACTGCAAGGTGGCGAGTCTGCAGCCAGGCTTCTCCAACTCAGACAGGCTGTACCTGGAGCCCTGGACACTCCCAGCAGGGCTGCTGCCTGGCCCTCAGACATGTCTCATGAGGCAGTGTGTGCCTCCTTGCATGCTTGTCTGTGAAGGTGTGTGCACACATGCGTCTGTGTGTCCGTGTGCACATGTCCTGTGTGTGCACATATCCACATGGGCTCACACATGCATTTGTGTTTCTGTGCCCTCATGTGTGCCTCTACTTGTGTGTGTGTTCATGCTGTGTGTGTGTGCCTGTTCAAGGCCTCTGGCCGTACTGTGCCATGACACCCACCAGGACTGAAATCTTTCATCGCCAGCTGCATGGTCTTCATCACAAACACTGTCTCACCGCTCTTTAAAATCGAATGATTGTTCAATTGAATTTCAGTCAAAAATCTAATTGTGTGGTTTGGATTTGTGTTGCCAAGGGCAGACCACCCCCTCTGACAAAGGAAAGACACCTGCGACCCTGGGAGGGCCTACTGATCAATCTAACTGATCAATCTAGGCAAACTCGCTTTGTTTGGTGGCTTCCTCATGTGTTGTCTTAGAGTACTCCCTTAAAGACAAACAACCTTTGTGTTGGAGACAATAACTTACAAACTCAGCAGTAAGCCACAGAGCAATCCTAAATGTGTTTGTTTCATCATGGTACTTCGTTGTAGTCATGAACTCGGTCTGGCCGCCAATAGGCCAGCCAGCGGTTCATTATTATTCTCAGAAGCAGAGAAAGACCCATTCTAAGAAAGTTCCAGGGACTGGCTTTATTTTCTAAGGAGCATTAAGGAATCAATTTTTAAAAACTAAAACTCATAGGAAGTAGGATGGACGGGCCTGAGAGGTGAGTGCCGTGAGGCAGGTGCCTGTCCAGGAGTGGGAGTGGCCCAAGGAAGTCAGTTCTAATTCAAAGGAAGCTCAGTAGCTTCATAATTCCCTGCCCATTTCCCTGAGTACTGATCTTTGGAACAATGTAAGTTTAGGGAGACTTGATTTTATTTCCCCTAATAAACTCTGAAAAAAAAATCCTGGTATCCCACATCATTTTATCAGCCTCTATAAAGTGGAGTTAACAATGTATGTGGAGTTAGAAAGACTCGCACCTTGAAATCTCTCGTCTAGTCTGTTGGTCACATAGAAGTTCGCCAGGAGAAATGCAGCTGTCAGCGCACCCCCAGGTGCTCCCTGCTGCCCCAGCCAGATGACCACACAGATGGCGCGAAACTCTGGCCACCTCCTGCACTGGACCCACCCACCTCACCCCCTTTCTGCCTTCTGTTCTAGCCCAAGAAATGTCTGAAACTTTAGAGAGGCCACTGATTCTGATTGCAAATCTGAAAGATTCATAAGGCATATAACGTTTTAAGCTATACAAATTCTGTTAAGATGGAACATTTCAGAAAACCAGAAGGATACTGGGAGGTCTGACATCTTATGTCCTTGCTGTTTGCTTTCTTGGGGTGGTGCCTGCCCAGTGGCCTTCCCACCCTGTGCCCACCAATCTGGGGTACACTGGCCTAGCAACCTCTGCTGTGTAAGTTCTGGGGGGTCAGCCTGGCAGCTGTCTATGAGAGTTCTGTTCCAGGAGTGGGGCGCATCCCTGCTCAGGAAGCAGGAAACATCTGGCAATTCCTTCTTGATTTGACTTAGGTAGATTGGAGAAAGTATCTTAAAAGCCACTTTTGCTGCCATGTATCATATTTTCTGGGTAAGGTTAATGGCCAGTGAGCTGGTGATGCAGAGGCATGAGAGGGACCAGGCTATGAGGACCAGCAGTTGGACTAGCTGGGCTATGCCCTCAACCTGGCTGAACCCAGAGGCTGAATATGGGCCAATAGCTGAAGAGAACTGTGGATGAGAACCCACTAAATTGGCTGTGAATCATCCTCTTTCCTCAAGCGGCATCAGCATAACAAGGAGGAAACATTGGCCTGTTGCCTCTGATCAGATCCCCCATGTTACACAGGAATTGCCCGAGCATCAGTGTGATGGGTTTGCCACCCCCACGGATCACGTGCTAACTGGTGACAGGACTCCACTCCTCTTCCTGGACATGGGACCTCTGCTCTCTAATAGCCTCCACTGCAGCTGGGATGGGGCTTTGGTTGTCTAGGTTAGGGAACTTGGGGTTTGTGCAAGATACCTGGGAGCTAAGAAGTCTCATCTCAGAGCCTGGACCTGGAAACTCCACCTCCAGCCCTAAAACTGGCTACATTGCCACAATTAGAAGTGAACCCCTATACACTAGAAAGATGTTACACGTGATTCACTTAGCTTTTCTCACCTAGAGTGTTTTGTGTGGTGCTCACCCCTGGCAGAGCACTGGATGTGCCCACACCTCCCTTTGCAGGCCAGGGTGGGGCTCTGCTCCAAGCACCTTGAGAATTACAGTCATTCCTGTCTGGCTATTCAGGCCAGGGTGGGGCTCTGCTCCAAGCACCTTGAGAATTACCGTCATTCCTGTCTGGCTCCACAAATCCAGCACATGCAATAGAACTACCTTTTGCCCCCAAGACTCTGAGCCAGCCTGGCTCCCAGCCAGCCCACCAGACCGGATGGAAACACATTTTGCTGTCACCTAGAACGCATTTCAATATGTGTGTAAGTATGCACACACGTGTATATATATCCTAAGGATATAGAAGTATGACCTTCACATCAATTAAGGCTATTTAAGGGGTGTATTTTAAATGAAATACTATAATATGCAAAATTACCAGATTAATGAATTAATTAACAGGAAAATAATCTTTGCCAGAAAAACGATGACTGTAATTTTCCAAAATAGGATCGGATTGTTCATATATATTAACCAAAAGTAAGCCCAGCTTTGCAGTAGAAACCCCACTGCCAGTCTGAAAGTTAGCTTTAGGAAGGGGTTGGTTGGATGGAGTCAACCACCAGCAGAATACAGCTGTTCAAATTCAACGCTTGACCAAATTCAACCATTTGCCCCAAACTGATTTGTGTGTCGACGCCCCCTAACTCCAATTTGATGAATATCTCAATAACATAGCAATTAATTTAATAAAGGAACTAACCAATTTTAAATTGCAATAAATTTACCAAACATTTTCACTGTTTATGGAGAGCTTTACAGTAAGAAAGTATCAACAAAAGCAGGCACATCCGTGTACAAAGTGTTGCCGCTGGGTGCTGTTTCGCTTCGGCCACCCCTAAAGTACCCGCTGCTGTTTCTGTCCTCTCAGCGTGGGTCCTTCCTCCCGCGAAATCACCCTCGCTCTCTGAGCTCTCTCACCCTGAACCGGACTTGCCAAAGAGAAGTGCGATGGGGGCGAGGCAACCCCAAGACATTTATTGTAAACTTTAAAATGGAATCCGGATACGAACAGACACAGAAAAGAAGAGAAACCTCCCAGACACAGAAATGGTGATAGTGAAGGACCAGTCTCGCGGCGAGGAGCCCTCAGCGACGCGAGGCCAGTCCGCCCCTGAAGGTGCCACGCCACGCCAGCCCTGGTCCCTCGCTGCGGCGGCCGGGCGGGGAGGCGTGCGCGGGCTCGAGCGCGGTCTGTCTGGGGTGGGCCCGGGCACTCAGCAGGCCGGGCTTGGCTCCCACGGGCGCCCCGCCTCGCAGGGTGGCCGGCAGCAGTAGGGGTAGGAGGCGTTGAGGTCGGGGTCCGAGGGCGCGTACCCCGGCAGCTCCACCGACGGGTGCCCCCCGCAGCACACCTCCACACCCGCCTCGTCGAACGCGTGGAAGACGCCCACGTTGATGTAGGAGACGGCGTGGTGCGCCGCGAAGCCCGCGCAGTCCCCCGGGGGGGTGAAGTCCGACTCCTCCGGGGACAGGATGGAAGCCTCGCTCGGCCGCGGCTGCAGCCGCCGGCCTCGCCGGCCCCGCCGGCCCCGCCGCGCCCGGGAGGCTGGCGGCTGCGCGCGGAGCCCGGGGCCGCCGCGGGGCCGCGCCAGGGCCCGGCCTCCCCTCCGCCGGCCGCGCCGGCCACGCCGAGCCTGCGACGACCTGTAGTTCTTGACCAGCAGGAGGCTGAGCAGGCCCAGGAGGCACTCGAGCGAGTTGAAGACGGTGGAAAGCACCAGGCCACGCTGGTAGTCCTTCAGCTGGCGGCACTTGGCGGACGTGGCGCTGTCCAGGGTGCTGCGGGAGCGCTGCGCGCCGGGGGCCGGGCCGGGGGCGGCAGCCGCGGCGCCCGGAGCCGGGCCAGGGGCCGCGGCCGGCGCGCGGGGCGGCAGACAGTAGTGGGAGTACTTGCGTTCCACTAGGGACACGGTGTCGCCGTCGATCACGGCGCCCGCGAAGGCGCTGAGGACCCCGAGCATGAAGACGAGAACGCCGAGCAGGAGCAGGTTCTGGCTGTTCACTGGTCCTGAGGGCCCGGCTGCGGCCCCCGGCTCTCCCGGCGCGGCCTCTGGAGCCCCTGCCGGGGCCGCGGGGACCCCAAGCCCCGGGCCCGGCCCTGGCCCCGCGAGGGGCGCGTCCCGGGGCCCGCAGCAGAGCAGGGCGGCGCCGAGCAGCGAGAGGCCGGCGGCCAGCAGCAGCCCCGAGTAGAAGGCGCCGGCGGCCGCCCCCAGCCGGAACGGCTCCCCGCGCAGCTCCGAGCCCAGCGAGAAGCACTTGAGGCCGACGGCGGCGGCGCTGAGCGCGCAGGCGAGCAGGAGGCAGGAGGAGAGCGCGGCGCAGGCCCCGCGGACGCTCCACTTCATCCTCCGCGCCCGAGCCGGCCCGCACCCCGCGCGCCCGCCGCCGCCCGCCGCCGCCCCCGCCGCCTGCGCCTCCTCCCGGCGCCGCGCGGCCGGACCGCCGGCCTCCTCCTCATCCTCCCGCGTCCTCTCTGGCCCGCGCCGCCGCCGCCGGAGTCCGCATCCTCCGCCTCGCGCCGCCGCCGCGGCCCCGCGCCGGGAACCGATGCGGCGCGGAGGACCGCAGGGCGCGCGCGCCCCCTCCCCAGCCCGCGGCGCCCCTCCCTGGACGCTCCACTCCCCCCACCCCACCCGCGGCCCCGTGAGCCTGGCCCAGGCGCCGCCCTCCTCCGCCCCCCCAGCCCCCGCAGCCCCTAGGACGCCCCTCTGCCGCCTCCCCAAGGAGAAGTGCCCCCCCCCGTCTCTTCGCCTTCCTCCCACTATCTTGGCCGCTTTGGGAACACCACCCCCCACCCCAAGGCTCTCTCCCCTCCCCCCGGACCCCCCCCCCGGGGTCCAGACCCCAGTACCTCCCACCTCTTGTGCCCCTAGGTCTGCACTTCCCCGGCGACCAGGTTCCACGCCCACCGGCCTGCCAGCGGCCTGGACGCCAGAGGAAGTTAGCTTGGGGTGCAGGGAGGAGGGGAAGAGGGGAACCCGGTGCCGTCAGGGTATGAGGGAAAGCCTGGGTACAGGAGAGGGGGAGGGGACCAGTCTGCAGGAAAGAGGAAGGAGAAGGACCCAAGAAGGGAGAGCCCAGGTGGGGAGGAGGTTTGGGTGGGGGGACGGGAGATGGGAGCCCAGAGAAGGGGTGAGCCTGGATGCTGAGGAGGATGGGTGCGGGAGTCTGGATGCCAGGGAGGGGAGGGTGAAGGAGATCAGGTGCTGGGACCCTCCAGCGCAGCCTGGGAATCGCCAGCTCCTGTGGAAGGGGGTGGTGGGGAGGTGGGTAGAGGTGCTGCCCAGCTGGAGGTGAAGCCTCCGACAGAACCTTGGATGAATCTCATTTGGACATGCGGAATTTTCCTCAGGCTCGGGTGCGTGTGAGTTAATTCATCAGAAGGCGATTCACGGCCTGAGTGCAACGGTGGGGGGGGCGAGGGGGTGGGCAGTAAAGAGCCTCTTTCTGACCATCCGAACTCAAGGTGGGTGAAGGAAGGCGTGTGGGACGAGCGAGATGGCCTTCCCCCAGGTCTCTCTGGGCCCTCCATCTTCCTCCTGAAAGGTGCCCTGGGATGGGACGTCTCCGGAAGGCCCTCCGAGGTCCCATCAGGCCGAGTGGCTGGGCCTGCGCCTGCGGTTCCTTCCACACCGTCTCTGCTGCTGCAGCAGCAAGGCCTGGGGAGCCCATGACTCACTCTGCTGGCTAACTGCAGCGTTAAATAACTTTGCGTTGCATCCAGGAGAGGCAGGCGTGGCTGCAGCTAGGGAAAGAACTGGGGGCGCTGGGGGAGCAGGGGAGATGCAGGGTGCTTTGGAACACACCTCTGTTCCTGCCACCTACTTAGCAAGTTCTGGCCTACAGAGACATCCCCCTGAGCTCACAGTTTCATGCCCCTTCCTGTGAGGAGAGCGTGACCATTGGTGCCCCGTGAGTTCCCCTGCACAAGCCCCCAGAGGTTCCTTGTTCCTGGAGAAAGCCACACCCACATTCTCAAGGCAGCCCGCGTGCAAGAGCCCCTCGCCCACATTTCACGGAAACCATCTGCCCAGTAAATGTAATATGAAGGCCCTTCATGTGGCTCTCTGGACATTTGCGTGGGATTGACTCGAAATGCGATAGCTGTGAGGAGGAGCAGGTTTCACTGTATTTTTAGCAGGCAGTGCAGATTTTAGAACATCAGCTGAACCTCCTCGTTCTGTCCTGCTCCTCATGCAGGATGACTTGCCAGAAAAGTGGGAATAGTGAGCCTTCTTTCACATTTATGGTGTATAGGTTTTAAAAGGACAGTGTGTAAATCAGCTTGTATAATAATCGTGGCACCCACGCGCGTGAGCGGAGTTGCCATGAGCTTACTTCCAATGATTATTCCGGTTTCCAGGGAGACGAGGTTTGCAGCCACCTCCGTGGAGAAGGATGGAGCAGTCTCTCCATTCCTCGTGCATGCCACGGCAGCCAGATTGATTAGGCTTTGGGGGCGGAAGTGAACTGACATTAGCTCTTCCTCCGCCCCGCCCTGATCCTCCGAAGGAGGCTGGAGGCTGGAGGCTGGAGTCCTCTCACCGGGCGGGAATGGGGGCGGGGCATGGGAGGTGGGGCTGCACTGGAAGGGGCTTTGTGGTAGCTACTGTGAAGGTCAGAGGCTTGGGACTTTTTTGAGATCTGGCCTCCTCTCTCCTTGAGTACCCCCCACACCCATCAACCCTTGGCTATACACTTTCATTCCCCTGACCACCTCTGTTCCTTAAACTCATCATGCCTCTTCCTGCCACAGGGCCTTTGCATATGCTATTCCCTCTTTCTGCTGTATGTCTCCCTTGCCACATCCTCACCTGGCTTCTGCTGTCTCATTTCTTAGATCTTAGCTTCACCTCACTAACTTTTGTTGGGTGCCTGCTGTCTTCCAAACACTGTAGAGTGTTTTGCACAGGTTTTCTTATTTAATCCTTGCAACAAACCCTGAGTCAAGTGGCCCTATTACTCTCATAGAGGCTTTCCATGAATAAGTCAGTGACTTGTGGAGTCAGGATTCAAACCCAGCCTCTGTGCACAGCCTCCCTACCCCTTCACCTCCCTCTGCCCCCACTAACCTCCCTCTCTGCTTCCCCTCCTCCCTGTCTCCCCACCTCCCTGCCCCCCCCAGCAGAGGGTTCCCCATAACAGGTAGGAACTCCTGGTGGTCTAAACGTCTGTCTTTCCCATCATGGTTGCTCAGTGCAGGCAGAGTCTATGTCCATCTTGTCTCCCTGCTTCTCCCCATCAGGATTCAGTCCTGCTCTGGCTGTGTGGAATGAGTGAATGAGCGAATGAATGAGCAGTGGTCAGCTGCTAACCTTGTGTCATTCTGTCCTGTGACAGAATCTAAACATCTGTTTGGTTCTGCTCACTGGGAGAACAGGCCAGGCCAGCAGGCAGAAGAGGCATCCACCTCTGTGTTGAGGTTAAGGAAGGCTCTCTAGGAGGGAGCCACGAGGGAGGTGGGAGCAGGCAGCAGGAGGAAAAGCTGAGGAGGGAGCTGGGAACTCCTGGACCTCCAGAAACCTTGGGGCCAGAGAGCAGGTGACGTGTCATGAAGGGTCTTGAGCCGTGCCAGTTTGGAATTCATCTTGAGGTTGGGGAGACCCTAGATGGGCAAGTGGATGCTATGGTGCGTGTTTTGGAGGAGCACTACCCAGGGTTCAGTCCAAGACTGGGTTGAGGAGATGAAGGCATGTGGGAGTGGTGGGAGCATTTGGGGCACAGATGGAAGGGTCCTGCCCCATCATGGTGCTCATTGTAAGATGCTCATTGCAAGTGCTATTTGCTGTCTAGCACTGAGCAGATAGTCACCTATCTTCCCCTCTGTCTGTAGGAAGGAGGGCCAGCAGTCTGTGGTCCCTGTGTTGTTGTGTTTTTTTTAAGATTTTATTTATTTATTTGAAAGAAGGAGCATGAGCAGAGCAGGGGGAGGGGCAGAGGGAGGGGGAGAAGCAAACTCCCCACTGAGCAGGACTCTGAGATCATGACCTGAGCTGAAGGCAGACACTTAACCAACTGAGCCACCCAGGTGCCCCTGTGGTCTCTGTTATACAGAGCTTCCTTTTAGGGTGACCCCATAACTATCCCTCTCTCAGGGGAAGGGCCTCTCTGCACCTGAAGTGGTTTCTGACATCTATAAACAGGGGTGTGAATTGGAATGACCCACGTACATTTTGAAAACTGATTCTATTGCTTTCTGGTGGAATCCTTTCCCCTAACCCCTGCCAGACTCAACTGTGAAGCCCCTTCCCTCCCAGCCATGCAGCATAGCCAGAGGGGCCCCCGGGAGGGAGTAGCTGTGGTCTACAGTGGGGTGATTTGGGGCACTCAGAGGTCAGGCAAGGGACCCACTCTGGAAAGAAGCAACACCCCAGTGAACAATGACTTCAGACCCGTTGTTGGGGCAGAAGGAGTGATTCTAAACCTCACAGAGCCTACCAGAGACCCATCACAGGGACCAGCGTAGCCCCTCCAAGTGGGACACATCACTGCCTGAGTCTAAAGACAGGGAACCAGAGCCCAGAGATGGTGACTCAAACCGTCATGTGTTGTTGTTGTTGCTGTTTTCTGATTACAACAGTTATCATACTTCAAGCGAAGAATATTTTTCCTATCAGCTTTAAATTTCATTTTAATATTTACATGTTTATTAGCATTTGAAATCCAGTCTCCTAGAGAATTGACTTGAGTTAATTTGATTGATTCTAATTATTTTTTTCTAATTTATCATTTAACTTTTTGGTATTTTTATCCTTTATCTTTTTAACTGGCTAAATAGTCAAATTTTTCTCTTATTAATTCTCAGCCCCCATTTTCCAGGAGCAATCAATATGGATCTTCACTTACCGATGTGGTTTGTGCATTTCCGTACCAGCTCTGCATAGGGGATGGACAATCTGAAGAATCACTCTCACAAAACCAGAGCCAGTGAGCTCTGCAAGATGCAAGAATGCACCTTCATTATTATTTCAAGTGCTTTTGTCTTGTGAGATATAATAGATCCACAGAAAAAGTCCGTAAAATACACATGTAACAGCCTAATGACTTATAAGTGAGCATCTAGATACTTGCTGCCAAGTGAAGGACCAATATGGCAGGACCTGAGTACATAGCAGGTCCCTCCCCAGTCACTGCACCCCTCCCGGAAAGGCTCTGCCAACTTCATGTGAAACCACCTCCTTGTGTTCACTTAGACTTCTATCACCTGGCATGCACCCCTAAGTATTTTAGCTTGGCTTTGTGTGGTTTTTGAACTCTTATAAGTGGAATTATAGAACATGATTGTTGTATGTCTGCTTTCCTTCATCCAACTTGATATCTGTAAAATTTATGCCTGTCGATTTAGGTGTAGCTTGTTCACTTTCATTACCGGATACTAAGCCATTATAAGAATATGCCACAATGTATTTATCCATCTTACTGATGATTTGATTTGATGGTTTATAGTTTAAATGACTAAAGCTGTTGTGAACTTCTTTGTGTGTGTGTACTGATGTACACGCTTTGGCGTGCATTTTGTCAGATCATGAGGAATATATCTGTTCAGATTTTCGCACTCTTTTTTACTGAGACACAATTGACAGGTGATTAGCAATCACTAATTTCCAAGCGTACAACTGCACACAGTGGTGATAATAGGGCTGTTCCACTCTGCACAAAGCCCCTTGTGTCAGTCTGCCTCTCCTCACTCCAGCTCCCACGCCCCTGCTCATCTGCCTTCTGGGCTAGAGTTTAAGGATAAGATTTCATATACCTAGAATCATAAAATATATATTCTTTTATGACTGCTTCTTGCATTTAGCATAATTCTTTATTTTTATCCATTCATACATATTGCTGAGCCCAATTCCACCAAAATTTGTTTACCCATCCACAAATTGGAGGATATTACAGCTTTTTCCACTTGAAGTTATTATGAATAAAACTGCTATTAAGATCCATGTACAAGTCTTTTGTAAACATATATTTTTTTGTTTTTTTTCTTAAGATTTTATTTATTTATTTGACAGATATCACAAGCAGGCAGAGAGACAGGCAGAGAGAGAGGGGGGAAGCAGGCACCCTGCTGAGCAGAGAGCCCGATGCCGATGCCGGGCTCAATCCCAGGACCCTGGGATCATGACCTGAGCTGAAAGCAGAGGCTTTAACCCACTGAGCCACCTAGGTGCCCCTAAACATATGTTTTAATGTCTCTTGGGTATATACCTAGGAGTGGGATTGCTAGGTTCTACAATAAGTTTGTATTTAACTTTATAAGAAACTGACAAACTCTTTTCCAGAGTGACTGTGCCACTGTGTGCTCCCCACCGCCTTGTATGACAGTTCCACACCCTCACCAGACCTTGGGGCTGTCTGCAATCTTCCTTCCAATGTTGACCATGCTGGTGGGTCTGCAGTGGTATCTCACTGCAGTTTTAATTTGCATTACTCTGGTGACTAATGATGGTGAACCTCCAACATTTCTTCTTTGGCAAAGTATCTGCTCCTAAGAGCTCATAAGAAGTTAATAAGTTATGGCCTTTTGTTTATCTTCTTTCACAAAATATCTTTCTAAATCTTCTCCAATTTTTAACAATTGGGCTGTTTTCATGTAATTGAGATGTACGAGCTCTTTATACATTCCAGACACAAGTTCTTCACCAGGCACTTGTACAAATATTCTCCCTGTCTTGGACTTGTCTTTCAATCTGCTCGTCAGTACCTTGTAAAAAGCAAAAATTTTCCATTTTGTTGGAGTCTGATTTATTACTTTTTTCTTTGTGAGTTTTGTGTCCTGTCTAGGGAACATTTGCTTAAACCAAGGCTACAAATATTTTCTTTTATGTCTTTCAAGAGTTTTACAGTTTTAGCCCTTACATGTAAGTGTCTGATCCACTTTGAGTTAATTTTTGTGTATGGTGTGACGTAACAACCAAGGCTGTTATTGTTGAAGATGATGTCCAACTGTTCCAGTATCATTTGCTGAAAATACTCACATTTCCCATTAAACTACCTTGGCACTTTTATTGAAAATCAATTGTTTGTAAAAATGCAAGTCTATTTCTACATTCCCAATGCTGTCCCATTGAGCTATATGTCTGTCCTATGCCAATACTATACTGTATTTACTACTGTAGCCCTCTAGTAAATTTTGAAATCTGGCAGAATAAGTCCTCCAAATTTGTTCTTTTACAAAATCATTTTGACCACTCTAGATCCTTTGATCTTCCATATAAATTTTAGAATCACTTTGTCAGTTTCTACCCAAAAATGTCTATCAGACTTTTGATTGGGGTCATATTGAACCTATAGATTACTTTGGGTAGAAATGATTTGTTAGCAATATTAAATTTTCTAATCCGTGAATGTGATTTGTCTCTACATTTATGTCTTTATTAATTTCTCTGAATATTTTATAATTTTTCAGTATATAGGCCTTGTACACATTTTGCTAAACTTACCTGTAAGTATTTCATATAGTTAATACTTTTATAAATGCTACTTTAAATAATATTTTATTGTCCAATTGTTCTGTTAGTAGTATATGGAGATACAATTGATTACTTAAACTCTACCACCTTGTTAAGTCCACTTATTAGTTCTAACAGCTAGGGTTTTGTTTGTTTGTTTGTTTGTTTGTTTGTTTGTTTTTGAGAGAGAATGAGAGACAGAGCATGACAGGGGGAGGGGCAGAGGGACAAAGAGAACCTCAAGTAGGCTCCACACTTAGTGCAGAGCCCAATAAGGGGCTCAACGTAGGGCTCGATCCCATGACCCTGAAGTCATGACCTCAGCAAAATCAAGAGTTGGTCAATTAACCAACTGAATCACCCAGGCCCCTTCTAACATCCATTTTTGTAGGTTCCTTAAGATTTTCCACATAGACAACATGTCATAAGTAAGTAGAAACGGCTCAATGCTTCCCTTCTCCCTTGCATGCCTTTTATCTCTTTTCTCTGCTAGGGTGCACCTGCTTGGCCCTCACGCAGAGCAGAGGTGGTAAGAGTAATATCCTTGCCTTGCCCCTGATCTCATGGGAAATCATTTGGTCCTTCAACCTTCAGTCTGATGTAAGCCATAGGCTTTTGTAGATAACTTTTCCCCAGTTAAAATCTAGTTCTGTGTTCTGAGAGTTTTTATCATGAATAGGTGATGAATTTTTTCAAACGTCTTTTTTGTTGTCATAATCTATTATCCTTTTTACACGTAGGTGGATACACATATCCTTTTTACATATCATTTTACCGAAGTTTTTAGGCCTGTGTTAATTAGGAGTATTACTTATAGTTTTCATTCTTGTGATGTTTTTGTCTTGTTTTAGTGTCAGAGTGATGCTGACTTCATAAATGAGTTGGGAAATGCTCTCTGATTTCCTCTTTTCTGTAAAGGTTTGTATAAAATTAATATTATTTCCTGCTTATTATTTCTTACTTAGGAAATCACTTCCTTAAGTGTTTGGTAGAATTCACTTGTGAAACCATTGTGAAAGTTTTCTTTCTGGGATGATTTTACCTATAAATTCAAATACATTCAAAAAATTTGAAAACAGTTTTGGAGATATTTGGGTTAAAAGAGTTTTTAATGAATGCTAATAGTTTGTGTCTTTCAAGGAATTTGTCTATTACATTTATGTTTTTAGATTTGTGGGCATAAAGTTGTCCACAATATAAGTGGTTAACTTATAAGTTGGTTTTTCTTTTTCAGTCTGTTAATGTGGCACATGACATTCCTTGAGTTTCAATATTAAACCAACCTTGCATTCCTGATATAAATCCCACTTAGTCATTGTCAAGCACGTAGCATCTTCTGCCTGTTATCAGGAGGAGAAACACAAAGATTTCTGCCCTCTACATCTTGGTGTTAGAGCCACCAAACACACACACACACACACACACACACACACACACACCCCACACCACAGTCAAGCACTGAAGGGAACAAGCTCCTCACACTAGAAGTCACAGACCAAGATCAGCGTTAGTGGTGAATGTTAGTCTCCCATGGCCAGTAGATCCTTCCCAGTGGCGGATGCATGGCCATTAGCCTGCATGCACCCCTTTCATGCTGCAGCGGAAAACTCCAGCCCTCACCGCATGGACGGGGCATAGCAGTGGGCTTGGTCAGATGCCAAATGGTGTACACACTTCAGCAGAACAAAGGAGCACACACTGAAGCTGAAAAAGAAAGATATTCCCACACAAGGTGATAAGCCCAACAGACTGTGAGTTTTTGTTTGTTTGTTTGTTTGTTTACCTTTGGTTTAGTGACTTAAAATAACAATGCGTGAATCAAATCTCTTAATTTGAACTTGAATTTATTTTAAAAAGTTCAATAAATCTTAAAGAATAAAATGTTGAAAAAATTTAATTCTTTAGCATCTATAGGATCTGTAGTGAAATTCCTTATTTCATTGCTGATATTAGTAATTTGTGTGATTTTCTTGATCAACTTGACTAGAGGTTCATCAATATTTCTGGTCATTTCAAAAAAACTAGTGTTCAGTTTCATTATTTTCTTTTTGTTTGCTTTATATTTCATTGATTTCTCCTCTTCCATTAGTATCTTTTTTCCTGCTTACTTTGTCTTTTTTTTTATTGTGTTATGTTTGTCACAATACAATACATTACTTTGTCTTTAGTTTATTCTTTTTCTAGTTCTGATTTGAGACCTTTCTTCTTTTCTTATATAATCATTTAATGCTATAAATTTTCCTTTAAACATTGCTTAGTAGCTTAAAATAACAAGTGAATTGAGCTTGAATTCATAAAAGAAATTTTCACTTTTTCTTTATACTCCCCCACAACTTTTTTAAGGTGCTACCTGATGGAAAATACTAAATGGGAGTCCTCAAACTTGAAAAGAGTTGGAAGGACAGATGGATGGTGGATGGATCGATGGTTGAGGGATGCAGGATGGAGGAGAGATGTGGGATGGATAAATAGGTTGGATGGATGGATAAAGTAAGATACAAGAGACGCCTTGAATGGACCAATGATGATAATGACTCATGAACCAGGGAAGAGGATTAACTCAATTCTGCATCTGCTAAAAAAAAAAAGTTAGCTTCTTGCATTATGCTGAGGTAGTAAACAGCCTCAGATGAGCATGGTTTACAACAAACAAAGTACCCTCATTCACATCACATGGTTGTTGGACAGCTGTGGTATGTCCTCTTCATTATGGGACCTCAAATAGGGAAACAGCCCCTTTGGGGGTGAGGTGTTTTTATGGAAAAAGGACAAAAGGCAACGGTGGACCTATCCTATGGCTGTTTAGAAGTAACATTTTCACTTCCTCCCATATTACCAAAGCCACAGGTCAGTTGCTTAAGGTCAGTTGCAGGGATGGAGGGGATGGATCTCAATTCTGTTACTAGAATGTTGGCCACAGCTTTATAACTCCAGCTGGGCAGTAGTGTTTTATCCCAACTCCAGGCCCTGAAGCCACCTTCCTTGCAGCTACAGTTTCTTCTGGGCAGACCGATCCTTTGAGCCAGACTATTCTATCACAGGGCTTTTAAGTCTTCCTCTTTGTCCTTGGCTCTATGATCATTACTTGAGTTTTTCTGTCTCAGTCCACTACAATCACACACCTCTCCTGAACTGAGGACCCTCTCCCTTATTACTCGTTTTCTAATGCATTCCGTCTGTCTCTTCACTCTCACTTCCTGTGGTGAGTCCCACACCAAGATTCCAGGCTTCGGCCATGCCAATCTTCTTGGCTGGCTGAGAAATGGGATGAAGAGGGAAACCAAATCCACAGTACACTCCAGTCCCCATTGCTGTCAGCAGTCCTTTACTCAAAGCCTGCCCCAGCAGGTGCCATTGGGTGTTTGTAGGGCCCAATTTTTGTTCAGACATCCATCTTCTTCCAAATAGCCCAGATGGCTCAGGGACAATGACCCTCCTGTTAGTTTGTGACCTCCTTGGGAGCTTCTCAGGTGAAATCTGAAACAGGTCTCCAGGCAGAAAGGGCAGGGAGAGACGGAAGAAAGAGGCAGTCTCCTTTGGGTTGGCAAATGGCAGGTTTAAGAAGCAGGGAAATTTACCCATTAGTCTTGTCTGGGGCAGCCACAATACAAGAAGATCTTCACATCTGCCTTCCAGAATCTTGAACGTTTACATAGTGGTCTTAAGGGTGTTCAGTCACATAAACAATCCAAATAATCTCAACACATTACTCTCTCAAGTCTGCTCTTTGGAACAGCTTCTAGGAGTGGGGAGATCAAACAGAAGGAACATTCCAAGGACAGATGAGAGAATGAAGAGCCTCAAATTACCCAGGTCCAACTCACAGGTCAACAAGCTGTCAAGTCCTCTTAGTGTCCTCCTCCAATACCTCCACTAGCTCCAGGGGTGGGCTATGATTAACCCGGTAACCAAAAGTAAGCCAGGAGGTAGCAAACATTTTTTGTCAAGGGCCAGATGGTAAATATTTTAGGCTTTAAAGGCCATTTGGTCTCTGTTGTATGCACTCAGCTGCAAGCAACCCATGTGTGAAGCCCACTGTGGGCCACCTCTCCCTAGAGGTCATGCCCCTCAGGGGTGCCTCCCGTCTCCACTGTGGGCTTTCCTAGACTCTGTCACTTCTTGGGGGCCAGTCAGATAAGCCAGTCAGCCCTGCCTGCCACTGCCACCAGCTGAGGACCCCTTGGTCACTGCTGAGGGGTGCAGAGCTGGAAGGAGGAGAGAAGCCAGCCCTTGAGCTATAGGGTCCACACTGCATATCTTCAGGGACCCCTGGTCACCCAACCTCCTGAACTTGGATTGTGTGAGATGACACATTTCCTTCACGTTTCAGGTAGTTCAAGCTGGTATCTGCTACTGTCCTGGCTGCTCTGAGCAGGACCTCACAGCAGCATCTAGCGTCCAGGTGGCTGGGCTCCAGCTTGCCACGCCCACCCACCCCAGGACCACTCCCAGGGCACTTCCAGCTTCATCTCTGAGGCTGTCCCATGAAACATCCACATCCTGTATGTGTGGTGCTGGCAACAGTCTCTGGGTGGGAAAACCTCATTTCAGTGCTTGGAGGCGGCATGGAGCTGGGAGGCTTCCATGTGGAAGCTCAGCAGAAGATCACGGACCAGAAGCAGAAGGGTGATAATGCACATCTAAGGTCCAGGCTGCCTCAGCCCCAGGTGCTGTCCTCAGGAGCAAGTAGTGGCTTGGGTGTGTCTGGCGCAGCTGCCAACTGGGGAGACTGTGGTCTCAGAGGACCAGGTTCCACTTGGCAGGGCCTGGTTATCCAACCTGGCTTTGTAGGGTACAGCAGCTGATCTTGAAGTAACTGCAATGGTGAATTTGACGTGTCACCTGGGCTGGGCGACTGGATACCTAGATATTTGGCTAAATGTGATTTCCAGGTTGGTCTGTCAGTGTTTCCAGATGAGGTCAGCACTTGAGTCGGTGGGCTCAGCAAAGCAGCCTCATCCAACACTTTGCAGGTGTGCATAGAACCAGCAGTGAACAAAGGAAGCCTTCCTTCTGCTGGACTGCTGAGCGGGGGCAGGAGCACACAGCATTGCTTCCCTGGGTCTCCAACTTGTGGACAGCAGACTGTGGGACTTCCTAGCCTCCATAGCTGCCCAAGTCAATTCCTGGAAGTAAATCTCCTTCTTTCTCCATCTCTATATTCTATTGGTTCTGTTTCTCTGGGGTCCCTGTCTAGTACAATAACTGAATTTTCATGCACAGATAAACATCTTACAGTCTTTCTCTGCAGTTATAGAAAAGCTGCTCAAATGGCTGGAACGACAAACTGCAGGGCAGGACAGGTTCTAGCTCTGTCCCTGCAGGTTCTTGGGCTCTTCCCTCCTCTGGTCTTGGCTCCACCTCAGACTTGCTTTCCCCAAGACAGCTGCAACTGGGGTCAGTCCAGGAGAAGGAAAGAACCATGATTGCTCAATGGAGGCCAGGACCTTTCCCCTCGGCATCTGTAGCAGATGTCAGGAAAAACCTTCAGTGTGGCTCAGCTCTTGTCCCCAACAAGTCTGGCCAGAAGGCTGAGGCTGGATTAGACCAGGCAAACGGTGGCCCATGGGCCAAATATGGCCCACCACCTTGTGAGTAACCTAGGGCTGTCCTAACCAAATACACAAAGTGGGGGGCTTACAACAACAGAAATGTACTGTCTCTCAGTTCTGATCCAAGAACAGAAGTCCAGGATCAAGAGCAGGTTTCCTCTGGGGGCTGTGAGGGGCATCTACTCCAGACCTTTCTTCATCCTTTGGTGGTGCTGGCAACCTTTGATGTCCCTTGGCTTTTAGACCAGTTCTCCAATCTCTGCCTCCATCCTTGGATGGCATTCTCCTCTGTGGCTCTTCTTATAAAGACACCAGTGGATGGGTTTAGGGCCCATGCTGATCCTGTGTGTCTTCATTTTAAATTGGTTAC
The DNA here is from genome assembly GCF_963455335.1 of Martes martes. Classification (NCBI taxonomy): domain Eukaryota; kingdom Metazoa; phylum Chordata; class Mammalia; order Carnivora; family Mustelidae; genus Martes; species Martes martes. The sequence goes on from NC_137889.1 coordinate 138,934,848, forward strand.
ATCTGCAAATACCTGATCTCCAGACAAGACCACATTCACAAATTCCAAGTTAAAAAACAAAAGGCACAAGTAAATTCAGCACAGCCTTCTTTATTATAGTTTTGAAAAGAAAAAACAAGGCAAACCCCAGTGGTGCTGAGGGGATGCCTGCCCCGACTTCCCCGCTCCCTGAGCCCCAACCCCATGGAGGCAGAATGCTACCTGGCCAGCAGTCACAGCTACTGGTCCTCTTTTTGGTTAGGTGAAGTGAAACAGTTCAAGGTCTATAAGCTTAAGAGCTCCATCTCCTCTGCTCTCTTCCCCTGGATGGGTGTCTGGTAATAGCCTGGGCAAACGTGGGCATCCCTGGTTCTGGCCACCTGGCCTGCACACAAGGCCACTCCTCCCATGGGGGGTCATCCACACTCCCACCTGTTCCAGAACTGGCAGAGAACAGGGCATCATTTATTTTCCCTCAAAACTCAAACAGAAGTTGCCTAAATAGCCATGAAGAGGACATTGAATAAGCTATGGTAACTTCACAGAGTAGAATTCTGTGGAGCCACTAAAAATATTGATGGGCCGGTTACAAAACATCCTGTGTCCTGTGGTTTCATTGTGGAATGGTTCACACCACCATGCGTGCCAAGAGGAGAGAGTCTGCAGAGATCTGACACCATCAATGTGCACAAAGCTCTTGGGATGGAAACACCATTAGAGAGTGAGGTCTGCACTCCTCCCGTGGACACTCCCTCTTCCAGGCAGGTGAAGGCGTGATCTTTCTCTGCATCTCTAGCTCTCCAACAATACATGTTTTCCCATGTGGCTTCCAGGAGTTCTATTTCAAAGGGAAATCGGCATCTTGTTTGGTGGTGACATGCTGGCCCAAGAACCGTCCCAGGTCCTTGCCTCTGGTCCACCTTAGCCACTTCTGACCAGCCCACCTGGCCCAGCTGGTACTGACCAGTCTCTTTCCCAGAGAGAACACCTTTCCCCTCATGGGGGGGGGGGGCTCCTCCTGCCCCCTCTGGCTGTAGATGAAATACCCTCCATGGGGTAGGGCATCTGGGTTTCTGAATTGCTGCCCAAGGAGGTGGGAGTACCCTGCAATGTGGAGAGCTCATTTCACGTGGGCAAACTGGCCAGGGGAAAGTCCCCCTCCATTCTCTTTCTGTGGCTGTTCCAAGGTGTGGTTTCTCTATGCAAGCCTGAGGGGCAACCAGAGGTCCTTGAGAGCCCCGAGGCTCAGGGTGCTAACTTGGCTTGGCTCCAGCCCTCCCCGACTCCCTTTCTGCCCACCCCCACTGCTGTCTGGGATTGAATCTCCCTTATGGAGTATTCACACTTAAGCCATGCCCCACACTCTGTTTTCTAGAGAATCCAGGAGTATAAGTTACATGTGCTGCATGAAAAAATGCCCCAAAACTCATGGCTTAAACAATTTCATTTGCTCATGGTTCTGTGAGTTAGTCATTTGGGTTGGGATCAGCTGGGCAGTTTTATGCCAGTCTTGCCCCAGTCACAGTGAAGCCATGGTCAACTGACAGCTGTCCTAAGATGACTCCCTTGTAAGTCAGGAAGCTGGGGCTAACCCTTGGCTTGTTGGACTAGGAGAGACCTCAGCCATTGCCACAGCTCCTGCCCTTCCCCTCCCCAACCTGCTGCCCCTAGGAGTGGGCTTACCAGGGACAACCAGTCAGGAACCCCCTAAATTACCCTTGGAAGACCCCAGATCCTGCTGGAATGGGGCTAGGGAGGCCCAGACCATCAGAAGGATGTGTGTTCTGCCTCCTGTCCCCACATCTGCCCTTTCCGCTCCAGATGCAGTCCCTAGGACCACCAGGTGTTGGCCCTCCCACCACAACCTTAGCAGAGGAACATGGTGCTGAGGTTTACAGTCTCCCACCCCAGGACAGGGACTCAGGCACATCAAACATGAGTCTGCCCTACCAGAAGATATCTACAAAATGAGTGAGAAAGTGCTGATTCCTCCTGGACACCATTCCCCAAACACCGAGCACAGGCCTTGCTTTCTCTTCTTGATCCAACATTATTCTTTACCCAAGAATTGCTGTACCTGCCCCACCCCCACCGACCCACCCAGGTCAGCACAGAGCCCAGACAGGTGGATACATCAGCCACTCATCCCACTACCCCCAGCTCGGCAGCCCTCCTTCCATACCCACTCCACTTGGATCTCTGTCCTCTCCCACAGCCCCCAACCTCCCCTCCACTCTCCCTGGTCATGCAGGGGTGGGTTCCTCAGTGGCCTGTTGTCAGTAGGACCTCATGTTGTGCTGGTGCCCATGCCACACACACTTTATATCACCACTTCTCACCACCACCACCTCCAAAAAAACCCACAGCAAGATCTTGTTGGCCAGAAACCAAGTGGGGGCCTGGAAAAGCTGAAAGAATTCCCTGAGGTCGGGCAGCTGGTGGGAGCAGAGAACAGAGTCAGGGTCGGGGCTGCACACCCACCCTCAGCCCACTCGATGCCCCAGGCCCCATCCTGGTGTCAGAGTCTGATGCATCTCCCCACTCACCAACACCCCCCTTTCCCAATGGCAACATGGCCAGTTAGCTCCTCTCCTGTCATCCCTCTGGCAAAACTCATCCTATGGAAGTAGAGAGGCTTGATGGATATGCCCTTTCTCTGCGCTGGAAATGGGATGAGATTTCTGAGTGTGAGCTCTGGTTTTTCTCACCCCTGCCATCCCCTGCCATCCCTCTTGCCTAGTTAATTTTAATTTCAGGCATAATACTCCTTGTGCAATTGCATCCGCTCCACAGTTTGGGATAAGAAACTGGAGTTCTCTTCATGTAATAGCTATTTAAGACATATTTCTTTTTATAAATGGCTCCCAGGGTGTACTTGCTAATTTTGAAATCCCACATTATGATGAAGTAAAATTAATAGGAACCCAGCAAAGGAGAAAACCCATTTCTCTTCAGGCATCTCCCACATTCATTTGTGGAGAGGTTACCTATTGTATCTCATGGGCCTTTGGCAAGGGTGTACATCAGCAACGTATCCACAGGCCCACCTCCCAGGTGTCCCGCTCAGGTGTTCCTCATGGGTGTCTCTCACACACATCCATCACGAGAGCAACTCACAGGTGCACTCAGAGGTGTCCCTCAGGCACACATCATAGGCATACCTCACAAGTATGCCTCATGGGTGTAGCTCGAAAGTATATTTCACAGGCTTATCTCATAGGTGTATCCCTAACTGCCTCCAGGGTCCATCCCTCAGGCCTGCTCAGGGCTGCTCAGGGCCCTGTGCACCATCAGTGGGTGTGCCAGGAAACGAGATGAGGGAGAGCAGAAGCCAATCCAGCCAGTGTGTGGTTCAGCAGTTCTCCTGGGGTCCCACAGGGGCAGTAGCTGGGATATTTACACATGACCCCATGAGCCACAGGTCAAGGACTCCTCCACGGATGTAAACTCCTGATGTCTCTGGGCTCCCACACCTGCCGACACTGCAGGCTCAGGGGCAAGGAAACCTATGCGTAAAGTGGCCCAGGTACCACAGAGTGGGTCTGGTGGGCACACTGTGTAATGGCGAGGGGTGGGGGAATGCCCATGCTCTGAGCTCCCGTGAGTTCCACCCATCACCCCAGGTGTCGAGCTGTGGTGGGATAATGCCCTGAGTTCCTCAGCCAGCTCCCTCCTCCACTCCCCACCCACTCTGCAAGGAGCCCCCACCACCAATCCTGAGTACGTTGTGCCTCTGACCCCACAGCCATGTCGCTCCCACGGCTGCGACCTAGCCCTTCTGATACCAGACATGGGTGCATCCCTCACCAGCGGGCCTCCCCTGCCCCAGTAGGGCTGCCACCCAGTGCTTCATAGGCAGGGGAACTTCACACCTCAGCCCCATGCCCTCAGCCCTGCATGGAAGGAGCCAGCTGGCAGGAGTGGGGGAGCAGAAGCAGGGAGGGTGGCTGCCGCCGAGAGTGTGCCTCTGGGTGGATTGAGCCGAGGATTTAGGAAGTGTCCCCCCCAAAGACTCAGCTGCCCTGGGCCCCTCAGCCAGACAGACACCTCATTGGCATGTCCCTCACATCAGGCATCACTTGGACTGCAGCTCTGAGCGTCTGGAGACAACGCACTGGAAGGCTCTGGGAGCCGTCTGGGGACTGAATTCAGAGCAAGGGGACCCCCAACCCTGGCCCCCAATCTAAGCACCACAGCACCCCACCCACAGCACCTGCCTCCCTCTTCTCCCCCAGTCCCCAGGCAGAACTCACTATTTTTAGGAAAAGTGGGATGCTCAGAGCAGGTCCCTGAAAGGAGTCTGCTGCGTGACTCAGCAGAGACAGGAATGTCACAGCACAAGGGCCTGTGCCCGGGGCTCGGCCAGCTGGGCCCATTGTGCCCAACACAGCTGCAAGGCGCCAGCCCAGAGCCCACGTGGAAAGACCCCCGGAACCAAGGCTGGTGCTGAGAAAACATGTCTGGCCACAATAAGGCCCCTGGCCCTACCATCACACATGTGCCCACACTCACACGTGTGCACGCATATGCACACTCATGCATTCACATACACACACTTTTACCAGCTGAGCGTAGTAAAATTCAGAATCACATACAAACCCTACATCCTGGTTTAAAAGCAACATGAGGAAACCTTCAACATTTCTCTCAGTCCAGGCCCCTGGTTTGTGATTCCTGATCCTTGGCTTGGAGGGCCCGAAGTCCTCCCAGCTACAATGTTCTGCTGCTGTTTCTGGGGGAAGGCCATGGCTGCTGCTGCCAAAGGCGAGCCCAGAATGCCAGGTGCCCACCCAGGCTCTGCTGAGTGATGTGCACAGCTGGCTCACACCACGAACATAGCTCCTACCCCCAGCCTTCCAGCAGTCCGTGGATGTGCACATGCACACACATGCACTTGTACACTCTGCTCATGTGCACACACATGCACACATATGCACTCATACACTCCACCCACATATACACACACATGCATGCCCATGTAGGCACTCACACACTCAGCCCATGTGCACATGCATGCACTGTACACTCTGCCCACGTGCACACACATGCACTTGTACACTCTTCCCATGTGCACGTGCACACACATGCACACGCACACACCTGTATACTCTGCCCGCATGCACACACATGCACCTGCACACTCCATGCACGTTCAGGTGCACATGCATCCACACGCATGCATTTGTACACTCAGCCTGCATGCACAAGCACACACATGCACTTGTACACTCAGCCCGTGTGCACACACACTTGCACACGTGTATATGCATGTGCAGCCTGTATACACATGATCATGCATGCATATACATGTGCAGACAGTCTCTTGAGAGAAGTGAAGGACACTCCAGCAGCTAGAGAGTCAGACACACATGGAGCATGTCCTACAGCTTTAATCCAACCTTTTTGCCACACACAACCTTTTGTCACACCTTTTTCGCCCATAGAGAAGCTAGCATATGTATAACACCCAGGCAGGTGGATAATGAGAGAGGTGCCGGCGGCTGTCTAGGCACGCCAGTCCCTGAGCACAGATGCTCAGGAACAATCCTGTCCATACAACATGGCAGTGTCCGCAGTGTGGTTGTGGACTCTGTGGGAGTAGAGGGTCTAGCAGTGTGAATAGAGTGCCAAGTAAGTAGGGATTAGGCCAAGGAAAAAGATGTGTGGTGGGGATTCACTAAGAAAAACTCTAACTAAGGGTGCTGTCTCTTAACAGAGAAGCTCTGTTGTGCACTCAGGTGACCCACTGTCACGTGCAAACCCCTCCCCTGCGAGGTCACTCCCTCACCATCAAAGAGAAGGGAAAGCCTCTGCAAAACCCCATCTAGTGGTCCCACCTCCGCAATGGATGCTGGGCCACCTTCCTCCCCTCCTACTTCCCTCCATCAGAGGGGAGCCATGGGAGCTGCGCTCACTGACCTCTGGTACCTTACAGGGCCCCCCCCTACCCAGGGCTAGGCTGCCTCTCCCCTAGGTGGGGCTGGTGCCCCACCTCCCCAGCACACCAGAGCCCAGGTCTGAGCGCCAGGAGATGTGGGGCTGCCTGTTGGACCATCCAGAATTCTCAGGCAATCCCCCAGGCAGACAGTGTCACGGTGTTTGTAGGATTACCCTCTCCATGGGATTAGGTGTAAGGGCCTGCCCCACTGGCTGTCCACGACCCCTATCACAGGCAGAAGCCCCTGAGCTGTGACCCACCTGCTCCCATTCCAGGGGGTCTGATTTTCCCAGGGGCGGGTGGTGGAAAGTCCAGGATCTAAGCCAAGGGGGGCAGGCATGGGTGAGTCAGCTGGTGTCCTCCCAGGACTCAGTAATCGTCACTAAGAAAGGCTTTGCTGATGACAGTGTTTGCTGGGAGTCTGCATGCGCCTGGGGACCAGCCACGTCTCCCGGACAGGCAGTGGGACACCATGAGCCTCAGTGAGGAGCAGGTGCAGCAGTTCCTCGACCAGAACCCCAGCTTCACAGACGAGTACTTTGGGAAGAAGCTGAGCCCCGAGAATGTGGCTGGTGCCTGCGAAGATGGGCAGGCAGCAGACTGCACCAGCTTCCGAGAGCTGTGCCAGGTGGAGGAGAGCGCAGCCTTGTTTGAGCTGGTGCAGGACATGCAGGAGAGCGTGAACATGGAGCGTGTGGTCTTCAAGATCCTAAGGCGTCTCTGCACAATCCTGCACGCCGACCGCTGCAGCCTCTTCATGTACCGCCAGCGCAATGGCGTGGCTGAGCTGGCTACGCGCCTCTTCAGTGTGCAGCCGGACAGTGTCCTGGAGGACTGCCTGGTGCCCCCTGACTCTGAGATAGTCTTCCCGCTGGACATTGGAGTCGTGGGCCATGTGGCTCAGACCAAGAAGATGGTGAACATCAAGGACGTGACCGAGGTGGGTTCTGGGCCACGACTGGTGGGGTCGACAAGGAGTCCCTGCAGGTCCCATGGAATGGGTCAGCCGGCAAGACATGTCAGGACCTCTGCTTTCAGGAGGGAAGCCTGGGGCAGGGGGGATGTGGGGTGGGCTGGGCCAGAGCTTGCAGAAAGGAAGGGAGCCAGCCTGGAGCTGGCTGGGAGAGTGATCAGGGTGGGCCCTGCTTGACCCACAGGTCCCAGGATGGAGGATTGGGGAGGAAGGGGTCAGAGCAGGGGCTGGAGCAAAGGCCCAGAAAGGAAGGGCCAATGGACTCCAGAACCCAAAATGCACAACCCCATATGAGACCATGCTGCTTCCTGGTGCAGGCAAGTCGGGGGGTTTGGGAGAAGCAGCAGGGACACCAGGACTGGTCCAGGCTGGGTGGGAAGGATTGACAGCAGTGCATGGAGCTGAGATTCAGGAGGCCAGGGTCTTGATGGGTTGGGGAGAGGCAGGAAGAGTGTGGAGATAGTTCACTAGGAGCTCAGGAATCCTGGGGTGGACACCAGGGTGGGTGGGGCTAGGGGGATGGAGGCACCTGTTGGATGTGTGTGTGTGAGGGACAGAGGACCCCAAGGTAAGCATGGGGAAGAAGGGCTCCAAAAAGAAGGCGAGGGAAGCAGCTGCTGGGGGAGAACAGGAGCCACTGGCTTCTCCCCTCCTCTCCCTTCCCCGCCTCTGAAAGGGGGAGGCAGGAGCCCTGAGCTGGATCAACCCCTTCCACTTTCTGTGAAGGAATCCAGAAGGGATTGCCCCCAGGATGGGCTTCTCCTAAAACAGTCACCATCTCCTAGTCCCTGGAGACAAATAGACACGTGCACATCCCCCAGGCGTCTGGGGCCTGGGAAGGAAGTGATTGCAATCCTCTTAAATTTATCTGCTCTAAACAACCCTGGGTCCAGCGACCTGAATATAGTAATCTCTGGGATTAGCTTCATCTTCACTCCATTTTAAGAAACAGGTCACCCCATGCATCTGAGTATCGGTAGCATGAGCTCCCAGGAAGAGAAGGGATCCAGCAGCCGGGAGAGGTGTAGGGGGGTGTGCACTGAGGGACTTCCGCGGCCCCTTCTCTCCCTTTATCTCATACCCTCCCTTCTCAGAGTCTGGGCGGACTCCTGAGCCCCCAGGGGTCTATCCTCCGGCTAACCCCCAAGCCTGTGCTGTGTGAGGTCAGATTCAGGTGGCAGGGCTGTTCTAGGTCCTGTGCCCTTCCCATCCTTGAGGCCTTGACCTCTCGAGACCCTTCCACCTCTATCAGGACAGCCCACTCTGATCTCTCCCCAGTGGATGAGGGGCACAGTGTTGGCCTCAACCCTCAGGGCTCTGCTGGGTCTTGTTGATCTCAGATGCAGTGGAACTGACAGCAGAGTCAAATCAACCAAAAAGCAAGTTTCCACTAAGTGGGTCACGAAGACCTAAGTATTGCACGTGTCAGGCTCCTGGACTCATGCTATCCTCAGAGAGGAAACTGAGGCAGAGCACCTTGCTCTGTCTGAGACTCCAGCACCTTCCTCGCTGGATGAGAAGAGCATGGGGGCTGCTTCTGGAGAGTAGTATGTGCCTGGGGGACACGGCCTCCTCGCAGGCAGCACGGAGGAGGACACCAGGGGCTGCCTCATCACCCTACCACCACCTCGCAGCTCTTAAGACCCCTGAGGGCTCATGGTAAGGCAGCTAGGCAGAAGGCCCTGATAGGCTGGGGAGGGGACATGGCTCAGCCATGGTCCCCAAGCTGCTGAGCAGGACCAGACCCAGGTCCTGGCTCTGTGTAGTGTCTGACACCCTTCCAAAGAGCTGTGGGCCCAGAAACAGCCCATCACGAGGGTCCTGCATGTCTCCAAGGCGTCCAGACCCCAGTTGTATCAGGCAGCTCTTGTGGGGTCAAAGGAGGCTGGAGTGTCACTGGGGACACAGCTCTGTGGGGCAGCTCAGGGACTCAGGCCAGCTCAGAAGAGGGGGGAGGGCAGCAGCACCAGGCTGACCCCGCAGAACACATATGGGCCAACAGGTGTGTGGGCGCTGCAGGTGACAATGATGAGGGTCTAGGCAGTGGGGCCAGGGCTGGGGGCACTTCAGAGCAGTCACAGGACCCCTAGACTTACTGAAGCTGGGGGGAGGGAGGTGCCAAGGTGACAGCAGGGCCTTTTCCATGGGGTGGTGGGTGGGTTCCAAGCCCTGGAATGGGGGCACAAGAGCGCAGATGTTTTGTGAATGAGGCTTAAATGCAATGGGCCTGGGACTGTTCCTACTCTGACACTGTGGTTCCAGGGCTTCTGGGAGTGGGAGTGTTGCCCACTTGCCCCCAAGGTGGTTGGGGCTCTGAGTGGGGCTCTGGGACTGCAGGGTCTGAATCAGGAGAGAAGCCAGGTGGGAGCCTTGATATGGAGACAGCAGAGTCGAAAATGCAGGGCGGGGGGCTGAAAAGGCACAGGGGACAAGGGTGTGGAATGCAGGGGATCCCAGTCCTTGGGTGACTCTGTTCAGAGAGCACAGCTCCTGGCCAGAACCTGCTCTGGACCTTCCCGATGCTCCCTTCACCATGCATCTAGGGTGTGAGGGCTGCTGAGCTGCTCCAGACACACCAAGAGGCTCCAGCCATGGGCCATGGGGTGAAGGCCCAAGGGTGGCAGGTGCAAGAGGGGCTGTGCAGTAGGGCGCGGGACACCTGGGAGCAGGGGGCACTGTGCAGGACCCCAGATGGGAGCAGCTGAAGGGCAGGAAGGAAAGAGCTGAGGGCCTGCCAGGAGACCGGGCTGCGCAGCCAAGACACAGAACCCCAAAGTGGCAGGGGCCAGGAAGGTGACCAGAGAGCACAAACGTTGGAATGTGGGCACAAGGAAACAGCCCTGAAACACGCCTGCGCTCAGCCATTGAGTGAGGCGGCGAGACAGGGCCCCGCACAAGCTCTCACTTTGTGTCACAGAACCTGGTGCCGCTGCCGCCTCCGGGAATCCCGTATGGATTTCCCTTTGATGTCAGGTGCCCTGTGGCTACAGGTGGTGTAATCAGGCAGGAGAGGAACGGGGACAAGTGGGCGCCGGACACATGCACCCCTTCACGAGAGCATGGGCTGCTCTTGTCCCTAGCAGGCTTCCTCTGACCTCCTATTGGCCTGAACTCTGGCCCAGCTGCCCATGCAAGGGAGGCTGGACAGTGGACACAACGTCCTTGAGCTGCAAGGAGGCCGAGCCTCAGAGAAGACACGGGAGGTCACATGGAGTCAGTCATCCAGGACCGACAGTCCTTGAGTAAACCCAAAAGAGCTCCTTCAACAACAAATAATCATCACAGATTTAGGTAGAATTTACAGGGGCTTTCTCACTCAACCCAAACTGACCAGTGAGGAGAGGGGCACAAGCCCATCCCGTCCTTGCTGGAGGTCCAGGCCTCCAACCCAGGCAGTCCAACTCTGCTGTCCCCCACAGCTCTGCAAAGGGTCACTTTGGCCTCGTGTAAATAAATAGCAGCACCCAGGGAGTAGAAGCCTGGAGCTAGAGTCACATCCACCCTAAAGGGCAGAGTCCTAGTCACCGGAAGGGGCCTCGTCCTGGTAACACTGCATCCCCTGGGCCTGTTCCCTGTAGAGACGGAACTTAAGAGCCCCTCAACCAGTCCCCCATCAAGGAGAGGCCCAGGAAGCAACTCTGAGACTAGCAGGACCTGCCCTGAGAACCACAAGTGGGCAGATGCCTTATCACGTGGGGAACGTGGCCTCATAGAGAAGACGCTCGTTGGAGCACAGCCCCGGGAGACCTGCAGAGGACCCTCCACCCTGACTCACACTAACCCTTTATTCAGCCAACACACTTTTGGCCTGTGGGGGCTGACCCCAGGGCAGGTGAAGACAGGAGAGGGAAGCCTGAACTAAGAGGGGCTTATGGACAGGCAAATGGGTGAGGTACCCAAGAGGCTGGCTTGGCCAGAGGACAGCCGATGTGGGAGGACCCAGGCCTGCCACAGCCCAGGCCTTGTGAGGACTCAGCAGAGTCTGTGATCCAGGGCTGGCGTTAGTGGCTCCGATGGGGGGAGCCACTCTGGCCTCTAACCCCCCACTTGGAGCCACAAGGACAGGCCACGGGCCATGTGCTCTTACACTGCCTGGGCTCCTGATGCATGGGGCAGGGCCACCTGGGGCTCAGGACTGGCCTGGGCGGTGGCCTGGAGCTTAGCCCTGCCCCCACCGGGGACAGGGAAGCCTGGACTCCCCAGACTGACGACCTCTCTTTTCTCTCCTCTTGCTACCCAGTGTCCCCACTTCAGCCCCTTTGCGGATGAGCTGACGGACTATGTGACGAAGAACATTCTGGCCACACCCATCATGAACGGCAAAGACGTTGTGGCTGTCATTATGGCCGTGAACAAGCTTGACGGCCCGTGTTTCACAAGTGAAGACGAAGATGTGAGTGTTGGGGACCTTCTGAGCATGCAAGCCCCTGTGCGTGGGCCACCTCTGTCCCTGGGTCTATCCTGTGTCTGATGGGCACGTGTGTGTTATCCCGGTGTCTGTGTGCACACCTCTCCTCAGCTTAGCTCGCTGAGCTCATCTCTGTGTCCCTTTTACACATCTGTATGTCTCCTCACGTGTACGGGCCCGTGTATGCTGACATCAGTATCCTGTTCCAGGCAGCTGGGTGCCTCTCCAGCCTTGCACACCTGGGCACCTGCTAAAAACCAGGGTTTCTAACTGCTGTTGGTGTGATGTCTGTTTCAGGTTTTCTTGAAGTACCTGAATTTTGGCACCTTAAACCTGAAGATCTACCACCTGAGCTACCTGCACAACTGTGAGACGCGCCGCGGCCAGGTACCCGCCCCGCCCCAGCCCGCCCTCAGGGACATCCAAGTGGGTCCCCGCCCCTGTGCCAGTCTCTCTGGACAGAGACAATGTGGTACTTAGCCTGGGGGGCTCAAGACCCGCAGCTGCAGGGCTTCCTGTGGCTTTTCATGGCTGTGGTGTGATGTTGCGAGGGTGCCCGCTGCCAGGAGACAGTGTTGGGGGGGCCATCGTGCAGCTGGGACCCAAGGAGAGGTTGGCTCTCTCATCCCTTCTGCCCACCCTGACTCGCCCCCAACCCAGGTGAGTGTGGGCACCTGCAAATGCAGCAGACACCACCCCTCCTTAGAAGCTGCAGCAGACCCTCTTCGGGAGGGGCTGGGGTGAATGACGAATGGACAACGGGGACAGAGGTTCTGCCACCGGGCGGCAGAGTCCCCTGGGGGGTTCAGCCCCTAGCTGCACAGGATCGCCACTGCTTCCAGGGCTGGAATCTGCTTCCCCCCACCTCTCTCCCAGCAAGGAGGGTGTGGGGCCTGATGGGAGCAAGGTGGGGCCTTGTGTTTTGGGAGTGGGTACAGAGCTGGTGGGCACAGGAGGTAGGTCCCTTCTGTGTCCTCCTACCTCAGTTTCCACCCCACTGGAGGCCTGGAAGACAGTGTGTGGGCCCTGGGAGAGGACCAAAAGGCAGCTCTTGTCCCTCTGGGCCTGGAGCTGGGAAAGCTATAAAGATGTGGCCTCCAGGGGTGCCTGGGTGGCTCAGCAGTTTGAGGCCTCTGCCTTCGGCTCAGGTCATGATCCCAGGGTCCTGGGATCAAGTCCCGCATAGGGCTCTCTGCTCAGCAGGGAGCCTGCTTCCTTTCCTCTCTCTCTGCCTGCCTGACTGCCTACTTGTGATCTCTGTCTGTCAGGTAGATAAATAAAATCTTAAAAAAAAAAAAAGATGTGGCCTCCAGGCTGAGCCTTAGAAGATGTGGAGGGTGACCTGGTCACTCCACGCCCTCCCCACTTTCTGTTCCGTCTGCAAATGCTGTGTGCGTCCTGGCCACCTGCCATAAACTTGCTTAAAATGATGAGAGGTTCCTCTGCTTGTGTCAGCATCTACAAAGGCTATTTGGGTTCCTCCTTCTGACCCACCAGCTATGGAAGAAGCAGCCTGAGCCAGGGATCTGGGATCCCCTGAGGGTATCTTCTGACCATAGGCCAGCCCCACTGACTGGGAAAGAAAATAAAAGCCTAAGAGCGATACCTCCCACAGGCCATGGCTGTGCAGCAGGGGCAGTGGGAAGACCCTCGGGGGAGGACGAGAGGGTACCCCGAACAGAGGGAAGAACATGGCCTGAGGCCTTGGAGGAAGTGCTGGCACAGCTGGGGGTTGGTCAGGCAGGGCTCGGGCCAAGTAGGGAGCAGTGAAGGTCTGTGAGACTGGTTTCTAGAAAGGACCCAAGGTGCACTGTTCTCTTTAGGGGGAAGTCACTGTGAGCCCCACGCTGCCGGAACAGGGTTCTCCACCAGAAATGTGTCTCCTTTCACACTTCTAATCGTTTATATTATCATTTGTTTACATCCCTCTGGAGTCATGGGTGTTTAGGTTATAACCCTGGTCAACTTGATTAATTTTGTTGTTCAGTGTGTTCTGACTGTAGCCATTCTCAGGCCACCTAACAAAACCCGTCAACCCCGTCACTCTGGGGTGTTTTCTGTGTGTTTCGTTGGTGGATGGGTGAATTTGCTGGTTTCCAGGGTGGGGGCTGTTGAACACTCCGTACTTTCTGGGACAACCAGATAGTCCAGACTCATTTGTATATTTCCCATCTGGCCCTGGAATCAGCAGTTCCCCAAGGAGCCCGCTGCTCTAGTTGGGGAGTGGTCTTAGAAGCAGAAATCTGGGCACTGGGTGTGTTCTTGGCTACTGGGGTGTACATACGAGCCTGTGCATGGGCACATCTGCAAATAGTTCTACACGTAAGCACAAATCCACAGAAGTTAGACTTGCCTTCTTACTGGTGTTTCCAGCATGACCTGTCACCACACGGATCATTCTGGCTTCCCCACTTGCTGGGATGCAGGTCTCCACTCTGACAGTGAGACCCCTGGCTCCCCTCCTCCACCACTCATCCACGTTACTGTTCAGTCCCAGTATGGGCACAGCAAGAACAGAACCACTACCCCATCCCCCATTGGAGACAGTTTTATCAAGCAGAGGACAGTGTTTACGGGCAACCCCTTTTCTCATTAGTCTTAAAGACTTTGCTCATTTTGAAAAATGCTTCAGTCAGTCTCTTTCCCCCACCTCCTTCAGTGAGGTGGTTCCAAGTGTATACAGTTTGGTTCTCTAGTCAGAGTCTGCATTCTTTCGTGGAATCCCCCAGCCTGCTAAAGGACGGTCTCCTTGCGGTACCGTAGGGTCTATTGTTCATGCAGTAAAGGTCTACAGACCTAACAAATGCATCATGACAGGTCTACACTGTTAGAGTACCCTGCAGAATAATTTCACTGCCCTAAAACTCCCCTGTGCCCCACCCGCTCGTCTCTCCCTCCCCACCACCACTGAGCCACTGGGAGCCACTGATCCTTCTGCTGCCTCCACCCGTTTGCCTTTTCCGGAATGTCATAGAGTGAGAACCATGCAGTGTGCAGCTGTTTCAGATCGACTTCTTTCCCTTAGTAAGATGCATTTACAACTCCTCCATGTCTTTTTATGGATTGATAGCTCATTTCTTTTTAGAGCTGAATAATATTCCATTGTCCGGATGTATCACATTCACCTGTGAAAGGACATCTTGATTGCTTCCGGTTTGGGGCAATTATGAATAAAATTGCTATAAACATTTGTGTGCAGGTTTGTGTATAAGTTTTCAGTTCAGCCAAGTATATACCAGATATATATATCATGTCATCTGCAAGATGTGCAGCTGCTGGATGATACAGTGTAACTGTATCTAACTTTCTGAGAAACTGCCAAAAAAACAACTGTGTCATTTTGTATTCCATCGATAATGAATGAGAATTCCGATGGCTCCACAACCTCTACCTCGTCAGTTTTTGGTACTGTCAGTTCCTTGGATTTTAGTCATTCTAATTGATGTATCTGATCTTTGTTTTAATTTACAATTCCCTAATGATGCATATTATTGAGCGTTTTTTCATATACTTATCTCCCATCTGTATCTTATTCTTTGGTGAGGTGTCTGTTCAGATCTTTACCCATTTTTAAATTAGTTTTCTGTTTCCTTATCGTTTACAGTTTTTGTAATTTTTGGATACAAGCCCTTTACTGGATGTGTGTTTTGTAAATATTTTCTCCAAGGATATAACTTGTTTCCTCATTCTCTTAACAGTGCATTTGGGAAAACAAAAGTTTTAAATTTTAATGAAGTCCACCTTACTAACTTTTCCTTCACAAAGTGTAGTTGCATCTTCAAACTCATTACCATGACCATCAAAAGACAGACGAGTGGATAAAGTAGATGTGAGACAGAATATGATTCAGCCTTTAAAAAGAATGAAATCTTGCCACTTGCGGCAACATGTGTGGAGCTAGAGAGTATAACCCTAAACAAAGTCAGTCAGAGAAAGACAAACACCATAGGATTTCACTCGTATGTGGAATTTAAGAAGCAAAACAAACAAGTAAGGGGAAAAACCAAGAAACAGACTCTTAATAATAGAGAACACACTGACTGTTGCAGGGGTGGGAGCGGTGAAACAGGTGATGGGGACTAAGGAGGGCGCTTGTGGTGACGAGCTTCCGGTGTTGTTCGGAAGTGCTGGGTCACTGTATTGTGCACCTGAAACTAGCACAGCACTGGGTTTCACTAACTGGAATCAAAATAACAACTTCTTTTAAAAATTTCATCACCGAACTCAAGGTCATCCAAATTTTCTTCCATGTCATCTTCTAGGAGTTTTATAGTTAGGTCTATGAGTTAGTATTTATGAAAGCTGTAGGGTCTGGAGTTAGATACACTTGTTTGCATATGGATATCAAATTTGCAAAACTCTCCTTTCTCCACCAAATTGCCTTTATTCCTTCATCACAATGCTGTTGTGCAGGTCTGTTTCTGGGTTCTCGATTCTGCTTTATTGATCTATGCATCTATTTTTTCACTAATACCATAGTGTCTTGATCATTATAGCTTTGTAGTCTTGAAATCAGAAATATCAATTCTCCAACTTTTTTTCCGCAGTATTATGCTGGTTATTCCATGGGTCAGGGGAGGCGCCTTTCCGTATAAACTTTAAAATCAGTTTGCCATACGCACGAAATAGATTGCTGGTGTTTTAACTGGGACTGCATTTGTTAATTTGTACCTAAGCATTTTATTTTTATGCTAATATAAGTGGTTTTGTGTTCTTAATTTCAAGTTCCAATTATGTATTGCTGATATAAAGAAAAGTGACTGACTTTTGTACGTTACCCTTGTATCCTGTGACCTTAAAACAATTATTTATTAGTTCCAGGAAGGTTTTTTAAATTGATTCCTTGGTATTTTCACATAGACAATCATGTCATCTGCAAGCAAAGACAGTTTTATTCCCTCCTTCCCAATCTTTCTACATAGTATTTCTTCTTATGTTATTGTACTTGCGCAGAATTCCAGTACAATGTGGATAGGACTGGTGAGAGGAGACATCCTTGACATATTTCCAATATTAGGAGGGAAACATCTAGTTTCTCACCGTTAAGTTTGATGCTTGCTGAAGGGTTTTATAGAATTTTCGTCTAGCTAAGGAAGCTTATTTCTATTTGGCAGAGTTTTTATTCTGAATGATTGTTGGATTTTTATAAAATACTTTTTCTCCATCAATTGATATGAACGTGTTATTTTTCTTCTTTAGCCTATTGACGTGGTGGATTATACTGATTTTCAGATGTTGAGCCAGCCATGTAGACCTGGAATAAGTCATACTTACTCATGGATTATACTTACTTTTATACTTTATTGGATTGGTTTTGGTAATATATTTTTTAAAGATTTTATTTATTTATTTGACAGACAGAGATCACAAGTAGGCAGAGAGGCAGGCAGAGAGAGAGACAGGGGGAAGCAGGCTCCCCGCTGAGCAGAGACCCCGATGCGGGGCTTGATCCCAGGACCCTGAGATCATGACCCAAGCTGAAGGCAGAGGCTTAACCCACTGAGCCACCCAGGCGCCCTGATACCAAAATTATTAGTAAAATATTACCAAAACCAGGGGCGCCTGGGTGGCTCAGTGGGTTAAAGCCTCTGCCTTCGGCTCGGGTCATGATCCCAGGACCCTGGGATAGAGCTCCGCATTGGGCTCTCTGCTCAGCGGGGAGCCTGCTTCTCCCCTTCCCCTCTCTCTGCCTGCCTCTCTGCCTACTTGTGATCTCTCTCTCTGTGAAATAAATAAATAAAATCTTTAAAAAAAAAAAAAAAGAATTTTTGCATCTATGTTCATAAGAGATTTTGGTCTGTAATTTTTCTTTCTTGTGATGTCTTTATCTGGTTTTGGTATCAGGTAATGCTGGCCTCATAGAATGGGTTAAGAAGAGTTCCCTCTGCTTCTATTTTTTGAAAGAGATTGTAGTGAATTTGGCATAATTTCTTCTACCTATGTTAAATAGAATTCACCAATGAGTTCATCAAGGAAGGGTGCTTTCTTCTTGGAGGATTATTAATTATTATTGCAATATCTTTAATACATACAATTCTGTTCAGATGATTCTATTTCACCTTATATGGGTGATGATAGTTTGTGTCTTTGAAGGCATTGAAAACTTCATTTTATCTAAGTTGTTACATTTGGGGCCTAGTGTTGTTCTCAGTGTTTATTTTTTTCCTTCTGCTTGCTTTAGGCTTAAATTGATTTTCCTTTTCTAGTTTCCTGAAACTAGACTATCGATTTTGGATCTTGCTTTTCCTCTACTATGTTCACTCGATGTTGTCAGCATGCCTCTAAGTGCCACTTTCACAGCATCCCACAAACATCAACAAGCTGTATTTTTGTTTTCATGTACTTCAAATTCGTTATAAATTTCCTTGGAGACTTCTTCTTTGACCCATGTATTATTTAGAAGAGTTCTGTTTCATATATTTTGGAATTTTCCAACTACTTTTCTGTTTAATTTCTGATCTCTAGTTTAATTCTACTGTAGTATGATAATACAAAGGTATGTTTTATGGCCCAGAATATGGTCTATTTTGGTGGGTGCTCCATGTGACCTTGAAAGAACATATATTCTGCTGTTGTTGGATGCAGAGATCGTACTGATTTCCTGCCTGCCAGATCTACCAGTTACTGAAAGAAGAATATGGAAGTCAGCCGACTAGTGGACTTAACCTCTTGCTTCCTCAAGTTCTATCAGTGTTTGCTTCATGTAATTTGATGCTCTATAGTCAGGTCCATACACACTAAAGATGTTATCTCCTTGGAGAAATGACCCCCTGTATCATTATGTAATGTCCCTTTTTACCCCGATAATGTTCCTTCTTCTGAAGTCTGCTTTGTCTACAACTGATAACAGCCATTGCAGGTTTCTTTTGATTGGTGTTAGCATAGTATATATTTCTCCTTCTCTTTACAGTTTTCCTAATTATTTTTATTGTGGTAAAATACACCTAACATAAAATTTACTATCTTAACCACTTTTAAGTCTACAGTTCAGTGGTATTAATTGCATTCATATTGTGTAACCATCACACCATCCATCTCTAGAACTCATTACATATTCCCAAGGTGAAACTCTAGCCTCATTAAATACTAACTCCCCTTGTCCACAGCTCCTGGCACCCATCATTCTACTTTCTGCCTCTGTGATTCTGATTATTCAAAGTACCTCATATAAAGGGAATCATACAGTACTCATCCTTTTGTAACTGGCTTGTTTCATTTAACTTAAAGTCCTCAAGGTTCATCCATTTTGTAGCAGGTGTCCAGATTTCTTTCTTTTAAGACTGAATAATATTCTGTTATCTGGATAGAGCACATTTTGCTCTCCTTTTTATCCATCAATGTACACTGGGGTTGCTTCCACATTTTAACTATTGTGAATAACACTATTATGAATATGAGGGCACAAACATCTCTTTGAGACCCCGCTTTCAGTTCTTTTGAGTACATACCCAAACGTGGAATTGCTGGGTCATAGGGTAGTTCTATTTTTAATTTTTTGAGGAACTTTCATACTGTTTTCCACAGTGACTGCACCATTTGCTGATTTTGCCAACAGTGCCCAGCGTTCCAATTTCTCCACATTCTCTCCAACACTTGTTATTTCCTGGGTGTTTTTATAGTAGCCATACTAATGGGTATGAGGTGGTGCTTTATTATAGTTCTGGTTTGCATTGTCCCAGTGATTAGTAATATCGATCATCCTTTCATGTGAGTATTGGCCATCTGTGTCTCTTCTTTGGAATGTCTATTATAGTCCTTTGCCCTTTTTTTAATCTGGTTATTTGGGTTTTTGTTGTTGAGTTTTAGGGATTCTTTACATAGTCTGTATATTCACCCCTTATGAGATATATGATTTAAAAATATTTTCTCCCATTCTGTGGGTTGCCCTTTTACCTTTGACACACAGAAGTTTTTAATTTTCAGAAAGCCCAATTTATCTATTTTTTTTCTTTTGTTGACTGGGTCTTTCTTGCCCTACCCAAGAAACCATTGCCAAACCCAGTGTCAAGAAGCTCTTGTCCTATGTTTTCTTTTAAGAGTTTTATAGTTATAGGTCTTATAGGTCCTTCATTCATTTTTAGTTAATTTTTGTGAATGATGTGAGTTAAGGATCCACTTCAATTCTTTTGCACAGGGATATCCAGTTTTCCCAACACCATTTGTTCAAAAACTAACTTTCCCCCCACTGAATGATCTTGGAGCCCTTGTTGAAAATCATTTGACCATTTATGTGCAGGTTTATTTTTAGACTCTCTATTCTATTCCATTGATCTATTTGTCTGTCTTGATGCCAGAATCACATTGTTTTGATTAAGGTAGCTTTGTAACCAGTCTTGAGTTCAGAAAGTATGAGTCCTCCTCTTTGTTCTTCTTTTCCAAGATTGGTTATTCAGGGCCCTTGAGATTTCATATGCATTTTAGGATTTTTTTTTTATTCTGCAGAAACATCATTGAGATTTTGATAGGGATTACATTGAATCTCTAGGTCCCTTTGGGTGATATTGATATTGTAACAATATTAAGTCTTCCAATTCATGACTAAGGCCTGTCTTTCTATTTATTTATGCCTTCTTTAATTCATTTCAGCAATGTTTTCTAGCTTTTGTTGTTACAATAATGCTAACTTTTCTAATTGCCCATGTATTTACTTTTATTGAAATCTTTATTTCTTTATACACCTGTGAGTCCCTTTCTTGTGTCCATCATTTCCACTGCAGGACTCCCTTTCACATTTCTTGCAGGGCAGGTCTTGACCAATGCACTCAGCTTCTATTTAACTGGGAATGTCTTCATTTCTCTCTCAATTGTGAACAGGTTTTTTTTTTTTTTAATTTTAGCACTTTGGTTATGTCAACCCATTGTCTTCTGACCTCCAAACAAGATTCCTGATGAGAAATCTGCAGACAGCCTTAGTGAGGATGTCTCATATGTGACAAGTCACTTTTCTCGCTGTTTGCAAGGTGTTCTTTGTCTTGGCTTTCATTTGATTATAATGTGTCTTAGTGTGTCTTGAGCTTCTTGGGTGTTGATATTTATGTATTTCATCAAATTCAGGGAGTTTCCTGCCATTTTTCTTCAAACACCCTCTCCATGTATCCCTCTGACGTGGCAGGGTCTAGCCCGTCCCTTGGGGCTGATGTCCTGAGGTGCTCTCGTTCTGTCTGTCCCTGCTCTGTAGGCCCCTCTACTCCCAGGAATGGATAATGCAGCTTCCTCTCAGTCAGGCCCCTTAACTTAGTTGCTGTGTGGACATTTCCCCAGTTCTTATCAGCAGCATCTCCAAAACAGTGACTTCAGGCCAGGATTCAAAGCCCATCCCATGCATCCCAGGTGTGGGCCTCAGAGAGGCAAGTCTGGGAGCGTTTTCTTGGCCCTGTCCCACCACACACACTTCCCCCCATGTGGTATTGCCCAGAGGTGGGGGGAAAGGGAATGCAGTTCCGTCCAGGAAAGTCACATCTCAGGGGAAGCCAGGTTTTTAATTCTCTGCCTGTCGTGTCACTGAGCCTCCACTTCCCTCTCCAACTACCCCCACTTGACTGCTCCCCTTTATAGACACAAATCAGGGCCCGGTCTGCCAAGATCATGGACGCATCTCAGGATCCTTCTCCTTCTGCACCTTGTCAAGCCCACCCCCACTCAACAGTCAGAGCCGTACTTTGAAAACTTAGGTCATGTCACTGGGTGGCCTCAGGGACTCCCTTGCAGTCCTCTTCCCCTGCTTCTGTCTCTCCCCACCCCGTGCTCCATCCCAGCTATTGTCCCCCATAGCCATTGTCCCCGTTTATACCTGCAGGTCCCTCTGCCAAGAACACTGTTTCCACACACCTGTGGCTCCTCTGCAGGGAGATCTCCCCTGCCCTGAGTATCCCTGCTCAAGCCCCACATTCCCTACCTAACCCCGCCTCCTATATTTCCTCTGTATTCCCTACATCTCCGCGTAACAAGCCATATGGAGGTTCATGCTGCTCATGTTTTAGATCCCCCTGCCCCCACCTAGAAGTGAATTCTAAGACTCAGGGATTTTTGTCTGTTCTGTCGTCTAGCTATCCCAGATCTAAACCAGGTAATAAGTATCATTCCAGGAAGTGAACTGCCAAAGCTTAGGGAACACGGACTGTCTGGAAACGCATTGTTTCCAGTTGCTCAGACCACACGCATGTACAGACGTACTTGAAGTGAGAGCTCCACCGTGGACGTCCATGTCTAGTTGTGTGCTTTGATTTCCTACTCAGACATCACCTAGTCCAGGTAGAAAGCTGTTTCTGATACCTCGTACTATGAGCAACATTTTTAAGAACCCTAATTAATTTACACAAAGCATGGGGCTCTACTTCACAACCCTTTTTTTTAGAGAGGTAGATCTACCTTTCTTTCCAAAGAGACCGAACTTCAGCCAGTGACTAGAGACTGGCACCCAAACTGCTTCCAGTTAACCCTGGTCCTTGGTCCTTTCTTTCTCTCCTCCTTGTGCTGCAGGAAAGCAGGCACCTGGGAATTAAAGCAGTTCTCCTGCACAGTTTGTCCCCGCCCTCCTCAAACCTCAGCAGATTTCCAGGGTCCTAACAACCCCTCAGCAGGGCTATAGTCCCTCAGACCAGTCCTCCATCCTCCAGGCAAGAACTACTGACCACCCTTCTTGCAGGCTCCACTCAGGGGCTCCTGTCAGTCCCTTCCTGAAAGAAGCTAAGCCGCTTTGGTCAGAGGCAATAGAAGCAACAAGGTAAACATTAGCTCTGGCCAGGGATGTTGGAATTTCTCCCTGATCTACTGCATCAAACTGACCAGTTTTAGCTGAATGATTCCCACTGCCCAACAGTCCAGATTGAACCAAAAGTTAGATGAAGGGCCCCATTGGTGAGGACTCTGGCCTCTCTGATCTTCTAGGCTGCCTGTGTGACCATGGCCTGCTGGCTCAGTGTGAAGACCAGAGTCTTGTCCCCTCCCAGGACAATACAGTTTTTGAAGGCCATAGAGACAGCATGTGTGCTCAACTGCTGGCCTCATATTCTTGTCATGTGGACAAGTGGAAACACTCAGAAGTCAGAGCAAGTGGGTCAGAAAACAACAAGGAGGGGTTGGCAGGCCTCTCTACCCTGGGCAGTACCAGCTGGCTTTGTCGTGAAGCCCCCACTGTGGTGTTGCTGGACACAGAGTCAGGACGAGATGCACCAGGGTGCAGATCGTCTTTCCACCATAAATAACCCAGGAGCATGGATAATGTTGAACTATAGTGACATAACAAGGAAACAATGAGGTTGCATACTTATACTCTTGTCTTAATACAATTTTCCTAATTTTTAAGCTCACATCATTTAACTTTAATAATGGCTGGGTTTAATGACTGGCCCTCAAAATTCCTGACGGTTGGACAACCAGCTCTCAGGAGCTCACCACTGAGTAAGAGCTCTGGGAGCCAAGGCCGACTGCAGTTCACCAGGCCACATTTCCTGTCTGCCTCCCCAAGACCCCAGGCAACCTGACACCGCCCTCCTGGAGTGTGAGTGTCAGGTTGGGCCTCGAAAGGCCAGCCTTCCCTTCCAGAGGCTTTGCAGGCCTCTGTGTTGTCTGTCCCCGAATGCAATTGGATGCCCCTTATTTCTAAAGTCACCAGGGGACCCCTCACCATTATCCCAGGTTTCCCATTTTGAAGCATGAATCTGTGAAGGGCAACACCTCAGCACCCAGCTGACCATGGCTCCTGGTCACTCAAGCACCTAGTGTTTGGTTCACATCACAAATGCTGGCACTGGTGGTGTACTGTGTGCGGAGGACAGCAGACACAGGCTTAAGGTCAAGAAGGGGTAACCACTCCCCAGGGAGAGGTCAAGGTCCAGAAGATGAGGTGTGAGTTGCACCCTGAAAGAGAGGACAGGCAAAGGCAGAGGCCCTTGCCGAGCCACACAAGGTCCTAGTCTGACTCAACAAATTTCCTATATTTTAAAGATGAGATTTTACTTAAGAATCTGAGTTTCTAACTTCTCTTGAAAGTCTGAGGCCAGGGGTACCTGGGTAGCACGCTCTTAATTTCAGCTCAGGTCTTAATCTCAGGGTCGTGAGTTCAAGCCCCACATCGGGCTCCACACTGGGTGTAGAGTCTGCTTAAGAAAAAAGGAAGGAAGGGAGAGAGGGAGGGAAGCTTGAGGCCTATCCCCTGACCCTTATGGCTGCTCCCTGAGGGTCCTGGCCTGCTAATCCTTAGCAAGCAACATGGAGGATGTCAGCCAGGGTCAAGGACCTCCTTGGTCTGGAGTCTGGAGCAGGGGGAGGCTATCCTAGGAATGGGATGAGTAGGAGCAGACTCAGAAGGTCCCAGGTTGCAAGGGTGTCCAGGAGGCCCAAAGCACTGGAGATTCAGGAAGAACCACCCCAGAGTGACACAGGACAGGCACTGCATGAAGATGCCTAGATGAAGCCCCAGAACACTCCAGAGCCGGAGCTCAGAAGAGCCTGGCAGGGACGGGGAGGGGGTTGTGCTGACTGGGTGTTCTAAATCCTGACGACACAGGTGCGTGCTGACATGAAAATTCATCCAGCTGTGTTCCACCTCACTTGCTCACTCAACTTGCCAGACTCAACTCAGAAAGCTAAAAAGGAAACAGGAAGATAGAGGAAGGGCAGAGGCCCTCGGTGAGCCAGGCTGCCTGACTTCAGACCCACTGAGCTCCTATTTTCTCAGGGCCAAATGAGAACCTATTTTGGAGCAAAGACGAGCACGTGATGACTAGTCCCTGGTCTGATGGGAGTAGGGGAGGCTTAGGGTGTGACAAGAGGTGCTCTGCCAAGAGGGAAGGATGGGATGAAGTGGAGGGTCAGGAAGGGTCTCCCTTGGGTGCTATGCTATGAGGTACAAGGCCTCCTCCTCCCCATTGTCTTTCCTCCTGGGGGACAGGCTTTGGACACCAAAGTATTCAGGCAGCTCAAAATTAGATGTGCTGCCCCGACACACACCCCCTCCCTGCACTCAGCAGGACCACGAGATCTCCAGCTGTCCCAGATATCTCTAAGCAGCTGGCCTCCCCTCATTCTTACTGCTCTGGTGTGTGTTCTGGTCCTAACCAGGGCTTTGTACACAGGGGGAGCTCAGGGAATATCTGTGAGTTAGACACACAGATGATTAACACATTCATATGCACACTCATATGCATACTCACACATGGGACTCCTAAAAGCCACACACTCTTCTGACAGTCTGACTCCTGTTCCACCATTCTTCCCAGCATCCTGAGAGAAAAACATCATTATACCCATTTTACAGGTGGGGAGACTGAGGTCTGGAAGTTAGCCGACCTTCCTAAGGTCACAGAGCTAAAGAGAAGCAGACCAGCACCCTTACTCACTAGATGTGGAGAAAAAGAGTAAAGAGTTCTGTATCCAAGCCATTAGCCAGGGAGGACTGGGGCACTAAGCCAGCAGCTCAAAGGTGAAGGAGACACAGGGCAGTGCATGAGTGAACACAGAGTCCTGCCCTCCCCTGCTGTGCATGTCCAGATGTCCACGTAGCATCTGGCTCCAGGACCTGAAATTCAGACTGTCTGCCTTAGAGCTTCGAATCTCACAGCCTTCCCTGCAATCAGCAAACACACAGGTGTGAGGTACTCTGCTAACCATGGAAAAGCTCCACCTCATGGAGCTTGTGGTGGAGTGGGGAGACAACAAGATTGTGCCTCTATGAGGTCAGAATGAAATAGGGTGTTGTAAGGATCAGGTTTGGCAAGTGTTCAGGACAGGCAATCCGAAGATGACTTTAGACTAAGACTCAAAGATGAGGAAGCCCTGGAATGAGTGCTGTGAAGGCAGAGGACAGACCTTATACAAAGGCCCCGTGGTCAGTCAGAGTGAGTGCTTATGGCACATGGGAATGCCTTGGAGACCGATGGACAAAGAGGGGGCAGGGCCAGGCTACCAGGAAATCCTCTTCCACCAATGGAGAGTGGTGGGTGGGAAGAGGTCTGCACGAGCCTTGTGCTCTAATGGAGAGCATTAGGATTAAGCTGCCTGCTGGTGAGAGCACTCCAGGGCAAGTGGGGTCTCCAGAGCCCATTCCTGCCTGTGATAGCAAAGGGTGGCAGCTGCAGAGGGCCTGAGAGGGGCTGGCTGAAGGGGAACCATGCAAAGAAGAATCATGGTGGCAGGGAAGGCTTGGTACCAGGGAACACTTAATACAGGCCAGAAGATACATGAGGTTGTGAGTGGTGCAGCCTGAAGGCACCTGTCTTTGGGCAGTGGCTGGGGAAACTGAGAAACTCGAGCCAAGCAGGTGAGGGGAGAGCCTCACGGAGTTCCTCTGAGCTTGGCCAGTGAGCCTGGACAGCAGCCTAGTGTTCAGTTGTGGGTCAGTGTCCTGGGAAGGGTCTGGCCAGGGCCTCATGGAGCATGTCAATGAACTATCACTCTCAACTCATTCTGTGGCATCCAAAATGCAATGAATCCGTGCTCTCAAACCCAGCTTCTCAAGGCTGATTAGGGAAGGCAGGTTGGTCAGAATTTTGCCTTTAAATTTTAATGCATTCACTCTTTCACTCACTAACCCAGCCTAAGGCCAGCACCAGACAGTGAGTGGCAATGATGTAGCCAAAGCTTGGAGGCTTTACCTTCCAAGAGGTTTCAGGGCACCTGGGTCAAGGAGCAGATAGTCATGTGCTTGGATGAAACCATGGGTGATGGGAATCTGTGGAGATGCTATCAGGAGCGTACCATCACCAGTGTCCCCCTGGAGCTCTGTGGTCAGATGCATGTGTACATGTGTGTTGGGTGTCACACAGGTGTTGGGGGTGTGTATGGCCACAGGCTCACAGCTGTGCCCCCTAGCTGCTGTGGTCACATAGGTGTGTGTGTGTGTGTGTGTGTGTGTGTGACCATAGGCCCACAGGTATCCCACCCCTCGTGTGCTGCTATGGTCACACATGTGGGGAGAAGGGGTGGCCACAGGCTCACAGGTGTATCCTCCCAGCTACTACTGTGGTCACCCAGATGTGTGTGTGTGTGTGTCTGTGTGGCCACAGACTCACAGGTGTCCCCCCCCCCAGGTGCTGCTGTGGTCATATAGGTGTGGAGGGTGAGGAGTGGCCACAAGCTCACAGGTGTGCCCCCCAGCTGCTACTGTAGTCACCCAGGTGTGGAGGGCCGCAGGTTCACAGGTGTTCCCCGCCCCCCCAGGTGCTGCCGTTGTCACCCAGGTGTGTCTGTGTGGCCATAGGCTCACAGCTGTGCCCCCCCCCCAGGTGCTGCTGTGGTCAGCTAACAAGGTGTTTGAGGAACTGACAGACATCGAGAGGCAGTTCCACAAGGCCTTCTACACCGTGCGTGCGTATCTGAACTGTGACCGGTACTCAGTGGGCCTCCTGGACATGACCAAGGAGAAGGTGAGGCCTCAGTTCTCCACAGGACTCCTGGCCAGCCTTGTTCTGCTCCTGTGAGGACTCACTAACTCTGTCCCTTCTCTTCTCTACTCAGGAATTCTTTGACGTGTGGCCTGTGCTAATGGGAGAAGCCCAGCCATACTCAGGCCCACGCACACCCGACGGCCGTGTGAGTCATGGTGGAGGGGGGACAGACCAAGCCCATGTACCTCGATTTCCCTGGCTCCAACTACAACTCCAGAGTGGGGAAGGGGCCTGTGCCAACCTGACCAAGGGTGGGAGAGGGAGGGCTACAGGAAGGATGTGGGACTCTGGGGACAGATGGTTGTGGGCCAGCTGCCTACCTGACTGCTCTGGAGGGCAGTCTCTGAGTGCTTGTCTGCTGTCCCCAGTGACTCCAGCCCATGCTCTGGGGCCAGGTTGGGGTGGGTGCAGATCTCCTGATGGGGTTATCAGCCCAGTGAGGACGACCAGCATCTGTCCTCCTGCTGCCCCACCCTTAAATCACTGGAGAACCTCCCATGTGGAACCATGTATACGTGTGTGTGCACATGTGGGTGCACACCTGCGTGCATGGGCATGAGAAAGGCAGTGTGAAAAGGGCATGGGAGCAGGGGCAGTTACCTCTGTCACTATTGTACACCCAATTTGGCATACACTACCCTACCTGGCCATGCCTCAGTCTTCCCACCAGTCACATGGGGCTGATAACTGGGCCTTCCTCACAGGATTGTGGGTCAAGTGTGTAGAAGAGTCCCTGTTCATGGCTTGGCTGTGACCATGACTTGCCACAGTTGAGTGTTTGTGTGTCTGTGTATGTGTGTACTGGCCTGGGCAGGTTGTGTGCATACATTTGAAGGAGTCCCGGACCTAGTTTGTGTGTGGGCTTGAGTGGGACACAGACAGAATGAGGACAAATGCAAACCAAATGTGTACTGTGTGTCCCATGAGTGTCAGTGATGGTCTGTGTGTGTGTACATAAAGTGCACGTGAGGTTGTATGTAATTGTGTGGGTGTGGGGCTGTGAACGCATGTGTGCACATCCATGTGTGCACATGAGATTGTGTGTAACTGTGTGGGAGCATGTGTGCTTGTCCATGTGTGCACGTGAGGTTGTGTTTAACTGTGGGGGGGGGTGCAGGTGTGCACGTCCATGTGTGCATGTGAGGTTATGTGTAACTGTGTGGGTGCCCGTGTGCATGTCCATGTGTTATGTGAGGTTGTGTGTAACTATGTGGGTGCATGTGTGCACATCCATGTGTGCATGTGAGGTTGTGTGTAAGTGTGTGGGTGCGTGTGGCATCCAAAATGTGTGCATGTGAGGTGTGTAACTCTGTGGGTGCATGAGTGCATGTCCATGTGTGCATGTGTGGTTGTGTATAACTGTGTGGGCGCACATGTGCAAATCCATGTGTGCCTTGAGGTTGTGTGTAACTGTGGGGGTGTGGTGTGTGCTCTGTGCAAATGCACGTCTAGTACAACACCTGGGTAGCTCCTCTCACCCGCAGGGAGGTTCCCACCGGGGAGCTGTCCCAGGGAGCCCTTCCCGACTGCTGTGGTCCATTTTGCAGGAAATCGTCTTCTACAAAGTCATCGACTATATCCTCCATGGCAAGGAAGACATCAAGGTCATCCCGTAAGTGCCAGAGTCTTAGGAGAAGCATCACCTGAAGGCTGAGCACCCTCAGACCCAGGCCGGGTGGGCTTTGGGGATTTGTCACAATGGCTCAGCAGCCTCAGGCTGGTCCCTCACACAGGGCTACTCCCTATGCTGGAGGGCGAGGCAGAATGGGATGGGGAAGGAGGCACCATGGATGTCCAGAGTGGACTTCCAGAGGTCCAGGTGAGCTATCCAGGTGGTCCTGTCAGCAATAACTGATCTTTGAGTCCCTCAGGGTCTCATCTTAGCTCACCCAGCCACCCACACAGGTGGAGCGCCCAGAAGGCACACCCCATAGGGCAGGTAGGAGGGGATGTCCACTCCAGGGAAGCACAGCTAGGCTGAGGGCAGGTCAGGGCTCCAAACTAGAGACACTGGGGAGAGGTGCTGGCCATTCCTTGCTCTGTACCTGCACGGCCATGTGACCCATAAGCCTGTCAGAACCCCATCCTGCAAGTTCCACTGAGGGACTGGGATCCAGGCGCTAAGCCTGCAGGACGGGTGACTGACACTGAGCTCCAGGGGCTGGACTGAAGAGTGGGGCCCCCAGTGGGGAAAGGGCTCCTCCAGGGTGAGGGGACTCAGCATAGGCAGAGGAAGGATAAAACAGTACAGACACCCCCAAACCACACCCCTGGCCTCCTCTTATTCCCCCTGAGTCCACAACCTGCTAGCCTTCCCACCCCACCCAGAGCTCAGAAAAGGGAATCAACATTAACACACACACACACTCTGCCAAAATCTACATGCACATCTAATAACCCACCCACCATCTGACCCTCTGCTCTCTCCCCCAGCACACCCCCAGCTGATCACTGGGCCCTGGCCAGTGGTCTTCCAACCTACGTGGCAGAAAGTGGCTTTGTGAGTCTGCTGAGGCCCTTCCCTTGCCTGGCGCCCCGGCCCTTCCTGCCAGCCTGTGCACCCCTGCCAGCTCCCAGCTGCCCTGCCTCACCTACGTAGAGCTCATCGGGCTGGATAGTCGTCTTTAGAACCCTATCGTACATTGGGCTGCTTCAGGTGAAATTGTTTTCCTGATCCTCTTCCAGATCTGTAACATTATGAATGCCCCCGCCGACGAAATGTTCAAATTTCAGGTATCTATTCATTTATTAGAGAAAGTATGCTTACTTAGGGAAGAACATATTGTGGTTCAGAAACGATGAACCAAATTAGTTTTCGCTCCTTAAGAAGCAACCTCACAATCTCAGGGGCTAACCACAGCAGACACACACTTCCAGGCACAGATCTATGAGTAGGCAGGTGAGGCCAGGCCACAAGGAGCTTTTCAAGTCTGCCCCTTGGGTCCTCCTCTGGGGACACATGACCAGAGCAGCCTCTTTTCTGGAGGAGGCCAAGAGTCAAGTGGTCTCCAAGACTCTTCCAGGAACTGGCCACTACCCACCTTTCGCTGGCCAGGTATCAGTGGAATGTGACGTGGGAACAGCAGCATATTTTGTGGGGCCCAGCAGAATGGAATTATTATCAACATTAAGATCATGGCGGCAAAGACAACCGCGAGCATGGGAGCCTTCTAAGAAGGGGATCCTGGCTGCCCTCAGGGAATCCTGGGTGCCCGCAGAATTCATACCATGAAGCCGCCCTGGGGGGCATAGAGCCCCAGTTCTGTCTAGCGGGAGAAGTCACAACACAAACCCAGGGACATAGAGCTCTCACGCATGGGGGGAGTTAGCAAAGAGGAGGAGCGACCCAGTCACCACAGTTTAAGGACAGAAGACATGAGATGGGTGCTTGCTGGGTGACAGGCCTGAGTCAGGGCCAGACCCAGAGGAGCGGGCATCTCTGGACACCTCTCCCTGCAGGAAGGGCCTCTGGACGACTCGGGGTGGGTCATCAAGAATGTCCTCTCCATGCCCATCGTCAACAAAAAGGAGGAGATTGTGGGGGTTGCAACATTCTACAACAGGAAAGACGGGAAGCCTTTTGACGAGCAGGATGAAGTCCTCATGGAGGTAAACACGTGTCACAGGGGCAGCCCTTGGAGGGACGCCTGTGTGACGGCATGGGACCCAGCCATGTGGAGACCCTTCCTATCACCTGCTTTATCAGCATGAGGCCTGAGGAGAGTGGGACCAGAGGAGCTGTGAGGGCCCTGGAGAACGCTTGAAAGCACTCAGGGCACTGGAGCAGCACTCCACACTCCACACGACACAGGGTGGTAACACTGCCGCTGTGTCTGCAGTCCCTCACGCAGTTCCTGGGCTGGTCGGTGCTGAACACGGACACCTACGACAAGATGAACAAGCTGGAGAACCGCAAGGACATCGCCCAGGACATGGTTCTGTACCACGTGAGATGTGACAAGGACGAAATCCAGCTGATCCTGGTACCACTCCTGTCAGGCCCTGGTCCCCTTTCCTGCCCAGGGGGCAGGCAGGGCATCCCTGAGGTCGGGGCATATCCTGTGGTCAGAGGGCTGGGCTAGCCCTGGAGTCCTACGTGCGCTGCACAACCAGGGGCAGTCCCTCCCCTGCATCCTCAGCTGCGAGCAGGGATTGGTCAGAGCCCTCCTGGTCAGGCTGTGTGAGGACTCCCCCTGTTGTCCATGTGGAGAGCTTAGAACAGTGCCGGAGAGGCAAGGAGGGACACACAGGAAATGGGAGCCACTGTCACTTCTCTCTGAAGCTAGAAGCTCCAGCTGGGACTCCTGTCTTGTGCCTGATGTCACCTTGTCCCATACTCATGAGGGGTGTAGGCAATGCTGTCACCCTGTCCCATACTTATGAGGGGTATAGCTGACACTCACTCTGTCTCAACACAGCTGTCTTCTCTCTTAGCCAACAAGGGAACGCCTGGGGAAGGAGCCTGCCGACTGTGAGGAAGATGAGCTGGGGACAATCCTGGTCAGAATCTGACTCCCACCCCTCAGGTGGAGACTGGAGGGACCTGAGGGTCGGGGGAGACTTCCTCAATCCTAGGAGGCCTGAGCATGTTATCTGATGTTTGCTGCTGTCTGCATGTCTCTATGCCTGGGTCCGTGTGTGTGTGTGTGTGTGTGTGTGTGTATGTGATCTCCCAATGTGCCTGTCTTTGCACCTGTTTCCCCGACAACACCTCTGTTCCCATGGTAGGGACTGTGAGTGGCCAGCTACAGGCCAGAGCAGCTGGAAGGGCAAATGTCACCACAAACCTGGGACATCTGAGGCTGGGCAAAGGATCCTGGGAGGGGAAGAGAAAAGCCTGCCTCCCTCAGCCCCACAATCCTTCCCACAGAAGGAAGTGTTGCCGGGTCCCACCAAGTTCGACATCTATGAGTTCCACTTCTCTGATCTGGAGTGCACAGAGCTGGAGCTGGTCAAATGTGGCATCCAGATGTACTACGAGCTGGGCGTGGTCCGGAAGTTCCAGATCCCTCAGGAGGTGAGGATGGGGGCCAGGGGAAGGGGTCCAGATCCACTGGGACATGGAGGGTTGTGGCAAGGGGTCCCAGATCCACTGGGAGATAGAATTTGGACATGGTTGAGGGGCCCCAAATCCCCCAAGAGGTGGGAGAGATGTGATCAGAAGTCTTAGGTCCTACAGAGAGTTTGGGGACAGCCATGTTCATTATAGAAACTGTGCCTAGCATAAATGACTGAATGGATGTATCAATGGTTAGATGGGTGGAGGGAATGTTTGGTAAATGGTTGTTCCAAACAATTTGACCATAAAGTGCATTATTAAGCAATAGTGGGATTTGGGCATGGGATGGAGAGGAAACAGGAGCCCATGAGCTACAGAAAGCAAAGGCCATCTGCACAGTTTGAATGTAGAGAACCCCTCAAAGGTCATCCCAGGGTGGAGGGGTGGCCCTTCCAGCTCTGCCCTGAGCCCTGCTGCTTTCTGATAGTTTCCTGGCCGCTGTCCTGCCTCCACCTTCACACCGCAGGGAGTGTCTGCTTCCCCACCATGCAAGTGAGGGAACCATCCCTCCTCGTGCCTCCCCTGAGAAAAGGTGCAGCACGCTGGCATTTTCAAAAGAAACTTTACTACATACTAAAGGAAAACACAGAAGCAAAAAGCAGAGAAATGATTACTAGAATTTTTTAAAATTTCAGAATGATTTTCTGGCATCAAAAATCACAGCAGATGAGTAAGAGGCCCCTTCGGCCTGCACCCTGTTGTCCAGGGGTAACTGCCCTTGTAGGAGAAGGCTCACACGCCCGGGGCCCGCCCCTTCATCTCTGGACCCTTAGCCTCCATTTTATTTCTCCACTGTCCATGCCATGAGCCCACACATGGGCCATTCAAACACCACTCCTGAAACAGACCTTTTCTTCTAAAACATTCCATACCCCTTGCCTGGGGTCTCCTAATTTTGGGCTGGGCAGTAGGTTGGAGGCCCCCTGCAAGCTGGAGCTCTTCTTAGCTTTGACACTGGTCTACTCCTGGCGCCCCCCCCTCAGGCCTCCCGCCCCCCCTCGTCCACCCCACAGGTGTCCCACCCAGGAGAGTGGTCAGGGGCCAGCAGCGAATGGCTGGGAGAGGAAGGACTCTCACACCAGGCTGTTGGGGGGACTCCCGCACCGCGCTCAGAGCCCATGCTCCTCCGACTCCCCTCAGGTCCTGGTGCGGTTTCTGTTTTCCGTGAGCAAAGGTTACCGGAGGATCACCTACCACAACTGGCGCCACGGCTTCAACGTGGCCCAGACCATGTTCACGCTACTCATGGTGCGTGTCCAGCATGGGCATGACAGGGGCCACCCTTGCCCCCCTCCCATGGGGTCAGGCCTGTGAGGGGCAGGCGCTGGAGGGGGGTGCTCCTCTGCGAGCGAGGTGGGGGCCTTCGCGGGCAGAGGAAAGGAGGAGGTGGGGCGCACCCCCCGCCTCAGGAGTGCAGGAGGGCCCCTGGGCTGAGGCAGGCAGCAGCATGAGGCCCTGACCCCCCCCCACCCTGCCTGCACCCAGCCCCCCTGCAGCGGGGAGGAGAGGGGAGGGGAGGACAGGGCAGAGCGGGGCAGGGCGGGGGAGGCCACTGGAGCTGCGCAGCTGTAGGGCCCTGTATCCTCAGACTGGGAAGCTGAAGAGCTACTACACGGACCTGGAGGCCTTTGCCATGGTGACCGCGGGCCTGTGCCACGACATCGACCACCGAGGCACCAACAACTTGTACCAGATGAAGTAGGCAGCACGCTGGGCACCCGGGATGCTCTGGGGGAGCATGTGTCCAGTGGCCCAGGGAGGGGCCGGCCCGGAGCTCACTGAGGGTTGGGGGTGCCCCTTCCCTGGCGAGCAGGGAACTGCAGGGGCGCCCAGAGGCCACAACTAGCCTCTGTGGGGGCTTCTGGCCAAACTGATTCTAACGAAACCTCTGTAACAGATCCCAGAACCCCTTAGCCAAGCTCCATGGCTCCTCGATTTTGGAAAGGCATCACCTGGAGTTTGGGAAGTTCCTGCTCTCCGAGGAGGTTCGTGTCCCATTCCTCACTCAGAATTTCTCCGTATTTATGCCTGACTGTCACCTGCACCTCTGGCCTCCCTGGCCCAGCGCTCATGACACCACAGGGCATTCTGACCAGGGGCTAGAGGAGGGTCAGCGGTGATGGGTGGGGTTTGAACGTGGAAATGCACCCACCGCAGGGTGAGGTGGGCTCAGGTGTCCAGCAGTGGTGGATCTGGTACAGGGTCTGGTGCCCAGCACCTGCGACCTGAGGGTAGGGTCAGATAGATGGTTCCTGGGAGGGGAGGGGACAGACTGGGAACCCTAACCCTTCCTGCAGTCCCTGAACATCTACCAGAACCTGAACCGGCGGCAGCACGAGCACGTGATCCATCTCATGGACATAGCCATCATCGCCACGGACTTGGCACTCTACTTCAAGTGGGTGCAGCCGCCCTGCGGGAGGCGGGATGAGAACCTGGGGGGTCATGGGGGTGGTAGGGTAGGGACCTGGAGCTCCTAGAACACCCTTGCCAGCACAGCAGCCCCGCAAGGCCTGAGCTGTCTACCTCAGTTTCTCTCCTAGAAGGGTAGTGGGGTTAGGATCAAGGAAGAGAGGCGTGTCCTGCGTGGGGTGAGCGGGTGGGGGTCGACTGTCTCTCTCTGTTCTTGGGGTTCAGGAAGAGGACGATGTTCCAGAAGATTGTGGATGAGTCTAAGAACTATGAGGACAGGAAGAGCTGGGTGGAGTACCTGTCCCTGGAGACGACCCGGAAGGAGATAGTCATGTGAGCTGTGGGGGCAGCAGGAACCATCTCCATGCTGGCTACCCCTCACGTTACCCCCCCCCCGCAAAGGAGAAGACCCCAGGCCCCTAATAATACACAAGAACAGCTCTTCTCTAAACAGCTTTGATGAAGCGTCAAAATGAAACCTCTTACTTGTTCCTCATCTTCAGAGGAGACAGTACAGGATTGGGGTCAGACAGTCCATTTTCTTAGTTTGTGGATTTGGCAATAATTCTTATTCATGAACCTTCACTGATGCATCTACAAAGTGGAAATTCAGAACTATGGTCCTCCTCCAGGCCCGTCCCAGAGATCCAACAAGGAAATGTGTAAATCATGGGCACTGGGAGCTGCCCAGTGAAGACATGTTGGTTTTAGCTTATGGAGGCAAGGGGAGGGGGAGGTGACAAATGAGGGTTAGGGTTGGAGTGGGTGTGTATACAGTAGGAGGTCTACTAGTGGAAGGAGTGCCCAGAGGCGGAGGTGGAAGGGAGGGAGGGAGGGAGAGAGGCCAGCCTGGGCACACCTAGAGCTTCATCTGCCTGCAGGGCCATGATGATGACTGCATGTGACCTGTCTGCCATCACCAAGCCATGGGAAGTCCAGAGCAAGGTCAGAATTCATGCAGGGCCCCAGCCTCTTGTCATTGCCTCTTGAAATTGCATCTAGGGGAAGCCTGAGAGGCGGGACAGAACCTTTGTTTGCAAGTAGCACTGAGGGCTGCCCCCCCTGCTCTGGGGATACGCTCATGGCTGCCATGTGGGCACACACCAACATGCTCACTGGGCGGTAGGCCTAGCCTGAAGACTGGGGATCCCAGAGGGCCTGAGGCAGAGAAGACTGAGGGCCCTTTGTCAGTTTCTGACCAAGCGCTGAACTCCACAAGATCACTGCCTTTTATGTACCCCCTGCCCACCAGGTTGCTCTGCTGGTAGCGGCTGAGTTCTGGGAACAGGGTGACTTGGAAAGGACAGTTCTGGATCAGCAGCCCATTGTGAGTGTTACTTCCAGAATCTTCTAAGCCCACTGTGGTCTTTGGGAACCTCAGGCCTTGCTTGGTGCAAACAGGGAACTCCTGGGGATCTGGGGTGCTGGGACCTCAGTCTCACTTTGTGGGGTCAGTCATGTGACATGAGCTGAGTATAAATTAGGTGGCTCAGGATCTGGGTAAAGTTGTAGAAAAAAATAGGGTTTCAGTAAAACTGTGATGCCCATGCAGAAATGGAAAGTCATTGTCAAAAGTGGTCAAGGCAGGCCATGACCCATCACCCAGGGCCTCCACGGCCCAGGCAGCTCCACAGTGAGCCTCAGCCAGGCTGAGAGCTGCTCCAGGAAGGCCTTCAAGTGGGGAGAGTGCTGTGCCAGAGAAGGCCAGTGGCAGGAATCCAGATGCCCTCACCATGATAGATGGAAGATACTGAGATCTTTGGGTCAGCAATGTGGGACCAGGAATATGCTGTTAGACTACAGTGGAACCTGCATAGTATCCAAGGGGATGAGGACAGCATAGCATTGTTCAACAGAAGTTGGAAGAGATGGAAAGAGGGTTTGTCTTACAAGTCAATTCCAGTCAGTGGGGCTGCCTGATCATGGGGTGGAGAAGGCTTTGGGGCCAGAGACAGGCTGCAGGAAAGGGTGTCCTAACTAACCAGCCAAGTCACTTGGGGACCAGGCAGGCCTCTAGTTCTTGCATGGCTCACCCTTGCTACATGGAGCTCCAGACAGTAGGTAGCTATGAAGGACAGACCAGCAGGGGACAGCCCAGGGGTTCTGGAGTATGTGGACACCAAGGATAGCCCGTCCAAGGGCCTCTGGATTTCGCCCTGCAGGGCTCTCAAGCCAGGTCTTTAGTTAGCACCATGGATAGCTCCCAAGAAAGTGGGAGGAAAGGGCTCCAGGACCTGAAACTGGGAGCATTATGGTGGACTCATAGTGGAACTACCAGATGACTCAGAGAAGGGGAGAGGCATTCTGACTGTCCCCCTATAAGGGCCAGCATCTATCAAGGCAGGCTAAGCCCCAAGACCAGAGGCTCCACTCATTCCATGGAAACTGCTTCATCTGTGTCTCTGTGGACATGTTCATCTGAGCCGGGTGGGGCTGAGTGAGACCTGCAGGCTCAGAAGAGGTTTCTCTGCTCCCCCCCAAGCCAATGATGGACCGGAACAAGGCAGCCGAGCTCCCCAAATTACAGGTTGGCTTCATCGACTTTGTGTGCACATTTGTGTACAAGGTGAGCAGGCTGGTGTGGGGCCTGTCTGGGTTCACAGGAGTGGGGGGACTGGTGTGGGTTCACACGATGGCCTGGCCTGCCATAGCCCCTATCGCCTCATCCTTGCACTTAAAATCTGAAATCCGCAGTGTCATCCCAAGGAGTCCCTTCCCACCTTCCCCTCACCAGTTCCTCAGAAGCTCTTCATGCTTTCCCACAGGTCTCCACTCTCTGGGAGATCCTCCTCCCACCATGAGGTCTCACCTCACATGTCCCTTCCCCACACCCCATCTAGCCACCCCCAATCGTGGCCTGCAGTGTATCTGTGGGTGCATCTGTTCAGTGCCTATGAACCCAGGAGGACAGCAATGTGTCCACCTGTCCCAGCTGGGAATGCCTCACCCAGCAAACACATGTTGCACTTGGGTGACCAGGGAACACTGTGCCAAGGACATGTGCTGTGACATCACAGCCCAGAGGACTGGCAGAGAGTGTGTTGGGGGTCCGACTGCAGAGTCCCTCCCAAGTGATGCCCGATACATCCATGGGCTCCATTCCATCTGATCCTGGGGGCTGTGAGGAGGAGGTTGTCTGCTTCTGAGTGAAGTCAGCCCTGATTGGGCCAGTCCACTCCCCACCTCGACCACCACAGCATGTGGGCTTCTCCTTACTGAAAGCTCAGCTCCCTTTGGTGCCCCTTCAGCAGGACTCTAAGTGCTGCAAAGGAAGGCAGAACCAGGATGAACATCCCAGTCCTGAAGGTCACAGGTCACAGCCCCACCGCAGCACTCCCACTGCCTTCCCCAAGTCCATCCACATGCTCCATGCTCGTGTGTGTGTGTGTGTGTGTGTGTGTGTGAGAGAGAGAGATGTGCGTAGAAGAGCCCAAAGAAGGGGCTGCAAGACCAGCATGTCTGCCCCAGTCTTCCCACCCTCTCTGCCAAAGGACTCCCCTTCTGCCATTGATATTCTCTATTCCTGGAGTCCTCGCCCCACTAAGACCACCTGTGCCCTTCCCATCCTCTCTTCTCCATTTCCAGGGCTTTGCTGGGAAAGTGATATCTCAATGGCCTTCCCTTCTCCCTCAAACAGGTCCCCTCCCAAGTTCTCCTCTTGGGTGAGCAGGGCAGGGTGGTGGGGGACAGGCTGGTGCCAGCAAGGGCCAAGACATGGGGAGGCCACCTGCCCCAGCTGCTTAGGAACACTCAGGAGGTGCGACCCAACTCCTTGATTCCCTGTCTTCCTGTCCAGGAGTTTTCCCGTTTCCATGAAGAGATCCTGCCCATGTTCGACCGACTGCAGAACAACAGGAAGGAGTGGAAGGCCCTGGCTGACGAGTATGAGGCCAAAGTCAAGGCCCTGGAAGAGCAGAAGCAGCAACAGGAGGAAAAGACAACAGCCAAGAAAGGTCGGGGCTGCAGGGCAGGTGTTTGCTTAGTCCCCACATGGAAGTGTGTGAAGGGACGAGGTTAAACAAGAAGGGCAGGTGGCAGATGGCGCTGGGGCTGGTTTGCTCAGGCTCCTCCCTGCAGAGGCAGCCATCCCTCGGGATTGGGCCTGACTGCAGGATC
Organism: Martes martes; assembly: GCF_963455335.1. NCBI lineage: Eukaryota > Metazoa > Chordata > Mammalia > Carnivora > Mustelidae > Martes > Martes martes. The sequence continues at coordinate 138,973,119 of NC_137889.1, forward strand.
TCCTTGTTCCTTGCCAGGGACTCTCATTTTCTCTAAAGAAGTAACTATTTGAATGTTACTTCCTTTATAAAGGGAGGAAAGCCCAGGTGAAACATTGGGAACTCTCAACAGCTATTTCTTCCACCACCAGGCAGCAGTTCCCTCCTAATTAACTTGGGAAAATCTACCTCCACTTCCATCTACCCTCAGAAACCAAACAGAACACCTAAGGGCGCACATCTGACTCTAGCTCAGGTCATGATCTCGGGGTCCTGGCTGGAGCCTCCCCAGTGGGCTCCGCGCTCAGCGGGGAGGCTGTTTGTTCTTCTGCCCCTCCCTCTGCTTGTGCGCACACGCGCATACTCTCAAATGAATAAAATCTTAAAAAAAAAAAAAAAAGACCTAAAAAAAGAAAATACGGGAGCTAAGAGTCAAGCGTACATGACATCTCCCCCTGTACTGTGTCAGAGCCTTTCTTTCCCTATTCAACCCCACCCCTGCCTGCTATTTTGGTAATGTGGCTCACATGGCTTCATCGTAAGGAGTCACCATGCGGCCTAGACAGAATCCCTGACATTGTTGCCTTGGTATTTGCCTGTGCATGGCCACCGTGGCCCTGGGACTTTTGCTATTTCCTGCCACAGGGAGGAAAACCATGTCAAGTTTTGGGGGCTGTGGGGGCGCCGGAACTAAAAGTGTCACAAGAGCTAAGATAAGAAAGGCTGAGCCCTGGCTAGGCTAATCGGCTCAGGCTGCCAACAGATCCCACACTCTGCCCTTCCTCTCGCGGGGCTGACAGAGGACACAGGGCAGGAGAGGCGGGGCTGGCACACACAGTCCTCTCACTCTCGACTCTCTTGCAGCGGGCACAGAGATTTGCAACGGCGGCCCAGCACCCAAGTCTTCGACCTGCTGCATCCTGTGAGCTGGTTCATGGGTTCTGATGGCGCCCCAATCCGTTCACCTGCTGGGACCCCACCTCCAATCATTTGCTACAGGAGGTTAGAAAGCCCAAGAAAATGACTGAAGACAATTTTGGATATTTTGAATTTTTTTAAGATTTATGTTTTTATATTGGGGCACCTGGGTGGCTCAATGGATTAAGCCTCTGCCTTCGGCTCAGGTCATGATCTCAGGGTCCTGGGATTGAGCCCTGCATTGAGCTCTCTGCTCAGCAGGGAGCCTGCCTCCCCTTCTCTCTCTGCCTACTTGTGATCTGTCAAATAAAATCTTTTTAAAAAAAGATTTTGGGGGGCGCCTGGGTGGCTCAGTGAGTTAAACCTCTGCCTTCGGCTCAGGTCATGATCTCAGGGTCATGGGATCGAGCCCCACATCAGGCTCTCTGCTCAGCAGGGAGCCTGCTTTTCCCTCTCTCTGCCTGCCTCTCTGCCTCTTGTGACACCTCTCTCTCGGTTAAATAAATAAAATCTTTAAAAAAAAAAAAGATTTTTTTTATAAAAAGTCAACTACAAATACACTTCAGCATCCTCTACACTCACCCACCTTTTGCGTACACAGCAATACCACGGAGAGATGTTTGGAAAGGGTCTGTGACCTGCATGTCTGAAAGCACTGGGTGAGGTCCACAGCCGCACATGTAATGCGTATATGGGTAGACAAGATACACAGATGTTGTTACCTATCTGGTTCCAAGGCAAATAGGGCCAGAAATTTAGAATAAAATAAAACGAAAACAAGTTGTCCTTTTCTTTAATACAGCAGCAGTTGTGGTGGAGAGCATATCATGCCTAACCCATGAGAAAGTTCTGCCACAAAGGTCAAGGCCATGAGTGACCTGAGCAAAAACACGTGGAACAGCCCTCTGCACTGGGGTCAAGGGGGCACACTGCCACAGCTGGGGTCTGCCCAAGTCCTACACCAGTGAGGGTTCCCTTAGTGTTTGTGCACCAGCAGAGCCAGACCCAAACACATGACTCCCATGTGAAATGGGTACTACTTACCTGGTAGAAGTTAAGGACTTTTCAGGTCCTGACCACATGAGCTCCAAATCATTCATTCCTAACACTGGACACCTTACCCCACAGTAAACTCCGCTCAGCTGCCTGATTAGACCGGCTGTGGAAAAGCCAGATCGAATGCCACACAAGCCCACCCCCAGAAGCCCTGAGCTCCTGGGCGGGGAAGGGAGGGGCGACACCACCTCCCCACAGCCATGCAGTCACAGCAAGGAGACAGTTTCCATCTCAGCAGGGACACCTGGTGACAGTCCATGATTAGGGCTCCAGCCAACAAATCCAGAAGGAACTGAGCTGGGCTCACTCAGGCTTCAACTTAACTAAAACCAAGGCTTTCAAGTGCTTATCCACTGCTTCTCATCCCGCCCCCCACCCCCATTTGCAAAAGAATTCATTTTACCAATGAAATTTGTGCCAGGCCTGTGGCTGTGAAGTGGCCCCATTCCAACATGAGTCAGAGGGGCAGAACCTGCCCATCAGTTCAGCAAGAGCCCAAGCCCACTGCAGCTTTATGCAGCACCCCACCCTGGTCCTCAAAAGGCCACAGGCCTTCCTTAGGGTCGAGGGGAGGGTTCCCGACAAGGGGAGAGAGATCCAGGTCCCATCAGTAAGGGCATCAGGCCACCTCCCACCCCGCGTTTGTACTGTCCATCAAAGGGTCTGGGCCAGAGCTCACTGAAGACCAAGCAGCAGCCACAACACCCAAGCTGCCGGTGTCTGGGATAAACTGCTCCCTTTGGGGCTCCCCAGTCAGACACCTCAGAGAACAGGTGATGGGAATTTCTGTGTTCCCTGCCCGTCTGTGCACTGCACACACCCTGAGTCTGTGAAGGTCAGTTCTTCTGAAACTCACTCCCCAGCCCACCCCACCCCCAACATAAATGGAGAACAGAGCACAACTGCGGAGCTTGAATCCGGAAATCAGACAACTGGAAACAGTACAGGAGAGCATCAAACAACACAGAAAGCTTTATTCATCCACACCGTTCCAGAGAAAGGCAGGCTCACTTTAGTATGCTGTCATCTTGGGCTGAAAGGTTCAAAGGAAAATATTCGTGTTATTACACACTCACGCAATCCAAAAGGACCACTTCGCACGTTTGGTGCTCAAAAACCCAGGATCTGGCTACAGTGGAAGCCCAGTAGTGTGCTGCCTCTACTCTTGTCCCTGCGTGCTCTGACTGCAGCCTGCCATGGCAGTCGGTGGGGAACGATACCTGGTTCCGGTTCTATGGGCCTCTGAGGGTGGGACATTCCCAAACAACTCCCCTCCAACGCCCAGAGAACTGGGCCTCGCCCCAGACAAGGTGTCACCGTGTCCCCCCACATCCACGGCCCTGCTGCATCTCTCCCTCCCCAGAGGACCCGCTGGCCAGTGCTGGGAGAAAGGAGGCAGCTCCTACCCCTACTTCGGGGCTCGCCTGAAGCAGCACCTGTATGTTTCTAAAGCCCGGGCAAAGGACCAAGCTTTGAGATACACTCAGTCCAGTACCTTCTGCCAGTTCTCTCTCAATCCGTTTCCGTTCATCCTCCTTCTTCTTCTCCTCAGCAGCTATCCTCCTCTCCTCTTCTGCCCGAGGTTTCAGGTAACCTGTGTAAGGAAAGCGTGAATATGGGGAGGTACTTTCAGTGTCTTCACAGAAACGCGTAAAAGGAATTTAGTGCCTGGTGAATGCCTGACCCGTGTGCTTACCACTCCTCTCCCTCGGCGTGGGTCAAGGCCTGACTAGAGCTCAGCAGAGTGCACAACCAGGAAGGCAACCGCAGGAGCTGCGCCACCTGACCAGACCTTCTCTGCTCAGCAATCTGGGCCACCCGAAGCTACTCGCATCTGACCACAACACTCCTCCAGCACTCACCTGGCACCCCAGTTTTCAACAAGAACTAGCTGTTTTCCAGCTCCCCGGGGTGCTGAACATAAGAATGCACTTTGGGTCCTGACCACCTGCGCTAATCACAAAGCGACCTACACACCTGCCGCGGCAGTGCTCCGTGGTCAAGCTCACTCGGGTTCCTGGGGCTGGCGCCTCCCAACCCTGTCCCCCTTCTTGCCCTTCGCTGGGGTTTAGGAGACCGCTCTCAGAGCCCCCCCGCCCCCCGGCTGTGAGTGGGTTTCCCCTGCCGTCCGCCGAGATAAGGGCACGGCCAGCCGCGGTCACTCACTGTAGCGCTTGGCTCCGTACGCCACGCCGAGGAACAGGGCGGAGTAGCGGCCCAGCTGCGGAGAGAAGTCGGTCAAAGGCGGGGCCGGGGCGCAGGGCGCGGGTCCCAGCCCGCGGGGTCAGGGCGCAGGACGGAGGTCCTGGGAGCGCGGGGACGGGAGATGCAGGGCGCGGGTCCCGGGGAGGGGGTTCCCAGCCCGCAGGATCGGGGGCGCAGGGCGGGGGCCCCGGGAGCGTGGGGACCGGGCGGGGGGGGGGTGATGCTGGTTCCAAGCCCAAGAAGTCGGGGCTCAGGGAGAGAGTCCCGGGAGCGCGGGTCCCGGGGTGGGGTTCCCAGCTCGCGGGGACCGGGGGCGCGGGGATCGCACCCCCGGGGGCGCGGGTCCCGGGTTCCTTGGGGTCGCGCACGTGGAGCCGAGCACCCGGCGACGGCCGCAAACCCTGATTCACCTTGATGAGCGGGGAGACTTGCACGGGCGGCACCATCTTGTCCGTAACCTTCACGCCGGAAGCACAATCCGCGGAGGACGCTGCAGGGCCGGGAAAGCCGCGGAGGCGTAAAAGCGTACAAGGGTAAACGCATGCGCCGTCAGGGGTGAACAGGACAGGGACTGCGCCCCCTGGTGGACGGAGGTGGAACGCGCCTGCCCGCTCGGAGAGGGGATCACGCGAGGCGCGTGGCTCGCGACCAGCTGCGCACGCGCGACTGCGGGAGCAGCAGGTGTAGGTTGGGCGGCGGGGGCGGCTTTTGCCAAGGATGTGGAACCTCGGCCTACCCTCATGTTCCCTGCAGCCCCTGATGTCAGGCCAGGATGACACCAATGGAGCGTGCCCATTTTAAGTCCATATATTTGAAAAATATCAGTCAGGCACACAAAGTGTAAAATAGATTGTTCTCTATTCTCCTGTAGTGTGTGGGCTCTCCAGTCAGGACCGGCGAGTCGGGGAAGGAGCCCCCATTCCCGCCCCGCGGCTGGAGTGCAGCCTTCAGCCACATCCAGGCCCATGACCACCCCAGGTCAGCCACAAGGACTGCCCAGGAAGAGCCCATGGTCCAGTTAGAGGTTTTGGGCTGGGAATCTGGGGTCTGCGGACTGATGTGACCTGAATGCAGGCCCCCTTGCCCCAGGCCTTTCACCCGGTTGGGGTCGGGGGGGCTGTTGTAGCCAACCTCTCTGGACTCAGGCCAGGCTAATCATGGTGGCCTAACGACCCATTCCTGGGATGGCACTGCCTTTGGTGTCCCTTACGGCTACCGCCACCCCCCAGTCTCAGTCCCCCAGCGGAGTAGAGCTTCCTCACTGCAAGAGTCTCTCCAGCACAGGGGGCTGGAGTCTTCCTGGGAAGGGCTCCCTTGTAGAGCCTGCTCCCTGGCTCCAGCCCTGGGGACCCTGCCGTCCCCAGCTCCAAGGTCCACCTCAACCAGGGCCACAGGGACCACTGAACCTCCTTCTCTCACTTCTGCTGCTCACAGTGGGCAGGGGTAGGAAGCCACACCTGTGAGTTACTGTGTCTCACTCTGAGTCGCTGCTGGTCTCCCCCACTTCTGAGGTTAGCCCTGGCAAAGACATGACCAGGTCAGCCACAGGTGTGCGGTGGGGCTACCCAAAGATGGAGCAGTGGTGGTCAGACAGCTTCCCAGCTGTGCTGGCTGTGCTGACACATGGTTCCCAAAGCAACCAGGTTTGTGTTGGGGGGAAGGGGGCAAGGGTCTGGCAAGAAAACCACTCATCCCCTGGGCCCTGCGCTGCTCCAGAAAGAAGCTCCCTGAGAACCGGAGCTTAGGGCTCACTAGGGCCCCTGGTATGCCAGAGGGGAGCCCACTTTTCCTCAGTCTTCCAAACCCTCTTGTCTCCAGAGAGAACTTAACTATAAATCTAAAGGGAATGGAATGCAGAGACAAAAACTGCATGGCACGAAGCAGTTCGGTATATATGCCTGGAGGCGAGGCCCTTCCAGCCACCTCCAGGGTCCTGGGCCCTTTGCTCTGCAGCTCGCTCTGGAGTCCTGGCTCTAGGCCTCCCGCTGAGAAGCTGGAACACCGCCTGCGTTGTTACCTGGGCTGAGGGTGGGAACGGGGAGGCCCATCTTGTAGGGCCACCAGGTTCTTGTCTGAGCTCTCTGAGGACCCCTGCCTGATACCATGCATGGCTGCCTCTGCCAGGCCTGGGGTTGAGGGAAGTCCTTCCCAAGCCCCTCATTGCTCCCTGGGGGCGCTGTAAGCACACGTTGACCCCACAAGGCACAAAATAAGCCTCTTCAACCAACATGGGTGTGGTGATGCTGAGTGCACACCCCGCACTCCCACCCCACCCCCATTCTTGCCCTTGAGCATCTAGGCAGATGACCTCAGCTGATAAATATGTTCTTCCTTCCCTGGATATTAAAATAAACAACTCCTGCTTCCAGAATCAAAAATAAGTGTCTCTTGGGCTGAAGGTGAGGCCAGGATGTTGGTAGGGGACCACCTAACAGTAGCTTCCAGTGGGGGGCAGGGCGGGGGGATTGGTAGGGAGGGACACACAGGTACTCATGCCCATATACACATGGGGAAGACCCCTCAAGCTGGGGGAGACTCACTTTGGCCCTGGGCCCTTTCTGAGGATAAGGGGGCTCCCATCTGGCTCGGACCACGGGAACCACTTGCTGACACCTCTGCACCTGTCAGGGCCAGCTGTCCACTCTGAATCCTGATATTCTCTCTGGAGCCAGGCTCCATGGCTATCTTTAGTGCTGCCAGCCCAGGAAACCTCCCCGGGGGCTCTGCCCGTGTCTTCTGGCCTTTCCCACATCAGGGGCCTTCTGAGCACAGATCCTGTATGCCTTCCTTTCTCAGTGTGGTGGTCCCAATCCTCCAGTCCTCCTACGGTCTCTCCAAGCACCAGTCAAACCCTGCCCAACTGGGAGTGCAGCCCAGTCCAGGTTTCCCACGTTAGTCATGTGTTCTGCCTCTGGGAATCCTCCAGCAGAACCCCAGGGAGCCCCCAGTTCCCCCCTGGTGGGTCATGCCTCTCTAAGGTCCACAGGGTGTCTGTTGTCCCATACTCAGTGCAGGCAAATGGTGGGCTGCCCCTGGGATCACAGAGGTGTCATGTGACTGAAGGAGTATGCCCCTGGGGGCAGGACCCCTGCCACAGTGGCACTCACGTGTGATTTGGTTCCCAGGTGTGCCCTAGGGGACCCCTGCTGCTGATGCCTCCCCCCAAGGTGCAGGTACAAGGGGCTCTGAGGGCTTGTTCTCTGGGTGTGAAACTACAGTCCTGAATGCCCACTTCATTCTGTCCCCAGGCCTCCTCCTAACTCTCACCCTTTCGTGCGCCTAGCCTGTACTCCCCGCAGCCCAAGACTAGGGCACCCAGCCCCTGACCCTGTGCTGACGGCTAATATCTATCTGCCCCCCCCCCACAGGCACCTAGGCCAGCTCCCCTCCCCAGACTCTGCCTGCTGGGCCATGATGTAGTGGGGAAACCTGGCTGAATGCTGGCCCAGGGCCCAACCCATCTGGATGGTCCTCCATCCCAGACATGTTATCCCCACACTGTGCCAGGCAAGGGGCCACCTGCCAAGGGGAGAGATGGGGCCCCAGTGAAGCAGGGAGGTGAGGGCACACACAGCGTGCTCAGAGAATGCCTGGTCACCAGCCTCCAAAGGCCACTCACAATGACTTTGGGCAAATCTAGGAAAGGTCCCCCTTCCTCTGCCTCCTGTAGCCTTCTGGGTCCACATGCAGGTGGCCCTGGAGAGGCACAGAAAACAGGAGAACAAGGTTCTTGGTGAGGTGCCTGGGAAGCTGGGGGCCCTGCTGAGCAGGGCAAGATGGGGGCATCTGAGTCACCCGCCAGGTGCCAGAGCTCACTCTGCACTTGTCCAGTCCCCAGGGTGGCCCCAGCATGTCCTTGTAGGGAGTGGAAGCCAGAGTCCGAGCTGTCCTGGGGGACTGGGCAGGAGCTTAAGACAGGTGACCTGGGCAGGGAGGGCACAGACCATCGCCTCAGGCACTTCCAGGCATGGTGAGTGTGGCCAGCAGGCCACTGGGGCAGGAGCGGGTGTGAGCATGCCTGCATTTGTACAGGGTGTGCTTTTGCGACTGTGTGTACGCGCATGTTGCCTACATGAGTGTGATTTGTGGGAGTGTGTGTGTGCACACGAGTTGAGTTTGTTTCTGTGTGTGAGGGTGTTAGGTGAGGAAGAGCTGTGCTCCATGGCTGCCTCAGGGACATCTGTGGTTGGAAGAGGAGGGTCCTGGTCTTCACACTGGAAGGGTCCCTAGACCAGGCCCGCCCACTTGCTGGCCTGCATGGGCCATTTGCTCCTTGGATGTCCAGGCCCAGCTGGCTCCTGGCCAAGCTCAAGACAAGCCCTGGGTGCCGTGCTGTCAGGACCTGGTCAGGGCTGCCCCGGCCCAGGCTTGGGGTCCCCCTGGAACCCCTAGTGCCATGGTCCACCCATCCTCTGTGTTGTCTTCCAAAACACCAGCCTGCAGGCCCCTCAGCCTTGGTGTTCTCACATTAGGCCAGCAGGAAGACTAAGAAGAAGGAAGGGGGGGGCCTACGGGCCCAAAGGGCATCATCCAACGTCTTCTCCAACTTCGAGCAGACCCAGATCCAGGAGTTCAAGGAGGTGAGGCTTTGCTTTTGTCCCAGGACCACTCCACCCAGTAACTCCTGCCCAAGGGGTCCCCTGTGAATCGTAATGCAGTTGAACCAAAGACCCTGCGTGAGCCTCACTCTGGAGCCAGTGAGAGTAGATGCCTATCCTAACACGGTGTGACTGGCCTGGGTTTCAGGCATTCACACTAATGGATCAGAACCGAGATGGCTTTATCGACAAGGAGGACCTAAAGGACACGTACGCCTCACTGGGTAGGTGCCATGGGACAGAACTCCACCACAGCCCGCCTCGGGGTGTCCTTCAGTCCTGGAGAGACTTGCCCTGCACCTGGGCCTTACAGCCTGACCTGGCACCCCATGTCCCATGGGCTGCGGGGTGGCGGGCTGGGCCTCCCCTAGGGGAGAGATCCCTCTGGCTCGATCAGGACATCCCAGGGTGGGGTGGGTGGCACAGCTGAAGCACGGGCACCCTGGATGGGAAGCTGGGTCCAAGCCAAAGCTCCAGGGAAGCACTAAGACCCCAGAGCGACACCACTACATGGGGAGGCTTGTCCTCCTTCCCCCAAGCCTGGCAAGGAAGCCCAGAAACAGACTTGGGAGAAGACGTGAAGGGCGCTCGTGGTCCTCAGAAGAGCCAAAGGCTGGCCCTTTCTTCTTCAACTTCCCGTGTGGGGGCACGTTCTCAGCCTGAGGCAATCCCAGGGGAGAACGGGTAGGTTTCTTTCCTCTGGGCCCCCTTACACTCAGGTAAGCAGATCACAGGTCTTCCGGGGCTACATGCATGGCCTCTTCCTCCTCCCCAGCTGCCCATCTCCCCAGGGCTCAGGGTTTGGGGTTCTGCTGACATGCAGACCTGGGCCACATGACCCCCCCCTCCACGGGCTCACCTCCCTCCTTCTGGCCTTCCCAGTTTGAGTGATAGAGGTGGGAGACCAATGGGGACAGCAGATGCATCAACAGCAGGACAGCGGGGGAGTATGACATTCCTGCCTGGTCTTGTGTTGGTGATAGGCAAAACCAACATCAAGGATGACGAGCTGGATGCCATGCTCAAGGAGGCCTCGGGGCCCATCAACTTCACCATGTTCCTGAATATGTTTGGGGCAAAGCTGACAGGTGAGAGCCTTCGGTCCAGGTTCCTCCCTGGCCAGGGGCAGCCCTCAGGCCAGTCTACCAAGGCACTGTGTGTTTTGTTAGCTCCTAACACTCAGAAATTCAGATATTTCACATAAAAATCCAGATTTTCAGATTTGTTGAAAAGCCCTAGGACTTGACATTCTGGTACCCACATTCGTGGGTCACACATGTGACCAGCGGGCATGTGAGCTCATCCTTCCTCCCGTCTGCCTAGTGGTGGTAACCTTTCACTCACTGAGCATTCACTCCACCTTTGGGCCTAGGCAGGATTCTGGGGACCCCCAGGCCCCTCAGAGTGGGAGCTGCAGGGTCTCCGCAGTGCTCAAGAGCTGGAGGGACATACAGGCCAAGCCCTGGGATGGCCCAGGGCAGGACTGGAGCCCTAAACAGTTGAAGGCCTTTTGTGGGCAGGTACGGATGCTGAGGAGACCATCTTAAATGCCTTCAAGATGCTGGATCCTGATGGCAAAGGCAGCATCAACAAGGACTAGTGAGTGTGGCTACGGGCACCTAGGCATCACCCCTGAGGGATGCCAAGCCCACCTCCCCTCCCCCCACCCCAGACTCCAGGCCTTGGGCTGCCTGTCCCCAAGATCCTGAGTCCCTAACTGAGGGCAAAACCAGTCTTGCCCAGCCAGTGGCCCGGGAGGTCATCGCCACTTGGACCATCACTGGGTCTTTAAGCCCTTTTGGGGGAGTGGGCCTATGTGGTATACCAGGCACTTGCCCCTAACCCCCCAGTCTCCTTCCTGCAGATGGAGCCCCCCCAGGGGTGGTGACCCCAGAGCGTGCGAGTCAGGAAAGACTCCCTGACAACCACTCCCTGGTGCCCAGGACTCACCCTTTAGCCAGGCTTCTGAGAGGCACCTGTGCTGTGAGTGGGTGGGATTGTAGGGTGACCAGACCCCCGCCTTGGAGTATCCCATGGTGGAAGAGCCAACAGTGTGAACTGACCCAAGTCATGAGGCTCCCCTGGAGCCACCCCTCCAGTTCTTCCAGTGTCAATGCCTTTATTCAGGGCAGCCTAATTTGGCTCCTCCCTCCTTTTCCTCAGCATCAAGCGGCTGTTGATGTCCCAGGCAGACAAGATGACCGCTGAAGAGGTTTGGCCCACTCTGCCCTCACCCCACTTCCTCACCCCATGTGCCTCTGTGAAGCTCAAGAATAGGGGGTTTAGCTAGGGGGACTCACCCTGGGGCCCCGAGGCTGCAGCATCAGGGTGGGCAGGATACCCCGGCCCCACCCCTGGCTCTGCTGTGTGTCCCCCCAACCTCCCTTTCCCCCACCCCCACAAGCAAAAACAACCCTGGACCTGGCTGGAGTTTAATGTCTGTAATTCACCAGACCATTTTGTTCCTTCCCCTCCTCCCTGGGCCTGACTCCCCCGACCGGACTGGCTTGCAGGTGGACCAGATGTTCCAGTTTGCTACCATCGATGCTGCAGGCAACCTGGACTATAAGGCACTGAGCTACGTGCTCACCCACGGGGAGGAGAAGGAAGAGTGAGGGGCACCTCCCCCATCCCCACTTGGGCTGCAGCCAGTTCAATAAACATGAACCCATAAACCTGCCTGCCAGTGTCTGTAGGGGGAGAGGAGAAGGTGTCCGCCTGGGGGTGGGGGGGTCTGCAGGTGCGGAACTTCTGCCTAGGGCTGGGAGAAGTGTCTGCCCTGTTGGGGAGAGTTTGGGGGAGGGCCCATGGGGGGTAGAAGTGTGTGCTTGGAACTAGGAAACGCTGGAGGGGAAGGATCTGGTAGGGGTGGGAGGATCTGCCTGGAGTGGAAGGATCTGCCTGTAGGGCCCTCTCTCTGCTTCCCCCTCCCAGAGCAGCCTGACCCCACCTGCTGTCCTCACACTCATGCCGGGAGTCAGTCACTCTGCAGTCGGCAGAGGTTGAGAAAAGCTATGGGTTGGGATTCCTCAAGAAAGCCGTTTCTCAGAACTGTCCACTCCAGTCTCAGTCATGCCAGGGGCCCTCTGGACTCCCGATCCATGCGGCTTTCCCTCAGCCCTTGTTCCTCAAGCCAGGTCCATCCCGCATATCGTGCTCCTGCGCCAGCCACCCTGGGTCTGGCCTGGCCACTGGGGCACCTGCCTGCCTGGTGGCTGCACCAGCAGTTCTTGCTCTAGCCACAGGGTCTCCCCTAGGCCATCCTGCTGTGCTCTGGGTGTGCCAAGGACTCCAAATCCCTCTGGCACCTGCTGGATGCTGTCACCCTGGGACCAGAGCCCACCCCTCCTGGCCTCCCCTTCATGTCCCCAGGACCACTTCTTGATGCACTGATGGCTCTTTTGGCTTCCAGAACTCTGCAAGGACCCCTGTGACATCTCTGCAGGTCCGGGGCCTCCAGCGGCTCAGGGCTCCCCCAAGAGAATGGCACTGGGAATAAGTGGCCCCTGCCTGAGCTTCCTACGGTCCACGCTGGAGGTGGCGGGGGCATGCCCATGTGGAGCCTCAGGGAGTAGCTGCCGGGCGGGGCTCGTGATCCACAGCCTCTGGGGATGTGTCCTCCTGGATGGAGTGGCTCATGTGGGCCTCAGCCTGTAGGCGCCGGTACCGAGTGTGGAAGAACACCACCAGGAAACAGCTGAAGAGGGTGCACAGGCAAGCCATCAGCAGCATGGACACTGGGGAGACACAGCCCAGCTCTGCTCCAAGGCTCGCTCAAGCAGCCAGAGCTCCCCACCCCTAACCCAGAGTACCCACAGATCTGGCAGAGCTCCAGCTGACCCCACTAGCCATGAGCAGAGAGGGACCTGGAAACATCTGTCCCAGCCCCCAACAGGCCTGAGGGCATTCACAGACCCAGGTGTGGTGAGTTCCAAGGTCAGCAGTATGGGGTCTCCAGATGTGGCACCTCATCCCCGTCTCTCTCTGCCTCCCTGTCTCTTTCCCTGGTCGCATTTTAAAACGACTCACACGGGTTTCAGACATTGGGCTTTCACCAGGGCCTCAGGCCTACTCCCAGGACAGCGAGCCTTGGAGGGGAAAGGTCAGCCTTGTTGCCCTCCGACCCCCCGGGCCCCTGCCCCGTGGGTGCCCAGTGCATGCAAAGGAGAGTGAAAGGTGCCAAGAGAAAGGGGCCCATGGAGGGGAGGTTCCAGCGCTGGGAGGGGGGTGAGGAAGGCCCAGCACCGACCTCCTCACTTGTGCTCTGGGGTCTCTATGCAGGCAGGGGCACTCACCCGTCCAGTCCAATGGGCCCTGGCCATCCTGGCAGGTGGAGACAGATGGCTCCGCACGACGCACGGTCAGGGCAGTCAGCAGGACCATGATGAGCACACCCTCAGCCTGCCTGGACAGACACAAGGCCCTCAGCCCTGCCCTGGGCACTGCTCAGTACTCACAGTGCCACTGGGCTTTCTGAGGCCAGTGTCCTGTTCTGCTCAGCGTGGGGCACGGCAGCTAGCCCAGGACTACACAGCTCAGAACACGGTGGCCTTCGCCTGAGCAGGCTGGTTATCCACTCTGTAGCCAGGGGTGGGGTGAGGACAAGGACTCTGGGGTCCCCAGGGAAGCGGTGGAGGGACAGACACTCACCCCAGCACGATGACCAGGCCTGCGGCTGCACCCTCACCTACAGGGAAGGAGCACTCGACCACCAGCTCCATGGCGATGGGCGCCACTGAGAAGCCAAAGAGCCCCAGGAGTGAGCAGATGGCAGCCAGTGCCAAGGTCTGTCCCTGCAGCTGAGACACCTAGGGGAATGGTGAGCCACATGGAGAGATGGAGCACCAGTCAGAGTGCGCAGCATGGACACCAAGCCCCAGCCCGGCCCTGCACCAGCACCCCCTCTCAACTGAGCAGGGAGCAGGGATGGGCCAGTGGCCAGGGTCGGTGACCACCCCAGTGGGCAGTGCCTAAGCCTGAGAAGGTCTGAATTTCTGCTCTGACCCATCTGTCAGCTGCCCTGTCCCAGAGCATCCCACTCACACCCCTGTAGGGTGGTCTTGGTTCAAGGGGACTCTCACCAGCGCAAAGGCCACGAAGACTATGGAGGTCAGACAGAAGCCAATCTTGACAGCTTCAGTGAACTGTTTGGTCCGGTCCACATACAGGCTGAGAACCAGTGCCCCCAGGACTCCAAACACAATGAAGAGAGCCCCGCAAAGGCCTGCAAATTCCTGGAGGAGAGGAGGTCAGGGGTGCCCCATCATTGGGTCACGGTGATACCAGGGCCCCAGGAGAAGGACCCCATCCTTAGGGTGTACGCCATCGCCGAGAAGCCCGCGGCAGGGTGACATGGAAAGCTCAGCTGCATGGTTAGCCATGAGTGAGTGATGGCACGTCCCCCCCAGGTGCCTCTTTCCTGTGGCACCCCACGCCAGGAGCCCAACAGTTGCTAAAGGAAAAGGCACTGAGGGGTGCCCGTGTGCTGCTAATGAGTTTAGAACATACCAGGCCTGAATCCCACACCCAGGGCTGATGCCAGGCAGCAGAGGGCATGGCCAGAGATGCTATGAGCAGAGCAAGGCCCTCCCAATCTCCAAATATCAGAAGAGGACCCTTCCCTGGAGACCTGCAGGGTTGGGGCCAACGTGGGTGGGACAGTGGGAAAGATAGTGAAAAGCGCCACACAAAATCCCAGCACATTTCTGGGCACTGCCACCACCCCTCCCCAAGGCCACGACCCCATGATCAGACTGCATCTGGCACCCAACACAACGTTTCACACACAACCTCTCAATACCACCCATAAGAGGAGGTTACCCTGTCTAGGCATGGAAACCCAGTGTATGGGGCAGTCTTCAGGGTCCTAGCAATGGCCCCCAAGCCCCATCCTTGCACAGGAGAGGGGGCTGGGTGGGGCCAGCACTCACGTTGGAGTAGCCCTTCACACAAAGGACCTGCTCCAGGAGAACCGAGAAGCTGGAGAAGATGCCGATGCCGCCTCCGAAACACACGGCCAGGATGATATAGGCTCTGTTCCGCAAGAGCTGGAGGGGAAGGTGCCGCTCAGCCCGGGAGCGAGTGGGATACTAGGGATACCCCAGCAGGGCCTGTCCTAACCCCCTTCCCTCCTCAGCCTTCTCCCCACACCAGGTCACCTCAGCCCTGGATCCCACAGCACTAACCAGCTTCAACCCATCCAGGAACTTCTCTGAGGTGGAGTGGGCGGCCCCTGCAGAGGGTGGGCTGGGAGGCACACTCTCCCAGAGGCAGGCAGTGGCCAGGAGACAGGCGAGGCCGGCAGGGATGATATAGATGCCCAGCTGCAGAGAGGGCATACGTGAGTGTGTGCACGTGTGTGTGTGTGCACTCACACACGCACATCAGGGCTTCACACCCACTGTTCTGGGCACACTGCCTCCCTTGCCAGCCATCCCTAGGCAGACAAAGGCAAGCCCCAGGGCCTGCTTTGCCCTGCTTCCTCTAGAACCCAGGCTTTCAAAATATCCCCCACAGATGACTCCCACAGTGACACTCTTAGCCCGACCCTCTCCCTGGGCCCCAGACTCACCCATCCAACCGCTGACTGACCCTTTCTGCCTGTCTTTGTGAATGACCCCAACACATACCGAGCTGCACCCCCCAAACCTGGCCTGAGCCTGTCCCCACTTCCCAACCCAGCCAAAATCCTAGCTCCCTACCTGCACAGTGCAGCCACATCTTTGGCTCCCTGAATCTCTGGACCAGGTCAAATCACTCTCCCCTTAGACATTCCCAGAACTTCCATCACTCAATGCCACCTGCACTGACCCTTCCCTACACCCTTCCCTTGCTCAGCAGACACACTGGCCTCTGGCTGCAGTCCCTACCCCTCAACCTCACATCCACCTCAGGCATGTGGAAAAATCCTACGGGCACCAAGTGTACTTGCCAATGTGGTCACAGGGAGGGGGAGGGGCACACTCTCAGACAGGTGTGGGCACACTTGTACATGTGCATGCACATACCACATAAACACACATGTATGCACATGCAAGACCACACAAACACATGCACCACATTCATGCACACATACCTAAGCACATGTGAGCCCACCGTGTACACATATGCACCACACACACGCACATAAACCTATGCACGTGTGAGCCCACCGTGCACACACATGCACCACACACACATGTGCACACACCTATGCACATGCAAGCCCACCGTGCACACACATGCACCACACACACATGTGCACACACCTATGCACATGCAAGCCCACCATGCACACACATGCACCACACACAGGCACACACACCTATGCACATGCGAGACCACCATGCACACACATGCACTACATACCCACACACACCTATGCACATGCAAGCCCACCGTGCACACACATGCACCACACACAGGCACACACACCTATGCACATGCGAGCCCACCGTGCACACACATGCACCACACACATGCACCACACACACGTGCGCACACACCTATGCATATGTAAGCCCACCATGCAAACACGTGCACCACACACATACACACATGTATGTATATATGAGCCTGTCGTGCATACACATGCACCACACACGTATGCACATGTGAGCCCACCATGCACACATGCACCACACACAAATGCACACGCATGTGTGCATGCACCTCATGAGTTCCCTCACCATCATAGGGATATCCTTCTCCTTCTTCACCAGGGCAGGTGACAGCAGGTTGGCCACCAGGATGCCCAAGGGGTTTGCTGGATGGACAGACGGAGACACATGTCTGCTCAGCCATGGCCAGGCCTGGTCTCCAGCCCACAGCCAGGGCCCTTTGCCCTCCAAGAGCCGGGAGTGCAGAGGTGCCACAACCCCCAGAAGACCATCAGCCTCATCCCTGCCACTCACACATGGTGCCGATCATGTTAGCTGTGGCTCTCTGGTGCTCCGGGAACCACAAGGCAGCCAGCTTGGCTGGAGAGAAGATGACCAGGGTCTGTGCCAGAGCACAGAGGCTCTGCCCAGCCATGAGGAAGGCAAATGGGTCCTGGATCTCGATGAACAGGAAGGGCAGGGTTCTGAACACACTCCCAGCAAAGTTCAGCCATGCGCACACGACGGTCTGCAGGGACAGGGACAGAGCACTGCCTGGCCAGCCCAGCCACCCCACCAGCACCCTGACCATTGCCCTGCCACCCAAATGACTCTGCCTGGAGACCCCCGGGGGGAGGAAGCAACGGCTCTTGAGCCCTTCCTTACTCAAGGACCCTGCCCCATCTAAGAGACAGCCCTGGCTTGGTTTCCAACTCACTGCCCAGCGGAGCCCAACAGAGTCCAGAACCCAGATGGCCACCACGCCGGACGGGATGGATGCCACAAGGTAGATTAGTGAAAGCCAGTTGATCTGCTTGGTGGAGAGGAAGAAGTGGTGGGCAATCGTGTCGGCCACGGGAGCGAAGCTGAGCCACAGCTGTGGATACACACTGATGTCAGTCCCAGGGCCGGGCACCACAGAAACCACAGCCACCCGCTGTCCCAGGCTTGTCCAGCCAGCCTGAGGCAGAGAATGTCCAGCAGTCCCATAAGGCCAGGCTCTTCACCTAGTCACCTCTGAGGGAGTGTACCAGGCGGCAGGGGCGCGGGGGTCAGACATACAGTGCGCCTGGAATGTGGAGCAGATCATCCCGCAGACATGGTCTTGGGGGGTAGACAGAGGCTGAAGACCCGACCAGAGCCTAAAGGACCGTGAGTCCTGCCAAGATTGACCCTCTAAGGAAAAGGCCCAGAGGGATGTCAGTGACAGGCAGAGGACTGCAGGGGGGAGGGAAGCTCTATGTGGTGAGTGGGCATGAAGGCCAAGTGCTGGATGGCATTGGGGACTGGGAGGCTAGAAAAGGAGATCCTGATGAGGGGAGCCAGTGGCCCAGCCACCCCAGTCACACAGATGTGTAGATTGCCCAAATGGCTGGGCAGAGGAGCACATTTGTGGGGAGGGGGACACTCAGTGTCTGTGGTGAACATCCAGGTAGATAAGGGTAGGAAGCAGGGTGGGCCTGGAGCCATTGAAGGGATAGTGGAAGGGATGTTTCCATGGCGGGGAAGGAGGATAGAAAGAGGCCCAAAAGGTATCTCCAGCTTGTCTAGAAACTCAGAGTCCCAGGTGGAAATCCCTGGATTGTCTGTTGGCCCTGCCCAAGGCCAGCCCACCTGTCCTACAGGAGACCCAAGTGTTTGGGAGTAGACCCTCCCTGACAGTGTAACAGGTAACATTTCCCACCCTGGGGTGGTGTCAAACACTGGGACTTTTAACCCCACAGATCTTCAGCAAACAGTACATTCAATTAGGTCACTGGGAAAGACTTCCTGGTGGAGGTGAGACACTGTCTCCTCCCTGAAGGATGATGGGTGAGAAGAGGGGCTCTCCAAGGCTTATAAGCAGAGAGATGCGAAGCAGGTCAGAGAGGGACCAAAGACAAGGGTACCACAAATCAAAGTCCACCATCACTGCAACTCTGCGAGACACAGGAATGCAGGAGCTGGCCCCAGGACCACACCCTCTGTGGTGAGGCTTGCTGACCCAAGCAGATACTGACTGCAGGCCTCACATGACAAAGAACTTGAGCAACAGCTGCCTTTTCTTCCTTTTTCTTTTTTAGGGACAAAGCAGAGGACAGCTCTTCCAGGTACAGAAGGAGACCCCATGCAGGTCCCGCTGCTTCCTGCCCAGCCTGACCCAGCAGAGAGGACTCGGTATCCGTTCTCTAATCCTGCCCTGCCGAGCCAAGCCCGTTCCTTGTTCTTCCCCAAGTCTGTGGCCGGCAGAGCAGAGACGGGTCTGAACTGTGCCAGGTAACATGAGGACAACAGTATGTCCCTAGCGCACAAGAATTCCCTTCAACCTTCTCCAGCCCAGCCAGGTAACCCCTCACCTCCCTTTGAGCGCACTGATAGTTGCTCCACATGCTGGTTCCTGCCCAGACTACTGGGCAGTCTCCTCGCTCCACTTTGGGGCCACCTAGACCTCACTCCAGGCACTGCTCCACCTGCCTCTGACACTGCCCTTTCAGAACGTGGGACCTGTGGCCACCCAGCTGCAGACAAAGTACACGAGTAGACTTGGCTGGGGAGAGCCTGATGGTCAGTGCTCACTGTGGTGACCACAGCAGGGATCACTGTTCCTGGTGAGAGTCCCGTTTGCTCCATAGTAACTCGTGGACCAAAGGGGAGTAAGCAGGATGCTGTCTCAGTGTCCAAGGAAGTTCTAGAAGCCAGATCACCACACCCATGCACTCTCGGACTCATCAAAGCCATTTTAGGGGCTGAAGGAGACCCCTGCTCTGTGTCCTTAGACCACTGCACCAAAAACCAATTCTGGCCTTCTAGCCAGCTACACAGGGACCTGGTGAGAAGCCACAGGAAAAAAAAAAAAAAAAGAGGTTTCCAGAGTCATAGGAGACTTCAGGCCAGGCCATGGATGCCACCTGTCCCAGCACAGGGCCGGCTCTCCATACCCAGGCCAGTAAGGAAAGGAGGGAAAAGGTCCTGATCAGTGTGGAATAACATCCAGGAGTACTTGCTGCTCAAGAACCCCCAAGGCAGCGTCTGCCCAGAATGTCCACACCTGCCTGCCCATCCCTGCTCATGAGTTTGCACTTCTGATTGTCCCTCGGCCACTCACAGCCTCCCCCAGCTGTGGAGCCTGCTGCCAAGGTAGCTGTTCATTACATGATTAACTTGGTGGCCAAATGCGCCCGACAAGTCCCTGGGTTCTGTGATAAGCTGAGTGGTCGTGGACAGGTTCCTTCGGGCACACACAGGAGGCAGAGCAGGCAGCACCAGGGAAGTGAGAGAGTGGCCCCACAGAGCGTGGTGTGGGACAGCACTGCAGTCTGACCCCATGAGCAAGTGGCCATGTGAGGGTCAGGTGTGGGAAGGCTGGCCCCAAACCCCCCTGTCCATTCAAGTGCAGATGGGTATCTGTCCAAGGGGCAAGGGGCTAGGGCAGCAAAAAGCTCACCCCACTGAGACCACTGTTTGCGATGGGCTGGGGAAAGAGGGGCCCAAGGCCCTGGGCAGAACAACCTGGGGGCTCGGAGTGAGTTGGGGACAAGCAGGTTGGGGGAGCTGGTCCCCAATAACTGGCAGATCCTGTTCTCAGTGGCTGATCAACTGGTCTCAGGGGCTGAGTGGCTGCCAGCAGTAGGAACCATTCTAGAATAGGTAACCGGTCACTGGAGACCCCAGTTGGGGAGCTATAGAGAGACTGGGCGTACAGATAAGGAAGCCCCACATGCCGACTCAGAAATGCAGTGAGGACCTCCAGGGCACAGATGAGCAAAGGCGGCTGGGCCCTGCCCTGCCTTGTGGGAGTGGGTGGGGGTGGGGAGTCTGGAGAGGGAGGGCAGGAGCCGGATAGGATCCGAGGCCTGCTGCCAGGTGTTGGATCTTCCAGGAGGGTGGGGGAACTGGAAGACCCCTTTTCAGCTATGCCAGTGACTCCCCTGTCCTCCGACGCAGGAGAGGGAGTGTTTCAAAACACTATGGGTCACAGGAAAGAGGCTCTGCCACCACGAGGACAGACGCTAACCCCTTTTCTCCCTATGCAGCCAGGAGAAGGGGCCCCGCGCCTTCGCGCCTGCTGGGGTCTCCGGCTCCTGCACTCCCAGCGGCACTGGGACACCGGCAGGTGGGAGGAGCGCGATGACTCGAACCGGGGTCCCCGCTCGGCCCGCCTCCGCCCACGCCGGGAGGCCGCCCCAGACCCCCCCCACCCCCCCCACCCCCGTACCGTGGCGTTGGAGAAGTTCAGCAGGCTGAGCACCAGCAGGAAGACCCAGCGGCGCGCGTAGGCGCGGTAGCCCAGCAGCGCGCTCAGGGCCGAGGTCGCGTCGGCGCCCGGCCGGTCCTCCTCCTCTCCCGCCATTGCCGGCCGCTCCTCTGGCCGGATTGAGCAAGTCGGGCCCTGGGCGAGGACCGCCCTGGGAGGTGGTGCCAGGCGCGCGGGGCGGGCCGCGCGGGGTCAGTCCCAGCTCCGAGGGCAGGAGGGAAAGGCCTCCAGTTACGAGGTCGGACTCTCCTCCATTAGCCAGCCAAGATGGAAATCTCTGCCCCAGAAACAGGCACAAAGTCTCCTGGCAGGGGCAGGTCACGACCTCTGTGGTCGTTGAGGTGGACGCGTGCACGTGGGTGGGTACAGGAGAGGGGGCATCGGTAAAGTCATTCAACCCCGCAAAAGGTCCGCATTTCCTGGAAAGGGCGTGGAATGGTCCCCTCCACCACCACCTCCCCCAATTCCTGCTGTCCAAACAAGGCACCAGGAGCAGCAGGAAGCCAGCTTAGAAGAGGAGGCTGGAGTCAGTTTGCAAAGAGCCTCCAGTCCAGACTAGTCATTAGATTGGGCCCTGTGATGGACAGAGGTGGTGCTGGCCAAGGGGGAAGCGGAGTCCAAGGCCAGCCTGTCCTGCCCAGGAGAAGGGCAGTGTCACAAGGATGAACCTGGGGGCAGTCAATCTCCCCCAGTTGTCAGTTGCAGTTGACAACTGAGGAAACAGCTGGGGCACAGTGGGGAGAGAACTGAGAGCTGGAAGGCAGAGAGGAGGGAGTGTCAGCCAACTCTCTTCCACAAGAACTCCCCTGTGGGTGGACAGCCTCCTCTCCGGCTTGCTCCCCACCCAGGAGTCCACTGCAGACATCTCTTCTACTCTCCAAGTAATACTCTCCCTAAGGTCACCTGTGATCTTGATGCTGCTGACATAAACAGACATGATACAGGCCTGGCACTCTTGTCCTTCTCCACCTCTGACTCTCCTGCTCAGCTGGGGGCCGGGGGCCTCCTCCCCATCCCTAGGGCTCTTCTGTGGAGTAGGCAGCTCAGTAAGGTCACAGTTACATGTCTACATGCCAACGACGAAATGTGGAAATGAAAATTAAAGACACAATACCATTTACAATTACTTCAGATAATTAAATACTTGGGTCCGTAAAAGTTTATAAAAGGAAACCTCGACAAAAATGGAGTCAGGAGTCCAAATGTGTGAGCTCTCACGCTGTACCATTCAGTGTCAAAAATTGCCAGTATAGACCCTAACAGAAGAATTGTTAATAGGAGAGGATCATCAGTTACATGCCAGAAGAGGAAAAGATGTACATTGCATCTCCAACAAGAAATTAACCACCCCTGCAGCTCAGCCCGTGAGAAACTGCCATCATGGTAGGCTCTTGCCTTTCTCCAGTGGACTTTCATTCCCAACAAACCCTCCCAACTTCCTCCTCCTCCTCCTCTCTCTCTCTTTCTCTCTTTTTAAAGATTTTACTTATTTGACAGAGAGAGACATAGCGAGAGAGGGAACACAAGCAGGGGGAGTAGAAGAGGGAGAAACAGGGTTCCCATGGAACCCTCCACATGGGAGCCCAATGTGGGACTTGAACCCAGGACCCTGGGATCAAGACCTGAGCTGAAGGCAGACGCTTAACAGCTGAACCACCCAGGCCCCCTCCTCCTTCTCTTTCAAAAAACATTCCTTTCCTTTGTGTGTTGGACTAACCTATGATTTTGGCTACAGCTTTCTTGTCCTGCGTTGCAATTCTTTGCTATTCCTGAGTAAACTCTTTTTTTTTTTTTTTTTTTTGCTGGTAAAATAACTGACCTTTATTTTTAAGGTCAACAGATATAAACTTAACAAACTCTACACAGGACTTGTATGCTCAGAATTATGCAACATAAGTGAAAGAAATCAATGAAGACCTTAAAAAGAGGGAGAGATATACCATGTTCATGGATTGGAACACTCAACACAGTAAAAATGTCAGTTCTCCCCAGATTGATCTATAGATCTAATACAGATCCTATCAAAAGGGTTTTGTAAACATAGACTGGGAAAAAATATTTGCAAGCCACATATCCAACAAAGGACTGGTATATAGGATATATAAAAAGTCCTCAAAACCCAACTATAAAAAAAAAAAAAAGAAAAACAAAACAAAAGTCCAATTAGCAAGAGACAGGAAGAGACATCTCACTGAAAATAATATACAAATGACAAGTGATAATGAATGACTAACATCACTAGCTATTAGGAAAATACAAATTAAAACCACAGTGAGAAAAAAATAACATAAAATAAAACCACAGTGAGGTATCACTACATACCTTTCAGAATGGCGGAAAGAAAAATCAATGACATCATGCTGGTGAAGTTATGGGTAACTCAGTTACCTATCCACTGCTGTTAAGAATTTAAATGGTACAACCACTGCAGACAACAGGTTGACAGTTTCTTATAAAACTAAAATGCAGTTATCATACAACCCAGCAGTTGCACTCTGAGGCATTTATCCCAGAAAACTAAAAACTTATTTTCAACAAAAATCCATACCCAAATGTTTACAGCAGCTTTATTTGTGATACCCAAAACTGAAAACAACCCATTTGCTTTTTAGTGAGCACATGGTTAAGCCAACCATACTGCATCCACAGCATGGACTGGGACTCCGGGTGGGGGAGGGGGATGCACTGTTCATACACAAGGCGGTCTGCGGAATCTCAGGGTAATTATGCTGAGTGGGGAAAAAATCCAAGTTCAGAAAAGTTACATACTATATAATCTATCAACCTCAAAGGGAAACTGCCAGTTATTTTACCAGCAAAAAATGGGTTTATTTGGGAATAGCAGAGAATCACAGTCCAGGGCAAGCAACCTACAACAAAACCAAAGGCTAGTCTGGGAAAAGAAAGAGGAAAGAGGAAGTTGGGAAGAAAACAGGAAGTCCCTTGGGGTAAAACTGGGAGGTGGAAGTGTACTGGCTTCTCATTGGTTAGGCTGTTGCTGGGGGAGGTGGAAGCTTTCCTCCCGCTGGGATAAAGTAGTAGCTACAGTGGCACCGACTTACTTTCAAGGTCCCTCTCTTTTTGCTGGATCTTCACCTGTAGAGCCTCCCTATTCCATTTTAGTGAGGGTCCCCTTTATTAATATGCACAAATTCCACTTGTTGACACTTTTTGAAAAGATAAAATTTTAGAAGTGGAGAGCAGATCAGTGGTTTGAAGAGGGAGTGGGAGGGAGATGGGGTCCTCCTGGCGATGGAAATACTGTCTTGACTGTGGCAGTGGGAGGGAGTCTACGTGTGACACAGCCTTGTGACGTCCACGTAAGCAAAACTGGAGAAATCTAAGATGGCCATTCATCCATGTTGGTGTCATGACTGTGATATCATGCAGTTGTGTTTTGAAGATGTTACCTTTGGGGGAAACTGGGCAAGGCATACAAGGAATCTGTGTTTTACACCTTACAACTGCATTTGAATCTATAATTACCTCAAAAATAAGTTCAATTTTAAAAACTCACATAACATGGAAAGCACACTCATTTGGAAACAACTTTCTCCACTCTCACACTATTTAAATTTGGGCGAGTATCTTCAGCATAAGCATTTAAGCTGTTCAAGTTTTGAATCGAGGTAAAACACCATCCATGAAGGGTCATTCCGCACCCAGAATCCATCGGCACACCGCTTGGACCACCATACCTTGAAGAAACGCTTCAGTGATCTCCACCCAATGTCTTCCTTTAAAAATGATCTTTAGGGGACACATGGGTGGCTCAGAGGGTTAAGCCTCTGCCTTCAGCTCAGGTCATGGTCCCAGGGTCCTGGGATCAAGTCCCTCATCAGGCTCTGTGCTTGGCGGGAGCCTGCTTCTTTCTCTCCCTCTGCCTGTCATTTCCTCTGTTTGTGCTCTCTCTCTCTCTGTCAAATAGATAAATAAAATCTTTTTTAAAAAATAAATAAATAAAAATAAAAAATAAAAATGATCTTTAAAGGTTTGTTTAAAAAATTTTTTTAAAAATAAAAATAAAGGTTTGTTTAAAATAACATCTGACACACAATTATGACTAAATCTTTGTTCCAATTTTTTATCTCCTTTTTACTTAAGCAAATACAGACTCCCATAAGCATCTCAAAGTAGCCTTAATCAAGGCTTTTTCAGGCCACTGTGTCTTCCCCAAACAATATCTTGTTCAAAATTAAGCAACTGAGAGCAGTCCCTTTGCCAAGAATGGAGCCCAGGCAACACCTTCTTTGCTGAGGATATTGGGGAAGAAATCTCACCTCAGATGATGAGAAGCTCACAGTCCATCCTGCTTGTTTGGTTTTTACTCGGCTTTTATCTGCTCCTCTCAAGAGTATGTCAGCTATTTGAGGGCAGGAGCCAGTCTGTCCATTCCCGAATCCCTGGAACAGGCTGGGGCCAGCACACACCAGTGGAAGAAGAGACAAGTGTGTGGGATGGGTGACCTCTCTGCCTTGGCCCTGTCCTGTCCAGCAGGTTCTCCACAGAGCAGCCCACTCCCCCCACCCCGCCCTGCAATGCGCATCCTGGACAGGAGCCTCTGAGCCTTCAGATTCCAGACACACACCCTCCCACCCACGTCTTTACTCATATCTACCCCATGCTGCTTTCCCCAAGTTCACGCTGCTGAAAGCCCCCACATACCAGTGCTCCACCACAGCAGGGAACCGAGTAAGCAAATCCGATTCTGGACTCTCAGGTGGCCTCAAAAAGGATGCTGTGACTTCATCCTTATCCATATGGGCGGCCCATCAGGGAGTCTGCACTGGAATGTGAACCTGTTTAGTTAGAGGAAAAGTCTCTGGTCACTGTAGTCTGTGCTCCAGTTGGTCCCCACCAGAGAGAAGCCCCTTGGGGTTGCCTCCTCCTGATCTGTTCTGCCTCTCCCACAGTGGAGGGAAGCCAGCCTTGGAGGCTCATTCCATCACAAAGTCACGACGAGTATCTGCAGCCCCAGCTGGCTAGCCCATCTCACAAAGAACTCTGGGGCCCAACTCTTTTCTTGTTACTCAGACCTGTTCTGTCTGCTAAAAAAGAGGAAGGATCTGAGTTCTCACTTTTCTGTATGTTCATAGTGAGGTGGACAGTTTTTTGTACATGCGTGGTGTAGAGTAGTATCTAGTATGTATATGAGAGAGAGAGGTGGCCATCTAGTGTTGCTGTGCATGGCCTGATGTTCGTGTGTGTGTGTGTGTGTGTGTGTGAAATACCAGATGGTACCTAATGTGTGATCATGTTGTGTTATGTAAGACCGTGTGGGTTTTGATATGTGTGGTGCAAGATGGGTCTCTCTCTCCTGTGTATGTGTAGCAGGGTGAAATGGGAAAACAGGCATCTAATTCTTTGGTGTGTAGTTTGTGAAGTGCGTCTACTGTGTGTGTGTGTGTGTGTGTGTGTGTATGACTGTGTTACATCAGAAGCTGTGCTGGATCTGAGATTTTGCTCTACTTGTGAGCTCAGAAGCCAGCCTACCCAGATCACATGTATGTGTATGCAGGAACCCCGGGACCTGGGTCAGGGGTGAGCAGCACCTGTCCCTTGCAGCTACAGCAACACCTTGTGATGATTCCTCCAGTTCTCCTCTCCATGGGCGGGCAGATGGCATGCATGTGCCCTGGGGTGCACTTCCAGAGAAGAAGCCTGACCCAGGACACTCTTATCTCTTATCTCATACCACCTTGCCTTCCAGAGAGAGCAACCTTCATGCTGGAATGTGAGTACATCTCCAGGGAAAAGAAGGGATGGGCATTGTTCCTGACTCCCCCAGAATGTCTCTGAGACAAACATCCTTAACTGGGCTGTAAGTGATTTTGCTCTGAGGACCTGGACCAGGCAGAAACAGAAACCTGAGAAATTCATGGAGAACCACCTCTCAACAGGATCTACTTTTTAAAAAATACCTCCACTGGGGCTGTGAGATCCAGTCCAGTGTCGGGCTCTCTGTGCACGGTGAACAGTCTCTCTCCATCTCCCTCTGCTCCTCCCCCATGCTTGCTCGCTCTCTCTCTCTCTCTCTCTCTCTCTCTCAAATAAATCAATCAATCTTAAAAAATAAAAACACTTCAACAGGTATCTAATTTTTTGTTTGTGGATATGGCATGATGGATCTTTTAGCATGGCCTTCTGAGGTGGAAGGTAAGAGTTGTGTGTGTGAGAGAGAGAGAGGGAGACGTGAGTGTCTAATTTCTCTGTGTGTATGAGATGGGTGTCTAAGTTTTTCCCCTGTGTGGTCGAGATTAGTATCTAATTCTTCTGTGCATTGTACAGGACGACATTTTGTGTGCGGAATGACATACTTACCACATTTTTCTGGTGTCCCTTGGAAATGGGTACCCATTTGTTGTGTAGACAGACGTGTATTTGTGTGTGTGTGAGGTCAGCGCAGCTCACCTGATTGCTGGTTTGCTGTTTTTACCTCTCTCTGTTTTCTGACACGTCTTGCTGCTGCCGCTGGCCGGCTGCAGCCCACAGGGACACTCACCCAGGCAGGCACATGGAGCGCACAGTAACCCTCACTTACGGGGTGACTCACAGCAGTCTGCACACACTTGTCTCCATCCTGCTTATCTTTTTTTTTTTTTTAAAGATTTTATTTATTTATTTGAGACTGAGAGAGCAAGAGAGTGTGCAAGCAGGAGAGAGAGGCAGAGGCAGAGGGAGAAGCAGACTCCCCCTGAAGCAGGAAGCTTGACAGGGTCTCCATCGCAGGACCCACAGATCACAGCCCCAGCGGAAGGCAGAGGCCTCACCAACAGAGCCCTCCAGGTGCCCCTGCACCCTGCCTCTCTCAGCAGCACACCCTGTCTCTCCTCCCTGGCGGTGGGCGGCCTGTGGTGGTGCAGGCAAGTGTCTGCTACTCCTGCCGCAGCTGCCACCAGATGCACAGAGCACTCTCACTCCGGAGGCCTTGCTGGCCAGCTCCGGTTGTTTCTATTACAGATGATGCTTCAATTAGCAGCCTTGTCCAAGCCTTTTTTTTTTTTTTTTTTTTTTTTTTACATTTTTTTGCCAGTGTTTTGCTAGCACAGACTGGTCAGGAGAGGCCTCAGTGGACCTGAGGGAGGCCGGACCACCCAGGTCTAGGAGCGGCTCTGCTAGGCCTTGAATGTGAGAGCAGGCATGTCCAGGAGAGCCATGCTGCTGGAAGAAGTGAATTGGGGAGAGTATCCAAGGCCAGGCCAGAGTCAAAGCAGGACCTTGGAGACCTAGAGCAGCCCTGGGGCTGCTAAGCAGAGGCCTGGCACCCTCTGCCTTAGGTGTTGAAGGGTCAGCTCACTAACTGCTCTGTTCAGCATAGACCGGGGGTGGGCCAGAGGCTGCAGAAACAACCAGACAGAACAGGTGGGCTTAGATCAGGGCAGCGTGGCAGAGTCCAAGAGCCATGGTTGGGTGGAGGCATATTTGAAGATAGAGCCCCCATGACTTCCCCAGGAATTGGATGTAAGAAAACAGAAAGAGAGGAATCAGGAATGAGTCCAAGAATTTGTGCCCTAGTAACAGAAAAGATGGAGTGGCTATTGGTTGAGATGAGGAAGATGGAAAGAAGCAGGTCACCTGTGTAGCCCCGAGTTGTGTCCTGAACCTGGTGGGAATGATGTCTGTTGTTCACTGGAGGGACACATGATGCATAAGCACTGGAGCATAGCCAGCATCTGGACTGGGCTTGAAACCATGGGCGGAGTGAGCACCGGCCAGGAGAGGAGCTGATGATAGGTATGGGCTTGGAAGAAAGGACCCCAGTGTCTTAGCTTAGCAGGCAGGATGGAGTGCTGTCCTCTACAGTGGGGGCTGGAGTGAGTAGCAGGCTTGAGGGGAGATCAGGAGTGGACACATTGATACCAGAGCATGAGCTCCCTAAAGATAGCCCAGCAGAGAAGTGGCCAGACAGTTGGATACAGGAGCCCAGGGTTCAGGGCCAAGGTCTGGGGTGTTGTTGCTGACAAAGTCCCTGGAGAGAGCAGGCAGGGCAGATGTCCTGTCTCCGCTCTTTGAGAGACCTGTAGCCATGCCTCATGCACACGCCCTGGCTCTCCCCCATTTGCAGACAGATGGCTACAGTGTCATAGGGCCATCAGATTCCTGGGGTCACTGCCCTGTGTCCAGGGCTGTTCCTGGCCTGTTATCCCCACCTCTGCTACCCAGACCTCCACTGCAGACTAGTTCAACTTAGCTGCCATCTCACTGGAAAAGAGAAACAGCTGGTCGAGATGCTGCCCAGGCCCCACTCCCTGCATCAGGGCCTTCCTCCCCAAGTGCAAAGGGCTCCCAGAGCCCCCCCCCCCCAGATCCAGTCTCCAGTCCCAGGGGAGGACTTCAGATTAGGCAGCCTTCCCTCTCTCCAATGTGGTCATCTCTCCCTGTACCCCATCAACACCACCGAGGCTCTGACCCAGACAGAAAATAGCTTTCTAGTCCCAGAAGCTCCTCCAAAGCAAAACACCTGGAAAGTTGTCTGTATTTACTCTCCTCCCTTGAGCCCACAATAATTCGGTTTTTACCTAGGCAATTCATCCACACTGCACTGGCCAAAGTCCCAGAAGAGTCCCACTCCCCATACCCCTCTCAGCAGCTAACCAGACATCACTCACCCCTGGGGATCCTCCTCCCCAGTCTGCTCAATCAGGGTCTTTCTTGCTGGATCCTCCTGGACTCGCTGATTTCTCCATGTGGGCAGAGGCTCAGTACCCTCATTCCTCACTCACCCCTTGGACTCACTCATCCATCTCCAAACACTTCAAACTCAGACTATACTCCTGAAGCCCACAGCCTCACAGCAGCACCACGGGGAGTCCAATGGATATGACAGTTGCATTCCTGACCCCACTCTCCTGCACTCCATCAGCATCCCCAGATTCTCAGAGGCTATCCACCCTTCCCGTTGTTCCTCACCCATCCCTGCCTATTCTCAGGCTGAGCCCCAGCAGTCTACACTTCCTCCCCTCCTGGGCACCACCCAGGCAGCACCACAGCTTCACCCCTGCACTGCCTTCTGTCCCGCTCCTGCCAGACAAACAAGACAAATAAACAGAGGAAGGTTTTATCGTGCCAGCGCCATGCCATCACTGCTCTGCCCAGAATGCCCAGGGACCTCTCCATCTGACCTTATCTCCTCCCCCTCCATGCCCCATGCCCTCTGACTTCCATGCTGGCCCCTGGCAAGCATCCTTCAGTCCCCCCACTTTGCAGCTTGGTGCTGGCAGGACAGCTTGCCTGTGAACCCCACCTCCAGATATTTGCAGGGCTCGTTCCCTCTGTGTTCCTACTCTGTGCCTCTCTGGCTAGCTCCTTCTATGTCCCTTACATGCCCATCCACCCTATTGTAACACTCCACACATCCACTGCCTCCCCCACCCAGTTTATCTGGCTCCCACATGACACCTGATTTATTTTTCCCTATGTTATTGCCTCCCCCCGGGCCAAGGTGTGGACCCCACAGAGGGAGGGACGTCACGGTCACTACTTACAGTTCCAGAGCAGAACCGGTGCAAGGGTGGACTCACACAGTTGCGGGGTCAGCCCTGCTGCCCACTGTCCTGCCTGGCGCACGGAGAGCGCTCGGTGCTAGGTCCCAGAAAGGACTGGATCGCAAGAACAAGACCGACTCTGCCACAAGAACGCCCCGATCCGGGCGCTGGCCTCAGCGTCGGCTGCTTACTGGGTCCTGTGTCCAGCGGGACGCTCCCCAACTCCAGCGCAGCACCGGCGGACCACGCCCCCTACGGCCACGCCCCCTCAATGCCCCGCCTCCTCTGCGGGCCCCGCCCCCGGCACCGTCCCAGCTCCAGCTCCCTCGGCGGAGTCTTGCCCAAAAGCGCCTGCGCCTTGTGACCACGCCCTGGCCGCGCCCTTCGGGCCCCGCCCCCCACTGGCCCCGCCCCCTCCCGGCTGCGGGGTGGGAGCCGGGCCGCGCAACGCGCATGCTCCATGCGCGGCGCCCCCGACTCGCCGCTCGGCTCTGTTCGGGCATTTCCGCCTCTTTGTTTTAAACTCCGGACGGGTTTTTTTCTCCTGCTCTTGGGGGGGACCCGGAGGGAGCGGCGCCCCCCCCACTCCCGGCGCTGCCCCCGCGTGCGCCCAGCTCGCCCGCAGCCGAGACGGCAGGTCAGTGAGTCCGCGCCCCGCCTGGCCTGGCCCGCGGCGCCCGCTCCTCAGGCCGCGGCCTCGGCCCGTGTGCGGGCCCGGAAGGCTCGGAACCCCGGCCCGCGCCCCTGCGCCCTTCGTCGGCCCAGCCCGCGGAGCCCCGACACGGCTCGTCACGCTCCGGGCACGGGCCGGACCCACGGGGCCGGGACCCCGGGACAGGTCACGGGGAAGGGCCGCACCCCGGGACGGGTCATCGGGGAGGGCCCGGGGAGGACCGGACCCCGGGACGGGCCAGCTGGGAAGGCCAGACCCTGAAACGGTTCACGGAAGAGGGCTAGACCCCAAACCCACCAGACAGGAAGCGCCGGACCCTGACATAGGTCACCGAGGAGAGTCCAGCCCTGGGATGGGTCATCCAGGAGGGTCCAACCGCAGTGGGTCACCAAGGAGGACTGGGACCTTGAAACCGGACAGGAGCCAGAGAGGGCTGGACTCTGAGACAGGTCACTGAGGAGGGCCAGACCCCAGGATCTGGCAGGACCCAAGGAGGGCTGGAGCCCTGGGCTGGGTCACTGAGGAGGGCCAGGACACCAAGACTGGCCCCAAAGAAGGCTGGGATCCTGGAACAGTCCTGTGAGCACTTCTGAGGCCCTGATACAGCCCCTTCCGAGTGGGAGGCCAGGACCCTGGAACCGTGCCTTAAGGAGGGTTCATCCCATGCTGCAGGCTCTGGGGGTGACCAGGGCCCCAGGTAGGTCATTTGGGAACATCTGGATGCTGGGGCAGGACCGTGAAGAAGCTAGGCCCTCGGGGAGGGCCAGGACCCTGACAAGAGCTGGAGCTTGGAAACAGGTCCCTCAGAAGGCCTGAACTCCTGAACAAGTAGATAGGAATCACCCAGACCCCAAGAGTGGACTATATGGGATGCTGGAACCCAAAGCCAGCCCTCCAGAAGGTTGGACCCCTTGGGCAGGGGCCCTTAATGTGTCCATTCTATGCAACTGGATCCACCTGCTGTGAAGGCTTGGGAGCATCCGGGATCCTGGTCACCTGAGCCCTACAGTGCAAGTCCCTCTGAGGCCCCCGAGCACCCTGATGTTAGGAGCACCTGGGCCAGGCCTACAGACCTTCTGGCCTTCAGCAGATGCCGCCTGGCTGGGCACCAAAGGCACATGTGAGGCAGGGTGGGGACCCATCCTCATGCCTCTAGGGATTCAAGTGGAGCTTCTAGTCCGCACTGGCTCCATGCCTCAAGCCAGCACTGTGCTCACTCTCCAGATCCAGAAAGCTATCCCCTACCCTATTCTTCCAGCCCCTACACCAGGGCTACTGTCTTTTGCCTTGGCCTTGTGGTCAGTGTTCATCACCTTCAATCACTCCAGCCCTCCTCTCCCTCCATTGGTGGAGGTCATATGGTTGTGTAGGTGTGCCCTCCATCTTGAGACTGGTGTCTCAGGATTTCCTTTCACAGGTGTCCAGGAAGGTCCAGGAGGGGTGGGTCCAACCAGGAGTGTTGGAAGCCTAGGAAAGTGTTTTGGGGGCACTGGCCCAGGGCAGGAAAGTTGGAGCAGATGAGCATATATATCAGGTGAGTGGATTAGGCACCTTCTCCACTCCAGGAAAGGAAAATATTAAAGGACCTAACAATGGGGGTCTTTGCTTCTCTGAAACCTTTGAATGACACTTTCATCTAAAACTAGTCTGTGTTCTCCTTTAATTTGAAAGTGCTGATGAAAAAGTAGGGTGTGGTATGTGCTACTCTTTGACTGGGGACTGGCTCCAGAGTGCATCCAGTAAGATAATGCTGGAGGAGTTTGAGAGAATGAAAAGCCCAGGAGGGCAAGGGCATTGTCCAGCTCTGCTCCCGGAACTGGCTGCCTGGTGTGAGGTCAGCAGGTAGCACACAACTATTAAATGAAGAAGTGAGTGTGTGAATGAATGAGTGAAAGGCAGGACTACTTGTAGAAAGATCAGCATGTGTTAGGCTTGGAAACTGATCCAAAGATTGGGCAGTAGGATGAGATAAAAATCTAACACTCTGAGCTCTGTGAACTCCCGAAAGAGACACGAACTGATCAGTTCAGTATTTCACTTTTTGCCACAACTTTACTGCTTGGTTACTTGGGAGAAGACCCGTTTAGGTTTTCAGATTGGCATTTTATAAGACCAAATCTTAAGCAAATGGAATCCCCAAATAGTCCAGCTTAGGAACTTTTATTCGCCAAATGTAACCACACTTGGGACCTTCTTACTCAACACTTACTTCTAATTTTTTTTTTTGTACTTTTGTACCTTTTTTAAAACTTAATTTGTTTTCTGAAGTTTTGGAAAAGACTTGCCAAATTGGGCATTCAGCTTTGGTTAGGTTCTTTAATTTCCTATTTTTGCATTTTTAAAGGTGTGATAGTCCTGCATGGTTGCATTATTTATATATTGCTGCCCAACAGATTACCCCAAAACTTAGTGCCTTAAAACATCAGTTAATTATTTTACCATTTCTGTGGGTCAGGAATCCAGGGCACTGCTTAGCTGAGTCCTCTGGCTCAGAGTCTCATAAGGCTGCCTTCAGAGTGCTGGCTGGAGCTGTGGTCTCATCTGAAGGTTTGACTGTATGTTTGACTGTGCTTCCAGGCCTGCTTGCTCGGCCACTGGGGCTCTTCTTAGGGCAAGTCAGGGAGCCAGTGCAGAAAAGAGCACAAGCAAGAAGGCCACAGTCTTCGAGACCTAATCTTGGCAGGGACATCCCATCCCTTTTGCCATATTCTCTTTGTTAGAACCTCGTCACTGGGTTAGGGTTAGGCTTAGGGTGTGTGTACTGGGCGTGGGGGTGATGGTCACTGTGGCCATCTTAATGCCTGTCATTTAGCAGATTTCAGCTAATATAGGGCCTGTACTTGAGAAATACCCGTAAGTCAATTAGAATTGGACAGAGAACAGTGTGTTCAGTAGAAGGTCGCAACAACTCAGCTCTCTCTGATTGTATATGTTCCTCTGATGTCACCATAATGACCACAGCCGCTGGAACTTACACAGGAGGGAAGATTAAATAGGGAAGATGCTTGGGAATTACACCTGGAGCAAACCATAAGCAACTCCCCTGCCAACCCTGCAAATTAAATTGAGTGCTGTAGAATTCTTGGATAGCTCCAAGTTCAATGATTTCAGTGTTTCCAGAGCATCGTTTTAGTCCTGCCCGAGATTTTGCTCCAGGAATTATAAACTGACCTTTGTAAAAAGTTTTTCAGGAGTAAGATCCTGAGACATTTTAGATATTTGACCCTTGCAAGGAAGTCATGCTCCAGGAGCCAGAATGTAAGGGCCTCAGTGCTCAGGACCTGTGGCTCCTTGGAGCTCATGGACTCTGGTGCCATGCCTCTCTCTGGCACCCCGGGCAGGGGCTGGAGCGAGGGCTGTAAAGCGCACTGTGGAAGCCCTCTGCAGAGGGATGTGTCCCCTCCTGCTGCCCAGTTCTTTCTGGACCTGCCGGGGTCCAGGTCCTGCTAGTGGGAGGCAGGGGCCTCTTGCCAGTGATTGGAATTACTTATTTGAGTTGTTAGATTGAATTATAAAAGGAGGTTTATTTTGGTTTATACTTACTCTTTCTCGAATGCCAGGATTTATTATTTCATTTGAAGCTATTTGCTTATTGGTCAGAATCGAATTTGAAATTGAAAATGTAATTTTACTATTGAAATATGTTGAGATTTGGGGACAGTTTCTTACTACCCTTCTGATATTTGCTGTTTGTAGTACAAAAATGCTGCCCAATTCATTGTGCTTCAAAAAATGGAACTATACTGCTCTACAAGTTGATAGTTTATCATTAAGTTTTAAGAAGTAAGACCTCTAAAAATAATAAGCGTATCTTTTCTGATCTGCCATGTTCCTCCCTACAGAACTGAATTCTCTGAAGGCCAAAGGACAACAATAACGAAACACTTAACACATGATGAGAGAGTTAAGGTGTGAGCCTTGCTTAGGCACATCTTCAGAATTGTCTGTTAAATTAAGCAAAACTCATTGATAAGAAATAAAACGTGCTAGAAAATATATCCTTAAAAACTAATTGTGGGGTTGATTGCTTTTTTGAAGAGAACTTCTAATATTCAGGTGAATTTGGAGAGTGGAAGTTAATTGGATTATTTTGCAAATGAATTGGTATTCACTGGACTTTGCTACGTTAACATGCTGTTAACGTATTCCAGATGTTTAGCAAGAAATATGCCAATAGTAGAAAGCTGTCTGCATTCTTCTTTGAAGCCCCTGCTAACTGTGGGTTTTATGGGGGCAGAAAGTGGTGATGCTCAGCAGGGCCTGGCCAGTGTTAGATGCGCAACAAAGAACTGAAGTCTGATCTTCATTCACACCTCGTGTGGCCCTGTCTTGGAGGTACTGTGTGTGTCAGCTTGTCTGGTTCTTAAAGCCACCCCACGTCTGCTCTCTGATCACTCCTGTGTGCCTGGGAGGAAACAGATGCAGGCCGTGGCTAGGATGTGAGGAGCAGAGAAGGGTCAGCCTTTCCATTTTTATTTCAGAAAAAAACACAGTGGAGGAAAACGGAAAGGATTCTACACCCCACCCTTATCTAGCAATTATTTATGCTTTGCTGTGTTTGCTTTATCTCTTTTTTCTAAATACATATTTATTGTCACTGAATCATCTGAAAGTAGCTACAGACAACCTCCCAATCCCTTCAGTAATTCTGAGCACACAGGTCACGGGATCAGGATGGTCTCCGCACAATCACAGTCATTCTCACACCTGAGAAATGGGCACTCGGTTCACATACTAGCTAATTTTCTGTTCATTTTCCAATCTCCCGACTTGTCTCAGGAATGTCTTCTATGGTGTTTTCCCCAACCAGATCCAGGCAGGGTCCTGGGATAGCACAGGTGTCCTGCGCCTCCTGGACGAGGCATAGGTGGGTTCCCTGGGTGGCACTGGGGGTCATGGCCCCTGTGTCTTCTAAGGTTTCCCTCTTGCCCTCCACAGGGTTGACTTTTGCAGGCTATGTGTCACACCTGGATTTTTCTGATTCTTCACTTACGATGTCATGCACTTTTGTTGTCCCTGTGTACTCTGAACTGAAGGAATGGGGGAGAGGCCAAGTCAGGCTGCAGGTTTGGGAGATGCCTTCGCAGGGGCCAGTAAGTGCTTCATGTTGCACCATCAGGGATACCCGGTCAGGTCCTGTTACTTGGGTCAGTCCTGCCAGCCGCGCTTCTGGGGCCACAGTTCCCAGTGTCCTGCCATGGGCAAGTCAGCAAGACAGGCCCTCCCTGTCCCATTTCTGATGGGGACGCAGCCTCTGGCCATTTCATCCTTCCTCACAGGCACATGGGCGAGCCCTGCTCCTCCGTGCCGATGCTTTAAGCAGACTTTGTAGAGGGTTCAGTGCATGGAAAGGGTTTGAAATTGCTAATGGAAATAGGACTTTTGCTGACAAGTAACATTTCTTTACCCTAAAGTAAGTGCCTTTCTTACTGTAGAGACAGGAATGGCTAGAGGCGGTTGGTTTCCCCCAGCCTTTCGTTAAAGGCAGACTGGCGACAAAGGCAGAATCAGAAACCACAAGGGAGGTGTCTTAGTCAGCCGCCACAGCAGAACGTCACAGATGGAGTGGTTTAAGCAGCAGGCATTTATTTTTCACTGTCCTGGGGGCTAAAGCCCAAGGCCAAGCTGCCAGTTGATGTGGCTCGGGGTGCGGGCCGGCTGCCTCCTGGCGGTGGAAGCCCTCTTCCAGCTCCTCTTGCACGGACGCTAATCGCATCCGGGCCCATCCTTATACATCTGACCATGTCGTCCCCAGAGGCTCCGTCTTTGGACCTGGCTTAGGGGGCCAACACAGGAATTTAAGGTGGGCACAGTTCAGTCCAGACCAAGGGGCTGCAGCTTCCGCCACTTGTTTATTAACCTGTTCCTTGTCTCTAGAATTGGGAGAATAGTTGCCGAATGAAAATGTCCCCAGGGCTTGTGGTCACTCTGTTTTACATGCTTGAGAAACTGGCCCTTTCTTTGGCTATTTAACTCCATGTCTTTAAATACAGTTACATTAATTTTCTAACACTGCATAACAACTTGCCTCAAAATTAGTGGCTTAAAAGGACACTGACTTACTAATCCCGGTTCCATGGGTTGGAAGTCTAGCACAGTGTGGCTGCTCTTCTGCTCAGGGCCTCAGAGGCTGAAATCCATGTGCTTGGCTGAAGCTCTCATCTGGGACTTGGGTCATCTTCTGAGCTCACTCGCCCATCTGCTGTGGTTGTTGGACTGAGGTTCTGCTTTGTTGCAGGCCGTCAGTTGGGGGCTGCCCTCCGCTCCTAGAGGCCCCACAGTTCCTCATCCAAGGACTGTGAGTAGTTGACAGCAAGTTGTTTTCTGCCAGGCCGGTAGGACTCGCCCCTCTGACCTGCTCTTCTGCTGTGAGCTGGAGAAAACTCTGCTTTGAATGACCGTGCTATGTGGCTTACCCTATTTTAAGGTCAGCTGATTTGGAACCCTAATTACGTCCTCAGAAATCCCTTTGCAGCAGTACCTAGGGTTAGTAAGGTGGGAGACTGAAGTATGCCAGGGCCCAGAATCTCATGGCCATCTCAGGATTCTGCCTGCCACAGTCCTGCTGCCCCAAAATTCATATCCTTCCAAATGCCAAATACACCTGTCCCTCTTCCCAGGTTCCCCAGGGTCTCGTCCCACTGTAGCACCAGCTCAAAGTCCCAGACCTTGCCTGAACCACAGAGCTCTGGAATCTCATCCCCTGGATCACCCACTTGGTGCAGTCCACTGGCTGCTACTCCTGGACACTTGGGAACCAAGTGAGACAGATCGCCTTCCCAGGACCCCACCCCCACACCCCAGCAAGACAGGTGTAGATTACCAGTTGAGAATGGAGGAGTGGACATAGCAGGGAGTCACAGGCCCAACGCAGTTCTGAAACCCAGTGGGGATGCCCCATCGGGATTCTTGATTGGGTTTTGAGCTCAGGGTGAGCCTGCTGGTTCTGTGCTTCGCTCTCTGGGCTCTTATTTCTACCCTGAGTTGGCCTTTTTCATGAAGGGGGGTTGCATGTCTGCAGCAGAGCCAACTCATCAGCTGGCTGCTGCTGGAAGAGTCCTGGGGTCCTGCAGCCCCTTTTCACATGTTTTCATCTTCTCCAGGGGTTGGATCTGGGAGTTAAAATGGGTATGATTATATAATGATCTGTTTTACGGTTGAGTTCTAATCTCACCTTCCCTCTTTCATGACATTATCTGACATTACTGTCTCCTGTTCCAAATTCTCAAGGATCGTGTCTGAGCTCGTGCCCTCCTTGGCCCTCTGTCCTCGTCCCCCTGTCCCGTGTGGATGCCTCGTCCTCCAGGCCAGCCGGCCGCAAAGTGATCCTCTTGCACTTCGGGGGCCCCTTGCCCCGTCGGTGGGGTGCCTGCTGCTCTGACCCCTCCCTCCGGGTCCAAGGTCAGACGTCCCTCCGCACCGGCTCTCCTCTGGTCACTATCTAAAGCAGCCCCTCCACCTGTTTCCTCTGCTTCGCTGCCTTCCTCTGCTTTCTTCACGGTGCTCATCACTCTTTGCTGATGAGTTTGTCATGTCTCGTCACCAGCTGGAATGGGAGCTCCCTGAGCACAAGGCCTGTGATAACATGTGAGCACACTTGTTGTCTCCATAGGCATGCCTGGGATGAGTATTTGAGCACCTTTCCTGAGACGTCGGAAAACACCATGGCTTCCATCCATACTTGGTTGATAGTTTGGCTGGACGTAGAATTCCACATGAAAGTTTCTTTTCCTCAGAACTTGGAAAGAATTACTTCTTTTACTGGTAGGATTCACTGTTGCTGATGAAAAGTCTGGTGCTGAGTCCCACTCCACTGTGATCTCCTTTCCTCCCAGAACCTGTAGGACCCTTTCTTGTACCCTTGATGTCTTCCGCTTCCAGGACTTGGTTAGATGTGGGCATTTTCCCTCACTGTGCCAGGCACTCAGGCCTTTGTGGTCTGATGGTTCTTCCAGCTGGGGAAATACTTGAATAATTTTTCCCAAATCATGAAATACTGCCTACAAATGAGCATAGAGAAAGATACAATGAACACCTGTGTACTTATTACCCAGCGTAAGAAATAAAATATTAAAGTATATTTGAAAGCTCCTTATCTCGGTTTTCTGTTTTTTCTAAAACACCTGTTGGTTGGATGTTGGATCTTTTCCATTTCCTATCTTAATCTACTCTTTGAGAAGATTTTCTCAACTTTATCATAAAACCTTTTTATGGAATTTTTAATAGCTCAAGTCACGTGGCTGGCATTGTAGTAGAGGGAGATGGGTAGTAACATAAATAGGTGTATTATAAATTCGAGGGTAATATCTTAAATTTGTGGTGTGTGCACACTGGGCATGTAATTAATTGTCAACAAGATGGTCCCTAAAGGCGTTGCTGGGTAGATGACATTTGATAAAAGGCTTGATGGAGGTAGTAGGGTAGTTCCCATGTATCCACCTGAGATATGATGTTCCAGCTACAGTAGGTGCAAGGGCCATGAGGTAGGAGTACACCTAGAATGTTCTAGAACTAGCAAGGAGTCCACCTTGGCCAGAGTGGAGTGAGAGGGGTGGCTTGGGGCTTCAGTGGCCACTGGAAGGCTCTGGCTTTCCCTGAGCCCTTGGAGAGTTTCATACCACAGAGCCACCTGCTCAGACCCGCATTTCCTCGGGATTCCTGGGAGCTGCGTTGGGGGTGAGTGTGGCTTGGTGTGCCTGAACACAGTCCAGTAGGGTAAGTGTGAGGGGTATAGTCCTTACCTCTTGCACATGGGTGCCAAGTAAGTGAGAAGCCACAGATGGGATGAGCCGGTGTGGGCAGGAAATCCAGACTACACACTTGGAGATGCCAACCTTCCAAGTGGACCACAGGTGGTTAGTGTCTGAATTTGGGGTCAGGGAGCATTGAGCGGCATAAACATGGAAGTGAGAGGTCAGTGGGACGTGACTGGAAGTGGGTGGGCTGGGCCCACGGGACAGGCGCTTGGGAGCCCATCCTGGGGACTGTCAGATCTGAGACACTGACTTCAGATCTCAGATCACTGACTTCCAAATGTATATAAACCCTTAATTTAAGAAGTGAAGATTGGGAGTAAATTCAGCAAGGGACATGGTCATCAGTCTGCCATATCAGTGAATTCCTAGTCACTCATTTAACACATGTTAGGCATCCTGTTGTCCTCAGAACACCCAGTGACGGGAAGAGCAGCTGTGGGTGGTGGCCTGTGGCATCCCCGAGTGGGGAAGCGAGGACAAGGCCTTGGGAGGCAGTCCTCAGCTTTTTGCGGGGCTGAGACCTTGGTGACCTGGGGATGGGGGTGGGGGTGGGGTGTCAGGTCCAAGTTAGGGGAGAAGATGGAGCAGGGACTTCACTGTCCTTTGAGTCATGAACACTTTTGAGAGTCTGAATTCAAAGCACTTTTTTGTTATTCATTATATTTTAAAAAAGCTTTTGTGACAGTACGTAGCCACATAGAAACACATCTAAAGTTTCACTTTCTTTCATCATCTTAACCTGACTTCAATGTCCCAGCAAGGCACATTCATGATACGGTTCTGTTCATCTTGAGACGGCAGTGAATTCTGGATGTTTGGGCCGCGTGTGGAGTGTCCATTTCTGCAGGGCTTGCCTGAGGACCTGGTGATTCTGTCCTCGAGTGCGTGAGCCCCGCCACATGCCAGGGCCCTGCTGGGGAGCAGGACCACGCAGGGAATGGGTTAGCTGGGTGCCACAGGGAGATTCGTGAGGCACCGGATTCCTGGGAGGCAGGATCGTGGGGTCAGGGAGGCCATAGAGAAGAAGCTGCAGTGACTAGACACTAGAAAGTAGGGCTCTTTCTTAAGCACACCCTGTGTGCCAACACAGGTGCTCCAGCTGGGGGAGAGAGAGAGGAAGAGGAAGGCCCGTCAGATGGGGCAGCAGGTTCGGAGACACATAAGCATCCAGAATCAGAGCAGGCTGGTTTGGAAGGAGAGGGCACTGGGCATGGGGCAGAGTTCAGCAGTTTGATGATTTTCTTGTGGAAACGGATGAAGACAGAAATCTCTCTGGTTGATTGGGCAGCTCTGGGGTGGGTGCTCTGCCAGACATCATGGCCAGCAGTGAGGGGGCAGCCTGAGCCCTGCTGTGGGGGTTCACAGTGCCACGGGGGGCAGGCTGGGCACAGCACCCTGAAGAGGCTGACAGTGTGGGGGCAGGACAGCAGCGGTGTTAGATTTGGTGCTGTGGTCACCCGACCAGAGGGCTCAGGGAGCCAGCCTGATGCCCTGAGGATGGAGGGCCGGGCTGGTGGGAATGGTGCGCACACAGCCAGAGGCAGGCGAGGCCAAGGGGCATGGACATGCCCTGACGTGGACACTCATAGTGGATAGAGTCCTGATGTGGATGGGGCTTATGGGACTGGAGCATGGCAGGAGGGCATGGCTGGATCCTTTCAAGGCTTTCATGCAGGAAGGACATGTCTGATTTGCTTTTCTATGTGTTGCTCAGATTTGTCCACGAGATTGATTTTGTGGTGAGAGTGGGCATAGGGAGGCCTGTCCTGGGTGCTTCTGCCATCTGTATGGGAGCCATGGTGTGTCCAGGGGATGGCCGTGGGCACGGAAGGCGGACAGAGGGCGTGGCATTCAGGGAGAAATGGGCAGGACTCGGGTGAGGGAGGAGAGGAAAGCATGACCCCCACACAGGGCAGCTGGTGCTTGGATGTGGTGGGGGATGGGAGGGGAAGTAGGTTGACAGTTTCTTAAAAAGTTGTCAAGCAGCCTCATGTGGCCCCCTGGTTGGTGTTTACTCCAGAGCATCTGTCCACACGACGTT
The DNA here is from genome assembly GCF_963455335.1 of Martes martes. Classification (NCBI taxonomy): domain Eukaryota; kingdom Metazoa; phylum Chordata; class Mammalia; order Carnivora; family Mustelidae; genus Martes; species Martes martes. The sequence continues at coordinate 139,014,640 of NC_137889.1, forward strand.
GTGGCCATGAGTCCCTGACAGCCCCACAGGAAACAGCCCAGGTCTCCGTCTGCAGCTGAGCAGGCCAACAACAGGGCAGTGGACGCTGCTCGGGATGAGAACAAGCTGTGGGTGCCGTGTGAGCGAGCCCCGGAACAGGACAAGTGAGGGGAGCCGAGTCGTATGACGCCACGGACACAGCCCCCGGAACAGGCCGCCTCAATGCAGTTCCCGGGCAGATCGGGGTCTCTGGGGTGAGGGTCCGTATCTCCACTGGGCTGGTCCTTTCCCAGGCGAACGTCGAAGCTGAGTCGTCTTTCTAAAATACGTGCAGTTTATGTTTTGTCAAGTATTTCTCAGTAAAGCTCTTTGGTGAAGGTTAAGGTATTATGATCAACTTTGTGTTAATGATTTTTTTTAGAAGATTGTATTTATTTATTTGACAGAGAGCGAGAGAGGGAACACAGGCGGGGGAGCGGGAGAGGGAGAAGGAGGCTTCCAGCTGAGCAGGGAGCCCGATGAGGGGCTCCATCCCAGGACCCTGGATCATGACCTGGGCCAAAGGCAGACGCTTAGCAACAGAGCCCGCCGGGCACCCCAGGTGCTAGTGATTCTGATTAAGATTTTCCTGGAAACAGAGCGGAGGACTTGAAGGTTCTCCTGAGACTCGGTGGGGGAAACGAAGCACACGCACTGGCTATGGATTTGTGGGAGGTGGCAGGTTCTTTCTCCGGGGTTCCCAGGCAGGCGGGCCTGAGGGGGGGTCTGGGCTGCCGCTGGAATGGAGGGAAGGGCAGGTGGGTCTGGCCCCGAGGAGGGTGCTTCCGGGGGGGGCCCACCAGTGGGGGCACCGCTGTCACGCTGCATCCCTGGGCCAGGGTGCACAGCTCGTCGGTGGCCGGGGAGCCCGAGCTGTGCGTGTGTTGGTGTGGGAAGACAGCTGGGGTAGCTTCGTGGTTCTGAAAGCTCCATGACATTGCATCATCCATTGTCTGAGGGTGGCTTTCCATTTTCCAGTAAAAATGAGGGTGTGTATGTACATGTTCTAAGTATTTAAGGACATACCCACGGAGGGAAATACACGATTACATTAAGGACAGCAATTAGTTTGGGGGGACTGGGGTTGTAGGGATTTTCCTTAGTGTTATTCTTTGCTTTCCAAATCATGTTGAGTAAAGGTGCATATTACATCCACACTGCAAAAAGCCCGGTGTATTTACCTAACAGGTAGTCCTGGCTGACGGAGGTGCCGGTGCACCACGGGAATGGAGGGCTGGGGAAGCATCCCCCCTCTGATGGGCACTCACAGGAGTCAGAGGGAGGGCGTGACCCAGCTGGGCGCTTTTGGCTGAGGGGCGGGGCTAGGGGCGCTGGCACACAGCTGTGAGTGGTGGAGGGGCCAACTGGAGGGGTGTGCACGGGAGTGCACAGGGAGCCTGGGCCTTTTTGCACAGGATGACTGCCTGCGGGCCTTCGGTGGGCCTGAAATTTGTGGTGGAGAGACATGCCACCCTGCCCTTCTGGAAGGCTCCAGCACCGGTGCAGAGTGAGTGGTGGAGCCAGCCCCGTTGAACAAGGACAGGGAGCCATGTGGGAGGGGTCGTCGGCCTGGCCATGGTTGGGGCAGTGACCGGAGATCCTGCAGATAGTTTATGTTGGTAATGTCCTCATCACCAGGATCTCACTGAGAGCAGTCTGATGCGGTGGGGGGCCAGCAGACACAAGGGAGAAGGTGTTCACCAGTGAGGCGCAGCTGTGGCAGACCCTCATTGGGATTTTAACTTGCATTTCCGGGGTTACTAATGAAGCTGAATGTTTGAAAATACGCTTATTTGGATTTTCTCTTCTGTAAAGTGCCTGTGGTTCCTTTTATTGCCTGGAGCAGGAGTTGGCAAATGTTTTTGAGCAAATAATGTAGCTTTTTGGGCCATATGGTGTCAAAATTCCTCCATCCCAAAGCAGGGACGGACAGGACACAGGTGGGTGGGCTTGGTGGGTCCCGCTCAGTCTCTGTTCACGGAGCAGCCTCATGGAGCCCTGTCTGGACCGTTGTCTCAAATGTGACTGTTTCCACTCTTGTGTTTTGTGATTATCTGATGTACTTATTTTTAACATAGTTGATTTTATTAGTCGTTCCCTTTGTGGTTAGTGCTTTTTGATTCTGTTTATAATCTTTTCCTCCCCTGAGGTCAGGAGGATGTTCGCCCTAGTATCTTCCAAAGGTTTAAATTTTGCTCTCACGTTTGATTTTCATCCACCTGGAACTGATTATTTGGGGATAAGGGTAGGGGAGATGCCTGATATAAACTAGGAGTTTGTTTTATTTTGTTTTTCCAATTTCACCACCAGGAATGATGTTTGTTGTAGTTTTTTTAAAATTTTAGAATGCACTTTTTAATGGAGGTACAGGTTACACACACCGAAGTTCACCGCAGCTTTCATGCTGTGTGGTTGGTGTCTTTTGGTGCATCTGTGACCACACCCCGGTCCTGACCCAGAACCCTGCCATCTCTCAGACTTCCAGCCACCAGTCCCTGCCACTGGCCAGCCCGTGGGCTCCCAGATCTGCCTTTTCTAGAACTGTGTGTCCAGTGGGACATGCACCACAAAGTTCTTGTGCCTGGCTTCTGTCCTTTGTCATTTTGGTTGCTGAGCAGTACCCACCGTGTGGACGGACCACTTTCTCTTCCCACCACCACAGACAAGCACTATGGCTTTTTTCCATTGTGAGACTACTATGAAGAAAGCTGCCTTGAACATTCAGGCATAACCCTTTGAGTGGATATTTGTGTTTGTGTCTCTTTTATTTATTTTTAGAGTGGGGAAGCGCAGAAGCAGAGGGAGTGAGAATCTTAAGCAGGCTCCATGTCCAGCGTGGAGCCCGATGTGAAGCTTGATCTCACCACCCTGAGATCACGACCTGAGCCGCTGTCGAGAATCAGATGCTCAACTGACAGAGCCACCCCGCAGCCCTGTGTCTCTTTTAAACAGAGAACCTTTATTAGCTTCTAAATTTGCTAAGAGTTTTTTTTTTTTTTAATCATGAATGGATAATGAATCTTTTTTTTTTTTTTTTTTAAATTTATTTATTTATTTGTCAGAGAGAGAGAGAGAGTGGGAGAGAGAGTGAGCGAGCATAGGCAGAGGGAGAAGCAGGCTCCCCGCCAAGCAAGGAGCCCGATGCGGGACTCGATCCCAGGACGCTGGGATCATGACCTGAGCTGAAGGCAGCTGCTTAACCAACTGAGCCACCCAGGCGTCCCTGGATAATGAATCTTATCAGATGATTTCTGTGCATCTTTGGGAAGATCTTATCATTTTTCTCCTTTTGTCTTTTGTCAGGTCACTTTTTTACCTCATAGTAAGCCCCCTTGTATTGCAGGGACAACCCTCATCCGTCAAGCATGCCCCTCCTGCTCAGACATTCCTGGGTCAGGTGACTCCGTATGCTCACAGCTTTGACACTGATGGCCACCAGTGAGTTCAGTCTGTGATTTTCCTTCAGTTCTGGTCTGATGTGTGTGTTGCCTTCATAAAATGAGTTGGAAAATACCGTCTTTTTGATTCTCAGAGTGGATTTGTCTGAGGAGGTTGGTTTTGGCTCTTTGAATACTTGGTAGAACCCGTCAGACGGTGGGCCTGGGGCTTTCCTGATGACCAAGTCCACTTCCTTAATCATTACAGAACTTCTGGGTTTTCTATTTCTACTTACCTCAATTCTGGTGAGTTATTTTTCTGGGAATTTATCAACTTCATATAAATTTTCAACTTTATCAGCATAAAATTGTTCATAATTCATACTAATAGCTTAGTTCTGTTATTGCTCAAATGTAACTTTCTGAAGGAGAGACTCATTGACACCCAGTCCCCCCACCAGTGCCGCTACTTCCCCTACTCTGGTCTTACTGATAGCATTTATCACCTTTTAACATACTAAGTCATTTACCCGTGTATTGCGTTCATTACTTATTGTCTCTCTTCCTCCAGTAGGGTGTAGGCTCTCCAGGGATCCTTTTCTTTGTGTCTTTCTCCTTCACTGAGGTCTAAGACCTTAGCTCAGGTGTCTGTAACTGTGTCTAGCCACAATACAATACAAATAAAATCCACCAAAAGTTTCCTCATTCACACTCAGCAGATGTCAGGGGCTCAGCAGCCACCCTGCTGGGCAGAGGGGATTTCCTAGGAGTCCCACCATCCCAGAGCATTCTGGTCAGCCCTGGTCCAGAGCCAGGCTCTGTGTTTTGTCTTTGTTCTCTTGTCAGTGCTTTAGACACACCTGTTAATCTTTCTAACCAGCCAACTAACTCTCTTCCTCCATTCCCTCCCTCCCTCTTTTCCTTTTTCTGTAGAAGTTAATTGAGCTTCAAAGATTAATTAATAAAAACTGCAGCGTGGAAATTTTGAAGAGTAAAAATCACATAAACTGCGTATAATGTGAACATCATTTAAGTATTACTAGGCCCACCATTCCGAGGTTATATTTAGCCACATTGTTAACCACCAGGGCCCGGTGCTTTCTCAGGTGTGTCCCGGCTTCAGAAGGGAGCAGGCACGGCACCTCCAGCCCTGCCTGTCCACCATCCCACCTGGAGGGTGAGGAGACCTCGGTGGTGGGGGGAGAGGCCCATGGGGGTCCCAGAGGAGTCTCAGACAGAGCCCCCACATGGCACCATGGCCAACAGCCTGACCCCCCCTAGGCCCTCCAGGCTGGAGTGCAGACCTCACCCCCGCAGATCTGAGAGCGTCTCTTGGCTCCCTGTCACCCAGAGTGGGAGCCCGGATCTTCCCAGAGGACTCACACAGCCCTCCCTGGGCCCTGACCTCAGTCCTGTGCTGGTTGGTGTCTATGCCTATCTCTGCCCAGAACTCCGTGACCCCCGCTGAGGCCCAGAACCCAGCATGCAGCCTGTGTGCTCACCTTACGGGATATGAGGAGGGATGTAAGGGTGCAAAACACACAGAAATCACAGACGCTAAATACAACTGTGCACTAGTCTCTGGGGCCTCCCATCGGGTCACCCCCGAGATCTCCCCCCTCCTCTGGCCTCACGTCACGTGACAGAGCCCCCTGCCTGCCCCCACGCCTCCCGGGTGCACTCCCAGCCCAACAGCCCCTGGGTCTTGGTGCCACCAGACTGTCACGGACATCTGCCCGTGTCTCTGTGGCCGGTTCTGGTTCTTCACTGTCATCAATTCTTGTTTTCCATTTGGTTGTTTGAAACAAGTAAATGGGCAAAGCCAAGGCTGCAGGTCCAGCAGCAGGCGTGGGCTTCGTGTGGACAGCGTGTGTGGGTGACACCCCTATGTTGTGTGTCTCCGCAGGCTTCAAAATGTAGCAGAGCGTCCCAGGCTGCCATGTACAGGTAAATGCAGTTTGAACGTGGATTTTTCTCTTCTTTCAGTGCATGTGAATTGCTTAAATTTACCTTGGATTAGACTGTGTGAGTATGCTACAGCTGCAGAAAAAGTCTTCTCCTGTAACTTCTCTAAAATGTAGTTTCTGACAGTTCTAGAGGCAATTAGGGAGCAACCACTCACAATATACCCAAACCGTTCCTTAATTAACCCTTCTGGTCAACTCTTTTCTGTTGTTTACTATGTGGGACTCACCCAAGAATTCTGGAAAGAACATCATTACAGGACTTTGTGCATCCTGTGTGAATGAGCGGACGTGAAATAACAGGGTTGTTTCTGTGCCAGAAAATGGACAGAGAGCAAGGGACAGAAGGGAGGCGCC